>NW_024070207.1:80227247-80379594 GCF_014754425.2 Oryx dammah
CTAGCGACCCCATGGACTGCAGCCTACCAGGCTCCTCCATCCATAGAGTTTTCCAGGCAAGAGTACTGGAGTGGGGTGCCATCGCCTTCTCCGGATGGCTGTTGTTAAATCGTTTGTCACATTCATATGTTGCTGGTAGAGCTGTGCCTGTGAATACTTCTAGGATGAGATCCATGATTTATTTGTGTTTGTCTCCATTGCCTGATGTATCTTGTACATAAATTTGTTGCATTGCCTTGAGGGTCTCTCTTATGGAAGCCTGTTCTTTGTCAAATGTCGTTGAACTTTGAGACTGAATATGGGTGGGTTCAGAAGAGCAGTTTTATCTTAGTGGGAAGGCTCTCTCTTATACTCAAGAACTGATTCCTCCTAATGTGCTTGTAAGACACTTAAGTAACATAAGACACTTAAGTATATCATAAGTTATGATAGTGAGTTCTTAGTTTAGTTTGAGAACTCAGAAGCTAAAGGAACCTTAAGGAGTATAGAATGTGGTCCGACATTGAGGTGGGGTGGAGGTAGCACTCTCCTAAGTTCTGTAATGACTGTTAAATTTTATATGTCAAATGAATTTCACCAAGTAAGTTCCTTCTGCTATTATCTTTTTTTTCCCACCAGTATTATCTTTTGATTTTATTTTTTTTTACCAGATGTCTGAAACTGGACTGCAGTTTCTTGATTGAATACAGCCTAGAATACCCTCTGGCCTATTCTGCATGTGTGTGTGTGCAGTGCATTCTTTTGCCTTCTCTGTAGCATCATTATTGTTGGGGCCAGGACCCCATGCCTTTTAAAGAACAGTAACCCTAGCAGTGAGCCTCCATACTATATGATTTGTCACATTCTTGATTATTTTCAAGTGTTAATTTTCCTCTAGTGTTCCTAGGCCTAAGCTAGGGGCTGGGCCACAGTCCCAGTACCCACAGCAGGTAGCAGGCACTGTGCTTGGCTTTTTACACAGAATATCTCATTTAATTTGAATAGTGCCCTGCAAAGATGCGTATACTTACCTCCATCTTGCAGATGAGATAATTGAAGCCCAGGGAGGTTAAGTCACTTGCCCATGGTTAAGGGTGGTACAACCAAGATTTGATCCCAGATCTGCTAACATTGAAGTCTGTTTTCTCCTAGGGATGTTATAGAAAGACTGGGTTTTCTCAAGGATCTCCAGAGAATCGTTGCTGTTTCTGGTGAATGTTTTAAAGGGTCTTTTTCTGATTGCAGCCCTGCCTTGGATAGATGCTGCTGAATCTGTAAGAAATGCCGCTGCCACTACCACCCGAACACTCCAAACGTGAGACTAGGAAGTCTCAATCCAGCATTGTGCCCAGTGATCATGAACCATCTGAAAAGGTTAGAGCAAGCTGTCCCTCCCAATAGTGTCTCATTTAGCCTCTTTTCTGTGTTGGCTTAGTCCCTATCCTCCCCTCTATATCTTTTGGAATATGTGTGGTTAATCTGAGAAAGTGAGAAGGCATGGCAAACCTTGTAGTTGGAGGAGACCAGCAAATTATAACTTGGAGAGAAAGCATAAACTCTTCTTTCCCATAAGTGCATGGCTAAGATGAAGGGTGTCCTCCACAACTTTCAAAAGCAAACAATACTCAGTTCTCATTAGTGTCCCATTTAAACTCTTATTTTCTCTGAGAGGCTCAAAGCACCTTGCCAGGTGGCTGCTTAGTACATCCTGGGGAGAGTATGATGATTAGGTCAACAAATGTATTATAATGCTTTTTACAGCTATTAAATTTGAAGAATGGGTCCATTTTGAGCCTGCTGTTTTGACCTTGTGAATAGTTTGACATTGACATTCTGAGCTTGTGATGTTCTGTGTTTGCCATCAGTCATATTTTAATCAGAATTTTACTAATACTGATGAATTGTTGCTAAGAAAGTGTTTCCTGGAGCAAACATCATTAGGCCAATTTAATTTCCTTGATTGGTTTTCTCTCAGCACAGATAAACACTTTCTAATCATTTTCATTTTTGTCTCACTAAAATGGTTTTCTCGGAGGTTAGGGAAAACAAGTGTATTTTTCCTATGTAAATTTGGCAAGAAAGATTTGCTATATTGATCAAATTTTTGTTCATATCAAATTTTGTGATTAGAGTTCTGCCACTGTACATTTTCTTTTGTGACAGTTATTTTTCCAAATCCAACTTTCTCAGGGTGTATTTTGCAAATATAAATTTTATAGGATTTAGTTTCACCATTAATTTTATTTGGGGCTGGTTATTTCTGCCAGTAATATTAAGTAGGAGTGGGATAGCAGACCATAGTTAATTTCTTAGCTAATTTGTGAGAAAATAATAATTTATTCTTTGCTAATTATTTCCATTAGGATTGTTTATCATGAACTAGATAAAAGACTAACAGTTTACTTATTTCTTAGCTTAAACAGTTAAAAAACAGAAGCAATTCTTCTCAGCTCTTTCAGAATTGCTCCACTGTACTAGAATTGGTCTATTGTAATATGAATCCAATTCTCTAAGTTTCTAATCACTTACTGTGTTATGTACATAATGTAAAGAGAGAAACAGAGAAAATAAATGGTCTGACCTCAGTGTTCTGTTTCATATTATAACAACTCTCTGACATAGGTAAGGCAGAGTTCTCAATTCATAAAGGAAATCTGATACATAGGACACTTTCACCAAACAAAAACTGTTAGGGAATAGAGAAACCCTACAGTGTGATTTACCTTAACCTTTAACCCCATAGAGATAGTCTTGCTCATTTGGTAGTGGGATAAGGCATTTCAGATAAACACTAGCTAGAAAGAAAGCTTTCTTTGCTCCAAAATATTCACCCTGCCTCCTTTTCCCCATTCCTCCCTTGTATACGCTAAAAGGGATAAATATGAATTACCAAACTCCTTTCTTAAAATACAGAATTTTCCTTATGAGGTTTAAAATCACATTGGACCATGTATTTTTAAAATACTATTTCTGCCCATTTACAGCTTATATAGACTTTTAAAAAACATGTATTCTCTTATTTGATCCTCAAATAAGGTAGATCATCTTTCCAGTTTTACTGATGAGAATATTGAGGTTCAGAAATTAAGTGACTTTTCCAAGGTCAATCGCTAGTAAAGGACTGATCCTGGATCAGTATCTAGGTATGTGTGTGATTATCCTTATTGAGAATGTCTTAAATCAACTACTTAACATAAGAGACACTTAAATTTTGTTAAATTATTGAACTAATTTACCTGGGAACGCCCATATTAAATGAATGACTGGGAGTTGCAAGGTAGTGGTGATGGTCATGATTAATCTTGGCTAGGATAGCCATAGGTATGAGAGGAGTAAGAGAGAAAATTAGCTTCACCAAGCTATTTTGCTCATTTTAAGAGTTACAATGAAGGTTGTTCTGTCTACTCACAGTCTTGTCACCATCATCAATGATTATTACCTCCTTCAGGGACTCTCTAAGCAGCAGTGAGTGCCAAAACTTTCTTTTGTTGTAATTTATTAGGGTTTATTATAGGCATTCCCAATTGCTTGGAGATTCAGGCATTTCCCTGTTGAGCTCCAAATATGACCTGAAGTCCCTGAAAAGACTGTTCACAATTGGATATACTCATTTACCTTTTTTACTTTTTTTAGAAAGATGAGAAGTACCCAAGAAAGATATCTCCATCTTCACCTCAGGGACCACTCAAAAAGAGATCAGCTTTTGAAGATCTCACCAATGTGAGTATGCTAGTTCAATCCTATGGTGTTGCATAAGGTTCAAACAACCTCTTCCTTGAGGGACCTTTCTAGTTTACCAAATCCTGACCCTCTGTAGAATGCTGAGAGCCAATTCCAATTTTATTTGGAATCAGTGACCCAATTTCAGAAACTGTAGGGGCTTTTCTGCTGGCACATACCATCTGTATTAATTGGTGGAGCTCTCTGAAAGCCTCAGACAGAATGATGATCAGATGTGAAATTGTAGACAGGTATGAGAACTATGGAATCTTGCATTTAGGTAGAGTCCAGAGATGGCTTGACTGGCTGCCTCGGCCTTGGAGGCAAGTGTCAATACTATGATGGGTTCATTGTAGTCTAGGGTAGTGTTTATCAGTTCAGGCACTATGGGCATTTTTGAATAGGACAGCTTCTCTACTGTGTAGGACTGAATGACTGGGAGTTGCACCACCTTGCAACTCCCAGTCATTCAACCAGCATTCCTGGCCCCTGGCATTAAGTTCCAGCAGCATCCCAGTCATAGTGACAATCAAAACTGACCTCTGATGTACGGAACCATTGACCCCAGTTCCATGATTTGGTTTTCGACTAAGGATATCTAGAAACTCAATTGTGACTAGATTTCTTGAGTTTACTTCTAAGTTACCTCCCTTCTGATATTATTAAGGTACTAGCAAAAAATCAAATTTAATAGTTAGAATGTTACTAATTGAATATAGATAACCTTTGGTCTTAGAAATCAGTAATAACTGATAACCTCCTGAGTGTTTACCACATCCCAGGGATGGCAGAGCCTGGTGGGCTGCCGTCTACGGGGTCGCACAGAGTCTGACACGACTGAAGCAACTTAGCAGCAGCAGCAGGCACTATTCTAAGCATTGTCCCATGTATCCACCCACTTAATACTCATAAAATCCTATGAGGCAGACACTAAAACTATAACCTCTTTACAGATGAAGACATGGCTAGTGTTGGTTTTGAAGTCCATTTCATCTAGGATACAGAGAACCCTAGTGAGGTCTGTCCTGCCCTCTATAATAGAGTGTTATTTTGTGGCTACCAGAATTCTTACATTTACTAGATAATATTTTACTGCCTTGGGCAGGGTTGGATAAGCATTGGCAAAGTTCTCTCCTTTATATCTCTGCTCTTTAGATGCCATGTGACCACTTTTGTGTTAAACCAGTCTTTCCCCCACACAGATTACAACATGTGTAATTGTGTTACAGCTTCCCTGCATAATCAGATTTACTATATACTGGTTGAAAGAGCTGCCTCCCACACAGACCTGTAAAGTTAGATTCATTTCCTGACTTATTTTACCATGGCTCTTGAAACTTTGTTGAGATAAGGTAGCCACATAAGTCAGGAGCAGATGCAGCCTATCTTAGCGTAGCTTCCCTTGGCCTCCAGAGTTCCTGATGGCAGTGCAAAGAAAAGTTCTAACAGCATATGAGAAGCTTTCCTGTTGTGTCTCAGTACTTTTTTATTTGTGAAATTTATGTCATCATCGATAAAGAACAAACAAATTAATAGGAAATACATGCTAGGACTCTCCTGGTTCTCCAACTGAATTCACCATCTGTTAGGTCACATACTCCTCCAGGGTAGGGAAAGCAAGGCATCCCTGGGAAGTATCTTTGCCTCTAGCTTTTCAGAAGCTCAGAAAGCCCATTTGCCCTTTTGCCTTCAAGTTCTGCTCATTTTGAATTGTCTTTGGTGCTTTCCAGAGAAAGTTCCGTCATTACAATTCCAGGATTGAACATTTCTGCAGATGTCTGAGCTCACCTCTTTAAGGGTTGAGGACTCCTTTCTCTCTGAATTTTGGGGATTCCCTTTATGATGATTTGCTTCTTCCTGTCAGTATTACTGTGTCTTCATGTCCCCATATCTGTCTTCTCCTCAGCATTCACCACAGTGAGGTTCTGGCTGGCCAAAGGAGTGATCTGTTTCAGTTATTTAGTCTGCTGTGAGTTTTCTTTAAGTCAATGTTATAAGCATTTTTCCCCCTCCAGGGAAGGATCCAGTCTAGGGTTGTTTACTTGTCATGTCTCTAGCTTCTTTTAATCTGGAATGCTTCCATAGCTTCTCTTTGTTTTTTATGACATTTTTGAAGAATAAAGTCCCACTCAATCCCCCTTTTAAAAATAGAACATTCCTCATTTTATGTTTTTCTAATATGTCCATGGGATTAGATTGGTGTTATACATACTTGACTGGAGTACTGTATAGGTGATGGTCTGTCCTTAGGGTATCACAGCTGGAGGCATACAATATCCATCTGTCACTCATTGGTGAGGTTAATTTTGATCACCCAGCCAAGATGTTGTCTGGTTTCTCTGCTGTATAATGACTGTTTTTTTCCCTGTTGCAACTAACAGTCTATGGGATACACTCTTAGGAGCCTGCAAATAACTGCTTCTCATCAACATGCCCCCTAGATTTAGTATCCATTGATGATTTTTGCCTAACCCAGTCTTTATGGTGATTTTTCCAGCTGTAGTTCTTGCTCCCCATTTACCAATCTGCCTTTGGCATTCTATAAGCAGAGCCTTCCCTTCTTCCCTATTTATTATTAATATAGACTTAAGAATTTTTATTTTTCAGTGGTTTGTTGTTCATTATTATGTTATTTTGGTGTTCAAATTGGCCACTAGGGTCCCCTTGAATCTAATTACTGTGTCTTTGTGACATACTCTCATCATTTTTTTTTAGCATTTTCGTTCCAGCATAACAGGATGTCTCAGACTCATCATGTGCCTATTTTTATCTCAGACAGGGAGTCAACTGTTTTTCCAAAGAATTCTTGCTCATTTGAGTGGGGAATAGGACTAGAGACCAAGATCTCAGTGCTAGCTGTGCTACTGGGGTATCTGCTTTTTCTGCTCTTTCTGCAGAGAGTTAGGAAATATCTGGATGTAATATATATATTTGTTGTTCTTTTAGTCACTAATTCATGTCCAGCTCTTTGTGACCCCATGGACTGTAGCCTTCCATGGCTTCTCTGTCCATGGGATTCTCCAGGCAAGAAAACTGGAGTGGGTTGCCATTTCCTTCTCCAAGGGATCTTCCTGACCCAGGCATGAAACTGGGACTCCTGCATTGGCAGGCGGATTCTTTACTGCTGAGCCACCAGGGGAGCCCACATATACATTATACATACATACATATCTGTACTTAAAGATATGCACACACACACATATATCTATATATACAAGTAACACACACTCCTATATATATACATATACCTGTGTAAGAAATTATGAGTCTACACAGCTCCCATTCCAATGCACAAGATTCTTTCTTATATTCCTCAATCCATATTTGTATGTTCCTTCTTTACAGTGAGAACCATGGTTCCTAAGATCATCAACATATTTACCCAATACTATAATACATCTAAAAGTTTCAGAATTACTTCTTCCACACTACCATAATAAACTCACCTATTAAAAAGAGTTCCAGATTTATTTGTGATATTCCCTACCGCCCCACAAACCCATCCTGATTGAGGATGTATATATTGAGGGTATATAGTCTGTGTTTACTTGGATTAGCTGTTTCTTGTATTTTCTTCTGTTTTCTTTCTTTTGTCCTTCAGTGTGGTTATGGTATTTATTTGGAATATAATTAGATTCAGTTTGTTTTATTTTAAAGGCATAACCTTTAAAATGATTTTTTTTGTTGTTGTTATTCACAGTCCCATGATTTCTTCTACTGTTTAATAGAATTAGTCATGATTAGAGTTTTTGGTGGAGCTCCTCAGAGCCCCATGTTAAATAAATATCCCCTCAGTGGGATGGGATAGATGTATCACAGATAGTGATGTGTTAGAGGTCTGCCCTGAAACGCTAGTTGATCTTGGCATTCTCAGGCAGCAAAGACAGTTATGTGGTCTTTTTCCCCCTATGAACGTCTTATGGGGTCAAAATGGAATGTGAGGTTTACAAAATATCTTTTTGGGAATTTGCCAGCCAGTATGGAGATCAGCACTATATTCTATATATCTTGAAAGTGAAGTTTTCTCTCTCCATTTCCTTGCTTCCTTCTCCTGACTACTCCCCACCGCCACCCCCCACCGCCTTTTTTTGCAGGCTCCTCAAAGTCAACCTGTCCAGCCCAAGAAGGAAGCCAGTAATGAGTTTGTTAAAGATACTTCCAAGAAGAGAAACGGGAACACATCCGCTAATAGGTTGCCTGAAAACAATAAGATGAATATAAAAAAGTGAGTAGAGGGAACTCAGAGGGCATTGCTTTAGATGGTAAAGGAGAGGGAGTGACATCCTTTTGACTGCCTTTTGTTCCCATTGAGAACATTGTTAGTGAGCCACAGTGGTGAGTACTATATTAACCCTGGGTGCGTAGATGGTCTAAGTTGCTAAAGAATTTCAGGCCTCTTGTCTCTCCCTCCTGTGTCCCTCCCTCCCTCCCTCCCTCTGCCCCTCACCCCCTGTTGTGTGCATATTGAAAGAGCTGTTGTCATTGAGGAATTTGCCAAGAGATCTTGTGTTCATATTTTCTCTCTTTTGGTGATTCAGTCCCTGATTGAGCAAGTCTGGGCTTGAGAGTGTGGAGCCAATTTTCAGGGGATTCTCAGCAGCCGATTAATAGCTTGCCAGTCTGCTTATCCCATAAGAAGCCTTAGGGGGAGGCTTGTTTCTTGTTACTCTAGAGAAATTACTGTCTCCTTAGGCCAAAAATGTGTATTTTCCAGCTGTTTTTAGGGAACTGATCACAGGTTCTGCAAGTAGATATGAGTATTCTCACCTAGGATTTGGGAAAAGGATTTACTCCTTGGAAAATTTTTATCGGAAGAAGAGTTAGAAAGTGGAGTAAGACCTTTCTATATCCTCTCCTCATTCCAGTGGGAATTATTTCTTTTAGGAAGAATAGATTTCCCAGTCCCCCTTTCTATCTTCCTCCCCACCCCTTCCCAGCTCCAGACACTCACCAGTCTACTATCTGTTATGGATATACCTCCATGGATATGTCTCTAGATGATTCATATAAATGGAATCATATAATATCTAGTTTTTTGAGGTACTTTTGTTCAGATTGATTATATTTACCAATAATTCTCTTTTCTTGTTCTGATTTCTAGTCATCCAGTGATTTGGTCACACCAGGTTAATCATTCTAATTGAAGTGAAGTCCTATTCAAAACAAAGCTTTGCATCTGACACATGTCAACAAATGTTTATTTTGGTCTTTTTATTACCTTCACTGGGAAAGCATCTTGTGAATAGCCTAGGGTGAAGGGAATATGACTAGATACCATGAACATGAAGTACCAGACCAACTTTCTCTTATAAGCTTTCATAAGCCTTTTATAAGCCTCTCTCTTGTAATAGTCTCTCATAAGCCTTCAAACAATATTAATTTCAATCTGAATTTCACCAGATGCCTAGTGCTGATAGACAAAGACAAATGCAGCTAGTGAGAGAAATTGATACATAAGCAAATCACTCATACAATGTGCTAAGTATTATAATAAAAGCCTTTTTATATAAATAAAGGTAATAAGTCATATATGAAAAAGCAAGATAAGGATTTCAGGGGGAATTTTTTTAGAAAAGTGTGAGGCCCTAGATCATAGAAACTATACACTATGCTACTTAATAGATTTACTATGTTACCCATTGATTTTTACCCTCTAGTCTGTCTCTTGGGGTTGCAGTCCTTTCCCTTTCCATACATTTAGTAAGTGTAGTGACAAAATGAAATGATAGGTAAGGATTCTAGGAACTACATTCTTCTCACCCAGACATTGTTTCCTTTGCAGATGTACGGTAGAACTCTCACCAATAATAGTCTCAACCACCATGGTGCCATACATTACAGATAATCTGCTCACTCTAGATATGTCTACCAGCTCCAAGACACCCAATACTGAGGAAGCATCTATTTTCAAAGAGCCATTCATTTTAAAAGAGAAACCCACTTCTGAGGATGCAGTCCTCACGAAGAGGTCATTATCTTCAAAGAAGTACACAAATCAGGAGGTAATGTCCCTCTTGAAGAAGCCACTGTCCTTGCAGGGGAAGAGTGACAGTGATGTACAGCCAATGACTTTTGGGAAGAAGCGTAAAACCGGGGAGGCAGCCATCACCAACAGGACATTATCCTTAAAGAATACATGCCAATATCAGGGAAAACAGTCTTGCTTGGGTGAGGCGCTGGCCTTGCAGGACGTCAGTGTTGAAGAGGATTCTTCCTTTATGGAGCTCCAGAATATTAGGAAGAAGCCTAAAACTGAGGAAGCAACGTTCACCAACCCATTATCATCTTTAAAGAAAAAGTATACCACTCAGAGGAAGATGTCCTATAGGGAAAATCCTCTAGTACTGCAGAAGACCACCTCTGAAGAAAAGCCACTCACTAAGGAGTCTTTTAAGAGCAAGCCTACTGCTGAGAAGGAGTCCTTTTTCCAGGAGCCACCTGCATTGCAAGAGAAGCACACCTCTGAACAAGAAATATCCATCTTAAAGAAATCATTGGCCTTTCAGGAGAAGATTGACACTGAAGAGAAATCACTTTCTAAGGAACCATTGGCTTTTAAGAAGCAATCTACCACTGAGGAGACAACCTTCACCATGAGGCCATTATCTTTAAAGAAAAAGTGCACTACTCAGGGGAAGAGAAAGATGACCTACGTGAACAAGACCACCTCTGGAGAGAAGGCACTCACTAGCCAGTTACTGTCCTTTAAAAAGAAGCCTACCCCTAAGGAGGAGTCCCTCTTCCAGGACCTCTCAGTGTTGCAAGAGAAGCATACCGAAGATGGAGCAGTGACACTTTTGAAGAAGCCATGGGCATTGCAGAAGAAAGATGATGAAGATGATTTTCTTATGGAGCCACTTTCCTTTAGGAAGGCTCATACTACTAAGGAGGCAACACTTCCCAAGAAGCCACTACCTTTAAAGAGGAAGTGTGCTACTCAGGGGAAGATGTACCACTTGAAGAATCCACTAGTATTGCAGAAGGTCACATCTGAAGAGAAGTCACTCGTTAAGGAGCCATTACCCTTTAAGAAGCTGCCTACCACTAAGGAATCCCTTTTCCAAGAGCCATCAGCATTGCAGGAGAAGCACACCATTCTAGAGGAGGCATCCATCTTGAAGAAGCCCTTGGTCTTGCAAAAGACTCCAGCTGAGGAGGAATCACTTAAAAAGGAGACTTTGACTTTTAAGAAGTTTACCATTGGGGAGGCAACCTCCACCAATATGCTGTTATCTTTAAAGAAGTGTACTACTCAGGGTAAGTCCTGTTTGATCAAGCCACTAGTATTGCAGACCATTTCTGAAGAGAAATCACTCATTAAGGAGCCTGTCACTGAGGTGGAGTCCCTCTTGAAGGAACCATCTGCACTGCAAGAGAAGCACACCACTCAGGGGGATGTGGCCCCTTTGAAAAAGCCATGGGCATTACAGGAGAGAATAGACAGTAAAGATGAATTTCTTATGGAGCCACTGTCATTTAGGAAGACACAGACCACAAATGTGGCAGTCTCTACCGAGGAGTCATTATCTTTAATGAAGCAAACGTGTGCCGCTCAAACAATAATGTCTATCTGGCAAGAACTGTTGGGGTTGCAGAATATGATTGGTAAGAATTCCTTTATGATGCCAGTATCACCTAGGAAGAAGTCTTCAACTGATGAGGCAGTTCTTACCAAGACAACATTATCTCCAAAAATGAGGCAAATTACTCAGTGGAACACGGTCATAGAGAAGACCACCTCTGAAGAGGAGTCACTCTTTAAGAAGTTGTTGCCCTTAAAAAAAAAATCTACAACTGAAGAGGGGCTCCTCTTCCAGGATCCATCTGTATTGAAAGAGAAACACACCTCTCTGCAACAGGTGTCCCTCTCAAAGAAGCCATTGACCTTACAGGAGAATATCGCCACTAAAGAAGAATCATATGTCAAAGAACTGTTGACCATGGAGAAGTCCTTGGTCTTGCAGAAGACTGATACCAAAGTGGACTTCTTGAAGATGCAGTTGGCTTTTCAGAAGAAAAGCACCACTGGAGAGAAATTCTTTTTCGAGAAACCATTGGTTCTGAAGGAAAACTTCTCCCCCGAGGCAGCAGCCAGCATAGAGGGACAATCATCTTTTAAGAAGCAGGGGGAGGTGTTCCTCTTGAAAAAGCAGTCGACCTTGCAAGAAAACATCACCAGTGAAGAGGAGTGCATTATTAAGCAGCCACAGGCCTTGCAGGAGAAGCCCAGCATTGAAAAGGAGACCATCCTGAGGGAGTCCTTGGCCTTGCAGGAGAATTCCACGATTGAGAAGGAGGCTGTCTGGAAGGAGCCATTGACCTTGCAAAAGACTCTCTCTCACAAAGAAGACCCCTTTCTCAAAGATTGCACCTTCCAAATTGAAAGCAGCCCAGATGTGTCCACCACCACCCCTGAATCTGGAACAGGCTTGTCCAACACCATCACCATGTCTTGCAGTACCATAAGCAAGTCCAGTACTTGTGAATCCAATTCCGATAAACCTTTCTCATCTTGTGACAAGAGATCACAGCAGGAGGTATTCTGCTTTCTTTATTCTTAAATTAGATGAAGTGTTCTTTTTTGTCTTGGAGGTGGCTGCTAGCAAAGAGTTTTTTTTGCCTTCCTAAGCAATTGAGTTGTATATAGTAAGTGATATTAAACCAAACTGGCCTTGTAGAATCTCTTGACTTCATGATTGGCATAGTGATATACCTGAGCCACTAGAAAGTATTTATTCAGGGACACCCGCAAGGGTCTGGAATACTCTGTGTATGTGTGTGTATTTCAGTAGTGGTTAGATAATTTCAGGAAATTGCCTTTCTTAGTAATTGCAATCTGCATTACATAGGACCTTAGCTAAAGATGAGTTAAATTCACAGAGGCATCTTCCAAGGAAGATGGTTTATAAATTGTAAATTAGAAGGAAAATGAGATGAGGTTTGGTACCTGGGAGGAGAAACAACCTGGATGTAGGCAAAATAACCTGGTTAAAGGTATAGAAGGGAGGAAAAGGCTAACAAGATGAACTGGGCCTGATCAAAGCATTGAAACATAACAGGTGACATAAGCTGGAAGATTGTAAGATCACAATGTCTTTCTTGGAGAATCTTGTGCTTACCTCTAATAATAGTGCCTGGTTCTTAGGGCAGAGCAGGTATGTACAAGGATTAAGTATTTCTTGGTTACTCAACAGTATGCAGATTACAGGGCAAAGGCTTGAGCTGAAGATAAAAGTGGGAAGAAAAGAGTAATTTTTTATGTGTGTGTGCTAAGCTTCTCTTGGAATCTTTTTCCTAATATGTCTTTTTGATGATTTCCAAGCAGATGATCCCACTGGGGAATACTGATATAGACTGCAGCGACCCACTTTTCAGCTCAGTATATGCTAAGGATATCTTCACTTACATGAAGAAAAGAGAGGTATGTAGGGGATGGGGTGAGGGGAAATGATTTTCCAGTTCTCATTTCCTTACCATACATCTTTCAAATGCAGCTTTAAAGGGGAGATAATAATGATGAGGAAAATAATAACAGTAGCAGCTGATGTGTCCTGGTAGCATACTGTGAGTTAAACATTGTGCTAAAGGATTTATAAACATTATCTTGCTTAATTCTCCCAATAGCTTCGTGATGGTAGGTATTACTATCTCATTTTTATAGTTGGGGGAAACTGCTCAGTCAAAACAACTAGTGTGTAGTAGATCTGGGATATGAACTAGAGTCTGATTACCTTAGAAACCATAAGCCCGCACCAATTGCTTAGGAGGTAATCTCAAAAATTGTCAAGCAAGCTCTTTCTGAGTGACTTAAGAGATCTTTCCCCTTCTCTATGCAGTTTTCTGGCATTGCATGTAAAACCAGACTCTTTGTTCCAGCTCTCCAACCTCGTGAAATTTTCTTTCTCCTTTCAAATCTGCCAGTCTCCTTTACCACTAATGTTCATCAATTCCAAATTTTCTTCTCTCTCTCAGTGGAACAGATGGGACCAGGGTTATGTACTAACTAGAATTTTAGCAGGCCATTCATAAAAGGAATGATGAATGTCTCATCTTCTCTCTAGAGACATGGTAATAGATGAACTGACTCCAGAGCCTGTACTTTGTCTAGTATATCTTGGAAGAATCAAGAGATAATTTTGCTATACTAAAAGTGTGGGCCTTAGCTCGGCAGTATTCGTTTCACTTAAGATCTTGTTAGAAATGCAGAAACCTAACCTCACCCCAGACTTTGTATATTTTAAAGATCTCAGTTCAGTTCAGTTGCTCAGTCATGTCCGACTCTTTGCGACCCCATGAATTGCAGCATGCCAGGTCTCCCTGTCCATCACCAACTCCCAGAGTTCACTCAGACTCGCGTCCATCGAGTCAGTGATGCCATCCAGCCATCTCATCCTCTGTCGTCCCCTACTCCTCCTGCCCCCAATCTCTCCCAGCATCAGTCTTTTCCAATGAGTCAACTCTTCGCATGAGGTGGCCAAAGTACTGGAGCTTCAGCTTTAGCATCATTCCTTCCAAAGAAATCCCAGGGTTGATCTCCTTCAGAATGGACTGGTTGGATCTCCTTGCAGTCCAAGGGACTCTCAAGAGTCTTCTCCAACACCACAGTTCAAAAGCATCAGTTCTTCGGCACTCAGCTTTCTTCACAGTCCAACTCTCACATCTATACATGACCACTGGAAAAACCATAGCCTTGACTAGACTGACCTTTCTTGGCAAAGTAATGTCTCTGCTTTTCAATATGCTATCTGGGTTGGTCATAACTTTTCTTCCAAGGAGTAAGCGTCTTTGAAGGAGTAAGGAAAGATCCTCAAGTATCTTTCAAATATGTATGTTAAAGTTTGAGAACGACTCCTCTATACAGCATTGTATCATGCTTTTGATTGAATTGCAAAGAAGGGGCAGAATCTTGTTGGTATTCATCTATAGTCATAGGAGTATTCCTGCCTATATTTCATATTCTGCTAGACTCCACAATATCCACCCTGACACTTGAATATCATGTGTGTTCATTTCCCAAGGATAACTGACCTTGTCTGGGAAAGGATACTTTGTTCTGCCTCTATTTGATACCAGCTAAAAATAATGAGTTAGAACTGTGAAGAAATTAAGTTATAATTTGTTTTTAGATATTAGTTGCTTATAGCTTTTCCTAAGTTATAATTTTGAACTACAAGAAGAGTTTATCTGTTAATATTTCTTTCTTACTGCCAGGAAAAGTTTAAACTTAAAAAATATATGACCAGGCAGACTGATATCGACAGTGACATGAGGGCCATTCTTGTGGACTGGTTGGTGGAGGTGCAGGTAAGCCTGACAGCTGCTGCCTTAAGGGGCTGCTATTCTCTTTATTGATTATTCACTCAGCATTGCCAGGTCTCAAACAAGAGTAAAATTTACTGGGTCTCCAGAGCTGAATAAGCCAGGATTCCTGCCCTCAGGAAGCTTATGACCTAGGGGACAAGATAAGACATGCAGGCAGATAAGAATAATACAAAGTAGAATATACTAAGTAATATAAGAATGCTATTAATAAGACACTGTGAGAACCCAGTGGAAGGAGAGAGATTTCTAGGAAAGGTAATCATGGTATGGTAGTTCAGTCATTCTCAAAATCTTGTAAAAGTATATGTAGTGATTGGATAACGGTCAGTGACAAAGTCTTTCAAGCTTTGGATGGGATGAGTATAGAAAGGACAGTATGGCCCCAAACAGGGCAGATGGCTGTTTGTTCAGAGTTGACTGTTGAGGGAATATTGTTGTGAATACTTAATTATTACTTTACACTAATGAAGGTGTAATAGTACATGGATGTTGTAGGTGTCAGTGAATATTTGTTGAATGAATAGAATTGAAGGGGTTGCTCTGGAGTTTGCAAGGAAATAAAAGGCATAGTCTGTGCTCAGCAGAAGAAAAGGTAATATTGTTAAATATCCTTTAAATACCAGAGTAATGGTTCAGGCTCACTTTGGAGTGACAAACCAGGGAAATGTGGTAGACATTGTATATTTGAATATCAGCAAAGCATGAAAATGTCATTCTATCAAAATGATGAAAAATAGTAAATTAAATAAAGTAGAATCTGAGTAGATCTTAAATAAGTAAAATTGATTACAAATATTGCTGATCATGACCAAACAAGAAAGAGATTTCTAGTAGACTGCCAGTGGACTTTGTTTTGATTGACATTTTTTATAAATGATATAGATGAGAACAGAGAAGATCATCTCATCAAATTCACAGATGGCATGAAACTAGGAGTAGTTGTTTGTTGTTGTTTAGTTGCTAAGTCATGTCTGACTCTTTAGAGATACCAGCTGGAATGAACTGAATTTTTTAAAAAAAGTTTTTGTTACTTTTATTGCACAAAAATTCACATTTATTATAGCCAAGTAAGAAATTATGATTACTTAGGATCCCACAACCTACAAAGAGTGTTAATATTCATGTGTGTTTATTATGCCCCCATTTTAAAAATGGTACACTGATCACAGAGTCAGATGCCCAGGTCCCGTCTGAGACTTATCATATATTTTTTAAGTTCCATAAGCCATGCTAATATATACCTTTGATAGAGAATCACAGTTGTAGAAAATGTGTTCCTATATATATTACTTTTGTAACTTTAATTTTTATATCTCAAAATAGTAAAATTGACTTTTGGTATAATAGTTTCACAAGAAGTTGCAAAAAAAAAAAATAGTATATAGAGAGGTCCTGTGTACCCTTTACCTGGTTTCTCCCAGGGGTAACATTTTGCATAACTGTCATATAATATCACAGTCAAGGTCCAGAGGCTTTATTTATATTTTACCAGTTTACATGCTCTTATTTCTGTGTGTGTTTAGCCTATATAATTTTATCACGCATGTGAGTTTCATAAGCACCATACCACAGTTAAGATACAAAATTGTTCCATCACCAGAATGATCCCTTGTTTTACTCTTTTACAGCCACAGCCATCTCCCTCCCCTCACCTTCCTGTCCCTGGAAACTTCTAATTTGCTTTCCATTTTTGTAATTTTGTGATTTCAGGAATGTTATATAAATGGAATCATATACTGTGTAACCTTTTGGGATTGACTTTTATCACTTAGCATAATTCCTTTGAGATCTATACAAGTTGTTGCATAATTCCTTTGAGATCTATACAAGTTGTGTGTATCAACAGTTTATTCCTTTTTATTGCTGAGTAGTAGTCCATGGTATGGATGTACCAAGGTTTGTTTAAACCTTCCCCCATTAAAGGACATTTTGAGTTGTTTCCAGTTTCTGAGACTGTGAGAAGAATGTCTATAAACATTAATGTACAGGGTTTTATGTTAATATAAGTTTTTATTTCCAACATCAACACCCAGGAGTGGGATTTCTGGGTCATATGATAAGTGTATGTTTAACTTAATGAGAAAGTGCTACAGAATGACTATCATTTTGCATTCTTACCTGCAATATATGAGAGTTCTAGCTGCTCTGCATCCTTGTTAGCACTTAGTATTATTTGTTTTTAAACTTTGGCCATATAGATGTATAGAGGAATCTCATCATAGTTCTAATTTGTGTTTCCTCAAGGGCTAATAATGTTGAACATACTTGTTTGTATGAAATCATTTTTGATGAAATGTCTATATCTTTTGCCCAGTTTTAAATTGGATAGTTTATTTTCTTTGTGTCAAGTTATGAGAGTTCCTTATATATTCTGATTACAAATCCTTTCTTGGATGTGTGATTTACAAATATATCACACCAGTTTTTTTTTAATCTGTGTCTTTCATAGAGAAAAAGTTTTTAATTTTTATAAAGTTCAATGTTTATATGTTATCTTTCTATGCTTAGTCACTCAGTCATGTCCAACTCTTTGTAACCCTATGGACTGTAGCCCGCCAGGCTCCTTGGTCCATGGGGATTCTCCAGTCAAGAATACTGGAGTGGGTTGCCATGCCCTCCTCCAGGGGATCTTCCCAACCTAGGGATTGAACCCAAGTCTCCCACATTGCAGGCAGATTCTTTACCATGTGAGAACTCTGCTTAAACCTAGGTCATGAAATTTTCTCCTGTATTTTATATTAATGTTTTAAAGCTTTAACATTAAATCTATAATCCATTTTGAGTTGAATTTCTATAAGGTCTGAAGGTTTTGAAGTCAGTTCATTGTCTTGCATATGGATGTTTAATTGTTCTAACACCATTTGTGGAAAAATATACTTCTACACTGAATTGCTTTTGGACCTTTGCCAAAAAAACAATTTGCCTTATTTGTGCGGGCCTATTTCTATACTTCTTTCTACATTCTGTTTCATTGATCTGTGTGTCTTTCTCTTTGCCAATATCACAGTCTTTATTTCTGTAGTTTTATAATAAATCTTAAAACTAGGTAATGTGATTCTTCCAACTCTAGTCTGTCTGTTTTTTTTTAATTGTTTTACCCCCACTTAGTTTTAGAATATCATTCTTATATATTTCTGGATTATATTTGCTAATATTTTGTTGAGGATTATCACATCTATGTTTATGATGGATGTTGGTCTGTAGTGTTTTTTTCTGTTTTTTGGTACTGACTTTCTGGTTTTGGTATGAGAATGATACTGGTTTTATGAAATGATTTGGAAAGTATTGTCTTCTATTTTCTTGAAGACGTGTAGAATTGATGTTTTATTCTTTCAGTGTTTAGTAGGATTCACAAGTAAAACCATCTGGGCCTGAAGGTTTTTCTTTTCTCTGAAGAATTTTATCTAAGAATATAATTTCTTTAATAGTTATGTGATTATTCAAGTTATTATATCAGATGACTTTTGGAAGTTTGTGATTTTTAAGGAATTGGTCCTTTCATTTAAGTTGTTGAATTTATGTTCATAGCATTTGCTGATTATTTAGTCGTTCATTCTTGATATTTAGTAATTTGTGTCTTCTCTTGCTTTATCAATCTTGCTAGGAGTTTATAACTTTTATTGATCTTTTCAAAGAACCAGGTTTTGGTTTCATTTGTTTTCTCTATTTTTCTGTTATCAGTTTAACTGATATCTGCTTTAAGTTTCACAGTTTCCTTTCTCTTGCTTTGGATTTAATTTGCTCTTCTTTTCCTAGTTTGAGGTAAAAGAGTAGATTATTGATTTCAGACTTCTTTTCTTCTTTATAAAATATCTCTTTATTTTATTTTTGGTGTGCTGTGTCTTTGATGTTGCGCAGGCTTTCTCTAGTTGCAGTGAGCAGGGTTACTGTCTAGTTGTAGTGCATGGGCTTCTCATTGTGGGGGCTTCTCTTGTTGTGGAGCATGGGCTCTAGGACAAGTGGACTCAGTAGTTGTGACACACTGGTTTACTTGCCCCGTGGCATGTGGGATATACCAGACCATGGATCAAACCCATGTCCCCTGCATTGGCAGGCCGATTCTTAACCACTGGACCACCAGGGATGTCCTAGGACTTTTCTTCTTTTCTAATATAAGCACCTAATTGCTATAATTTCTCGCTAAGTACCACTTTTAACTACTTGAACTATTTAGAAGTTTGTTTAATCTCTAAGTGTTTGGAGATTTCACTATTATTTTTCTGTTATCGATTTGTAGTTTAATTCCACTGTGGTCAAAGAAAACAGTTTGTATAATTTTTAATTACTTAAAGTTTAAGGTTGATCAGGATATGGTCTGTCTTGGTGAATGTTACATGTGCACTTGAGAAGAATGTGTATTCTGCTGTGTTGGATGGAGTGAGTGTTCTATAAAATGTCTGTTAGATTCAGTTGGTTCATGTGGTTAATTTCCTTATTTTTGCTGATTTTCTGTGAACTAATTCTGTTACTGAGAGAAGAGTATTGAAGTTTTCAACTATGGTTATGAATTTGTCTGTTTCTCTTTTCAGTTTTGTCACTTTTTTTCTTTGTGTATTTTGGAAATCTATTGTTCAGCGCATATGAGCATATATTTTTAGGATTGTCATGTCCTCTTCATAGTTCTTTAGGACTTGCTTTTTTTTCCTCGTGTAACAGTGCTCATGTAATTGCAAATATCTTTCTAGTTAAATTGACATTTCTACATCAGTTTTGTCAACTGTGTAGTATTCTGTTTTCCCATCTAAGTACTCACCAGGCCCAACCCTGCTCAGCTTCCAAGTTCAGATGAGATCGGGTGTATTTAGGGTGGTATGGCCTTAGACCATAGTATTCTGTTCTTCAACTGGCATTATTTACTCAGTCTCCTATTAATGGGCATATAGGTTATTTCCAATAACCCTGTAGTGAACATGCATACATTTGCATTGCTCATAGATGTACTTTTGTTTTTCTGGAATAAATTACTAGGAATAGAAGTATTAGACCAACAAAATACAAATTTAAAATTTTTGTAGGTGTAGGAAACTATTTGGGGGGGCTCTCAATAACTATTTATTGCTTTAAAAAATTGAATTTATCCAATTGTGTATAGACAACTATGCTTCTGAAGTGTCTTGCCCAATTGTACTTTTCAGTTCAGTCAGTTCAGTCACTCAGTTGTGTCCGACTCTTTGTGACTCCATGGACTGCAGCATACCTGGCCTCCCTGTCCATCACCAACTCCCGGAGTTTACTCAAACTCATGTCCATTGAGTCGGTGATGCCATCCAACTATCTTATCCTCTGTCATTCCCTTCTCCTCCCGCCTTCAATTTTTCCCAGCATCAGGGTCTTTTCAAATGAGTCAGTTCTTCACATCAGGTGGACAAAGTACTGGAGTTTCAGCTTTCAGCAACAGTCCTTCCAATGAATATTCAGGACTGATTTCCTCTAGGATGGACTGGTTGGATCTCCTTGCAGTCCAAGGGACTCTCAAGAGTCTTCTCCAGCACCACAGTTCAAAAGCATCAATTCTTTGGTGCTAAGCTTTCTTTATAGTCCAACTCTCACATCCATACATGACCACTGGAAAAACCATAGCTTTGACTAGATAGACCTTTGTTGGCAAAGTAATGTCTCTGCTTTTTACTATGCTGTCTAGTTGGTCATAGCTTTTCTTCCAAGGAGCAGGCGTCTTTTAATTTCAAGGCTGTAGTCAACCATCTTCAGTGATTTTGGAGCCCCCCAAAATAAAGTCTGCCACTCTTTCCACTGTTTCTCCATCTATTTGCTATGAAGTGATGGGACCGGATGCCATGATCTTAGTTTTCTGAATGTTGAGCTTTAAGCCAACTTTTTCACTCTCCTCTTTCACTTTCATCAAGAGGCTTTTTAGTTCCTCTTCACTTTCTGCCATAAGGGTGGTGTCATCTGCATATCTGAGGTTATTGATATTTCTCCTGGCAATCTTGATTCCAGCTTGTGCTTCTTCCAGCCCAGTGTTTCTCATGATGTACTCTGCATATAAGTTAAATAAGCAGGGTGACAATATACAGCCTTGACATACTCCTTTTCCTAAAGAACAACATTAGAACAATACAAAAAAGGAAGAATATATATACATATATATACATATACATATATATGTATATATGTGTGTATATATGTATATATGTGTGTGTATATATATATATAGAGAGAGGTATATATATGTATATGTATATATATGTGTGTATATATAGAGAGAAAAGTAGTAAGAAGAATGTGCTCTAATTCCTCCATTGTCCTCTCCACACAGTGAACACCAGCCAGTCTGTGTACTGAGGAAGTCCTCCAATATTTCTAGGAAGGTCTCTGGACCTGCTGTGGGGTCAGCTCAGTCTCAGATCTGGCCTTACTCCAGGTTATGCTTGCTCCCAAAGTCCACAACTGCCTGCAAATTCCACAGTCTCAGGCTAATTGTGTGCATGTAATCCACTGCAGCTGTGACTGCAGTAGTTTATTACCTCCCTCCTCTTTGCTCACACAGTCCCTGGTGCTCCGCTTTGGTTTTAGACCTGCCTCTGCTTGTAGGCCGCCCTGTTGTGTCTGTTCCCCACCCAAAATAGTGGGGGCAAAGGTAGCAGCTTTTTAGGGCTCACTTGCTCAGTTGGGCTGTGGAGAGGGAGAGTTATGGAAGCCACAGTTGGGGTGTTTGGGGAGTGTTTCCTGGGACTCAGGCCTGCAGGAATTTGCTCAAGTCCCAGGCGGGTCATGTGCTCCCACAGGAATTGGCCTTGAGTTGTATGTCCCTTGGCAGAGCCAAGCAGTTTAGGCTCCCCAGAAGATGTGGGCAGTAACTTTGCCTGCTTATGGCTTGGTGGCAGCTACTATCTCTGGTCAGGACCGCAGTGATGGCATTTAGTCCCTGTCTCAGGCACTCCCCCTGGCTTTGAGGCTTCGGCAGTGGCCAGTCAGCTTGCATTTTCCCTCTGGGATTGTAAACTGCAGTCACATCTAGTTCCACCTCTGGCACTCTTGCTGGCTTGGCATACTTTGGTGGCAGCCAGGCATACCTTCCTCTGGAGTCAGGCAGTTCACAGCCCTTGGCATTCTTGGAAGTGGGTTCCTGGTATCTGTGAGCTTGGGGAGTTAGGGGTTCTTGTGGCAACAAACTCTTGCCTCTCTGGGAGGCCCAGGCTTTTTCCTGGACTTCCTCAGCTGTGTTGTACTAGCCCCTGAGTATCTGCATAGCAGTCAACCCCAGTTCTCTCCCTGGGGCCTGAGCCCTGAAGCCTTAATCCTCAGCACCCAGCCCCCCTCTTGCCACGGTGGGTGTGCAAGCTGCTTCTTGGCCGGGAAGTGCTGGCTGGCAACATCTCTGTGGTGAATTCTCTGTGTTTTGCCTTCCGAGCACCTATTGCTGCATTACCCTTGAGGGTCTGAAGCTCCCCACTTCCCCACCCGTGCTGGGGTGTCCAAATGTGCAGAAACTTTTCCTCCTTCATGGCTCGCTCCCTGGGTGCAGGTCCCTGTTCCAAACTCCTTTGTCTCTTTTTATCTTTATCTTTTGCCCTACCTCATTCTGAGGAGATTGGCTTGCCTTTTTGAAAGTCTGAGGTCTTCTGCCAGCATTCAGAAGGTGTTCTGTATGAGTTGTTTCATGTGCACATGTATTTTTGATACATTTGTGGGGAGGAAGGTGATCTCCCCATCTTCCTCCTCTGCCATCTTGAAAGTTTCACAACTAAGGTCTTACTCTTCTTGAGTCATTTTTGTAGTTTATATGTCATTAAAAATCTTTGATTTCATGGATATTTTCACAGATATTACTATAGATTGCATATGGTATTCTTTTACAATCCTTTGTAATTATTTCTTTTCTCATTCAAAATGTGTATGATGTGTTATCTCTCTCCCATGTATTTCCATGCCTTTTTCCCCTCGGTTTTCCTCAAAAAAGATTGATTCAGTCCTCTGGTCAAAGAACCAGATCATGGATAAATATATAACTCTTTCTTTTTAATGTAATTTATTACCATCTGCTTTCATCTTTTTTATTTTATTAAGTTTTATTTGCTGTTTTTCCCTGGCATCTTAAAATGAGTGCTTAGTCTAATTTAATTTTTTTGACTTCATAATAAAAGCCTCAAAACTATATATTTTTTTCTAAGTAAAGTTCTGACTATATCCTACCAGTTTAGAAAGATAGTATTATAGCTATCTTGTTTTTTCTCAATAATTTGCAATTTTTATTTTCCCTTTGAGCCAGGCTTTTTTCTTTAAGAATAATGCTTATGATTTTTTCAAATGCATTGCTTGTCTTTAGTTTGCTTGGTTTATCCTTTTATTGCCAATTTCTAGATTTATTGTATTGTGTATTGAGTATGTGACCTGAATGATAATTTCTGCTTTTTTTTCGTTAAAGAGATTTTCTTCATGGCTTCAGATATAATGGGTTTTTATAAATAGTTCACTGATGTTTGAAGAAAATATGTATTCTCTTTAGGGTACAAGAATCATTATATCAATTTATTTTGGCTTAATTATTATATAATTTATATGTTTATTTTTTCTGCTTAACTTATCAAAGTCTAAGAGCAATGTGATAACCATCCATAATCATAGTTTAATTAATTTATCCTGGCATTTCTTCACCCCCTCCATCTCACCTTAACCACTCTGTTCTATACAATTTTTTAAGCTACAAAATCAATACATGTTTAAAATATGTATTTATATGTTTGTATGTACAAAAACTACTGTTTTACTCTATCCTTATTTCTCAGAGATAACTATAATTTAGAATGTATCCTTTTTGTCTTATCACTTCTATTAAGTTTTTGACTATCCTTTCTTCAAAAATGTTGAATTATATGAATAATACATGAATGCATATACATACACACATATATAAAAATGTAGCTTTTTACTGAGTGTGGGTTTTTTGATATCTTTTGTTGCATGAATAGGTCATGTGCCACTTGCTCTTTTCTCTTAATAAGTCTTAATAATCTTCCCATATAAGTAGATCTATACTTATAGATAATATTCTACCATATGGATATTGTTGTTGCTTACTTAACCAACCCCTTTGGACCTGATCTATTAATTGACCCTCAAGAAAGATAAGATAACCTGCATATTTTTAGTTTATTTCTTCTCCTGTTTTTAATCAAAGCAGTCTAGACTTTTAGATTCAGATTATTATTTAATATATTACCTTCCCTATAAATATTTTTACATGTCTATATGTAGATCTTTTTTCCTTATTTTTATCTGGTATGTTGTGGGTCCTTTCGCTCTAAAGGTTCAGTCTTTCTTTCGCTCAGAGAAAATTTTATTTATTATTTTTCTCTCATTTTGATTTTCCATGTGTGTGTATGTGTCTCTCCAAAATCTGTTCTCCTTGAGTCTCAAGTTTTTATTCGGCTTTCTTTTACCTCTCAGTTCTGAGAAAATTTCTTAAAGTGGCCTTTGAATCATAGATTTGTTTTTTTTTCATAATCTAATATACTGTTCACTGCCTCTATTGCATTTTATTTATGTAGCTATTTTTTCATTAGAAATTAGTCTTTCTAGATCCTGGAGTATTCTCTTTTCATAGATTCAGTGTCCTCTCAGATCTAGTTGAGAGTTTACTTTAAAAAAAATTAATTTATTTGAGTTGGAGGCTAATTACTTTACAATATTGTGGTGGTTTTTGCCATACATTCACATGAATCAGCCATGGGTGTACATGTGTTCCCCATCCTGAACCTCCTTCCCACCTCCCTCCCATCCCATCCCTCAGGGTCATCCCAATACGAGACAGCAAGAGACACAGATGTAAAGAACAGACTTTTGGACTTGGTGGGAGAAGGTAAGGGTGGGATGATTTGAGAGAATAGCATTGAAACATGTATATTCAGTTCAGTTCAGTCGCTCAGTCGTGTCCGACTCTTTGCGACCCCATGAATCACAGCACACCAGGCCTCCCTGTCCATCACCAACTCCCGGAGTTCACTCAGACTCACGTCCATCGAGTCCGTGATGCCATCCAGCCATCCCATCCTCTGTCGTCCCCTTTACCTCCTGCCCCCAATCTCTCCCAGCATCAGAGTCTTTTCCGATGAGTCAACTCTTCACATGAGGTGGCCAAAGTACTAGAGTTTCAGCTTTAGCATCATTCCTTCCAAAGAAATCCCAGGGCTGATCTCCTTCAGAATGGACTGATTGGATCTCCCATATGTGAAATATATCTCCAGTCCTGGTATGATGCATGAGACAGGGTGCTCAGGGCTGGTGCACTGAGAGTTTACTTTTAAAAAATTTATTCTATATCTTTGGAGTGAAAAGATTTCAATACATAGACACTTGCTCTGGTTCCTCAAAGCATTTCTCCTTGAAAAATTACTTGTTCTTTTTCATATATCTGGTCGATTTTCTATGTTTATTCATCTTTATAGAAGGTGGTCTTTGAGTTTTGGAACTTGGGATGAATTTTATCATATATGCTTCCTAACATATATGAATACATACACGCATATTTTAAACATATATTAAGTTCAACGTTAAGAGTAATCTTTGTATTTTCTATAGTTGATTGATTTTTCATTTCCTTTTGTTTCTTATCCATTTCCAGATTATGGAAAAGAGTTGTTTTTGAAGAATTGGAAGGATATGCCTGACAAAGGCAGTTGTGAGGGAGAGAATCTTGCGTCTATGATGAAAAGCTTCTCGTCCTCATTTTGTATAGCTGGTTGGAATTATCCACTCTTCTCTAACTGGCACAAAGTTAGGCTCCTAATTTGAAGCCTGATTCTGAGCAGTCAGAAAAACCATATCATGTGAAAAATAGAGGAAGTCAAGTTATTTGGTCTAGAATGAAGATGTATAGGAAACATAATAACTAAAACAGTAGCTGAGAGGCTGTCACAAGAAGGATTAGACTTGTTCCATGTAGTCCCAAGTGGTAGAGTTATGTTAGAAGAGTCTTGTCTCACATTCAAGGAAGGAAGAGTGCTGTAATTGACACAGCTGCTAATTTAAATATTTATTGGCTCCACATTTCAACAATTCATTCAGATACTACCTACTCTTTTTGATGTTATCATTTGAAAATGACGTACTGATGGGTGGCCAGTGCCCATGTGAGGTACTGCAAGGAGGCTATGCATCCACTAGCTTTATTGTTTGCTCACAAAGGCATCCTCAGAGAATTGCTGTTTTTCATTTTTACACTTTTTTTCCTGTAATTATTTGACCTCAATTTCTTGACACTTAGAGGTGATAGTCATTACTCTTCATCTGCATGAACTTTCCCCACCCCTTTCTTATATGTTCCTTTGGAAAATGTAGTAGGCAGAATAAAATGCCTGCATCCTAATCCTCAGAATCTGAGTATGTTACCTTATATGGGAATGGAAAATTAGACTATGGAATTAAGATCATAATCAGCTGAATTTAAGGTAGGGCAACTATACTAGGTCCAAGTGGGCCCAATTATAATCACAAGTGTTCTTAAATGTGGAAGAGAGAGGCAGAGAGTAACGCAGTATGAGAAAGACTCCGCTGGCCACTGCTGGCTTTGAAGATGGAAGGGGCCACAAACCAAGGAATATGGGCAGTTTCTAAAAGCTAAAAAAGATTCTCTACTAGAACCTTCAGAACGAAACATAGCCCCACTTTGGACTTTGATTTTTTTAGTCCAGCAAGCCTAATGGATTTATGACCACCAGATCTGTAAGGTAATAAATCTGTATTGTTTTAAGCCACTAGTAAAAGTTGCTAAGTCGTGTCCAACTCTTTGCAACCCCATGGACTATAAAGTTCATGGAATTTTCTAGGCCAGAATACTGGAGTGGGTAGCCTTTCCCTTCTCCAGGGGATCTTCCCAACCCAGGGATCGAACCCAGGTCTCCCTCATTGCAGGCGGATTATTTACCATCTGAGTGTGATAATTTATAGCAGAAGCAGTTGGAAACTAATAAAGCCAGATTTCTGAGAACATCCAGGCCATATCCCAGAAACAATAAGAAAAGCTTCATGGTATTTCTGTTATTCAGAAATGTAATATATCTATCGCTGAACCAATGTATTCAATCACTATCTGGTAATTATTTGCCCATCCAGTTATATATCCATTTCTCCAGTGCTTTTTATTGACCTCCATTTGGTTATCTAGCCTCCAGTCAATAATATTAGCCAATGAAAAAGGAGGCCCAAAGAAGTAAGCAAGCTTACATTAAGGGTGATATCTACTCAGTAGAAAGAATTTTCTGTTAAAACCAGGTTCTATTTGGAGGTTCTGTGGCAGAAACTGTGTAACTATTTGGTGGAGATGTTAGAGGGGATTCACACATTGATTAAGGTGTTGGACTGTTCCAAGTCCAAGCTCATTCTGCTTCCTGCACAATACAGTAAATTGGGAGATGAGGTGTTGGGGCAAGAAAGTGACCTTTATTCAGAAGGCTGGAAGTCTGAACCATCTTGCCAGGGTCTGGATGCTGGTTTCTTTTATAAAACAAAGAGGAGTTGCGGTGAGAGGTAAAGTAGAAGGCCTTAAGTGGGGGAGGTGAGAGGTCAAGTAAAAGGCCATAAGGTGTTGCAAATATTTACTGGTTTCTGCCGGAGGGGGGGTATGTTAATGTCTTCTTTCTGGCAGTCGTTCACAGGTGGGCTGAGTCAGGATGTTTTCTTTGAGCTGAGTTTATTTTAGTTTAACATTCAGGCCTGGATCAGGGGCAGGATTCCTGCTGATAGGCCATTGTGTATACTTTAAGCTATAGGCAACATCTCTTTACAAGTTACAAGTTAATCAACTTGTAGAATAAGGAATAGACTACAAAGGTTAAAGTAAAAGAAACAGACCCAATATGGAGTCAGATTTGTTATTCCCTATCACAGGGCTAGTATAGATTGTATTGTTTTTGAATCCTAAGAACCCAAGGTGTTGTAAGGAAGAAGCCTCAGTGAGGATTGTGTAGGACCACCATGAGTGCAAATTGTGCCTACACACAGCTTCCAGGCAAGGCAAAAGCAGGCATGGAATCTAGATAATATACATATTTGCTAAGCTGTTCATTCTGACTATGGGGTTGCTATGCCCTGAGGCAAAGGCACCTTTTGCTAATTTATATAAAAGTATTGTCTACTTGATAAAATGTGTGCCTGTAGGGCTGCATTCACCCAGAGACACCTTTTTTCCTACTTTGCACAAAGATGCCATATGAGCTAGCACTAACTGTGGGACTGGGGCTATAGGAGAGTTTCTTGGAGTTGGTGAAGGCAAGAATAAGGATAAATAAGAGAAAGAAGGAAAGGAAGGTTATGCTACTAATGCTTTAATCTCTTTCTGGCTTCTTTAGCCCCTCAGCTCACTTACAAACTGTGCTATTGGTACTTGCTCCCAGTCCATATATTCTAATAGCATATCTAGTTGGGAAGAGAAACTAATGAGTGAATAAACTAATAAACAAGTCCCTTTATTTCAGAGCTAAATAAACATCTCTTTTGGGAGTTCATTGTATGAGGTAATAGTGTTTTTTGTGCTGGTCTCAGCCTATCAATAACTAATGTCATGGCTGGACTACCCTCTGTGGTTCATATTATGATAGCAAAACACCCTTCAGCAATAACGATAGGAAACTTTGAAAAAATACAGGTTTATTACTTACAGGGCTTGGAAATTACAGAGCACAGCTGGGTCCACATGGTGAGGTTGAGGTTGGAGGGAAGGAGAGAGAGAAACAACACACATGTAAACGTGAGGGCTGGGGGGTTCTGCTTTTACTGGGTCAGAGGTGGGGGCCTAGGGTTTCTGGTGCTCACTCTTTATTGGTAAATTTAAAACATAAGAGCAAGAATTTAAAGCCTGGGAAAAGAAAAAAAATCAGTCTAAATGATTCAAAACCAACCAAGATCTCTAAAACAAAGACCTCAGTGGGGAAGGTGGCCTGGCTCTTTATCTCGTCTTGTGACTGGCAGTGTGTTCATTGGACATAGCCATTCTTGAAATGGATGTCTCTCTGAAGTGGATACTTTGGTAATCAAAACTTAAGCCAGGTGCTGGCATTTGAAAAAGTCAATGCTTAGGGTTTACACTATAAAGTAGCAAATGTGGAGAACAAGAATCTAACTTTTGGAGGTGAAAGAGAGAGGGTGGGTTCACTCAAGGTGCTCCATAGAGAAGGCAGAGCATCTCCCTCTGATGTAAGATTTGTCATTTACCCAAATGTGTAGGGATAGGTATTGCCAGGGTCCTCAGAGGCATGAGAGATACAGCCAGGCACCTAGCTGAAGCATTTCTTACACTTATAGCAGTTTCAGCTGGCTAGGTCTTGTAGTTACAATGTCCTCAATACTACAGACCAGGTAGTTAGATCCATCTGGATATGGCTTTGGAGTTGGACAACATTCAGATTCCTGCCTTGTTTGTGTATTCCTCCAGATGACCTTTGAGATGAGTCATGAGACCCTGTACTTGGCAGTGAAGCTGGTAGATCACTACCTTATGAAGGTAATATGCAAGAAGGACAAGTTACAACTCCTTGGTTCCACTGCTTTTATGATTGCAGCAAAATTTGAGGTGAGCGCAAATCTATGGGACTTGGAGAAAATCAATCAATTAATTTCTGTCCAAGCCATGTATGTACATTTACATATGTATGTGCACATGTGTGTGTATGTGTATAACATGCATGTGTATATATTACATACATACCACATGTATGCATGTGTATACATTTGCATATATGTGTATCTGTGTGTGTGTACAATTATATTCATGAACACAATTAAGTTTTCCTATCAAATTTTTGTCTGTCTTCCATGGCAGGGAAGTTGGTGTTGGGTGCAAATGGTGGTATATTTGTTTCCTGGCATCAACAAAGTTCTCCTGTTTCCTCTTTGAAAATGTGTGTATGTGGACATATTCCTAGTTAAATGAGTTGTTCTTTTTAAAGCTTCCTTCTGTACCATAATTCTCTGTCCTCACCCCCTTTTCTTCTTCTAGCAACTCCATCTCCTTCTGGTAGAGTCTTGAATTGCATGTATAAGGAAGCATTTCCAAATCTAGGTGCTGGAGACATTTAAGAGAAAATGGCCTAGTGTAGATGGTAGTGAGTCCATGTAAATTACTTTTGAAGTAGCATTATAAAAGCAAGTAGCTGGCCATAATCCATCTAACTGCTTTATCTGATTCTTTCCTCTTCGTCAGGTACTAAATGGTCTTGTTCAACTCTCATTTTTCCTTCAGATAGGCTAATAGTAGAAAACCTTATGGTTTAGGAACAAAGAAGTAGTAACTTCTACTGAGTGCAAAAACCTTTAGAAGTGTGGATTTGTTTTTGTGTTCCCTCCTCAGCTGTATCCCTAAGTAGCTTTCCACTTCCCTTCTTCACTCTCTAGCTCCTACCTCGATCAGTACCTCCCTCTCTAACTCGAACTCTCCCTCCTTTGTTCCTTACTTGCTTCCTTCTTGCGCCAGTTCTGGCCCACATCCCCGCTTCTGGCCCTCACTCCATTTCCGCACTTACTCTGCTTCTGTGCTCATTACACTTCCGCCCTTGCTCCATAGATCCCTTCCTCCCTCCAGCCTTCTTTCAATTCCTTCCTTGATCCCTCAGTCCATGCTTTGAATACTCACTCCATGCTGAGCTCCCTCCCTCCCTCCCTCCATCTACCCACCCACTTCTTGCTCTGTCCAGCCCTCCTTTTCTTTATCTTTCTCTCATTACTCCCTCCCCTCCTCACTTGCTCCCTCCTTCCATGATCCTCTCCTTCCTACCCTGGTTCTATCCCTCACTCCTCCATGCCTCCCTCCCTCCTACCACCCTCCTACCTACCCTGTTTCTCCCTCCATTGTATGCTCCACCCTCCCTCCCTTTCCTTTGTTCACTCTCTTTTCTCCTTCCCTAGCTAACTCTCTTCCCTCTGTCGCACACTCTTGCTCTTCCTTCTCTCTCCTTCCTGTTGCTCTGCTGGTGCCTGCTCCTCTCCCTCTTTCTCCCCTCCCCCTTCCCCTCTTACCCCTTTCCCTTCTCCCTCTTCTTTTTCTGCTGGTTCCTTCTCTCCCCTCCCTACTTGCCCTTTCCCTTCCTATCTCCCATCCTTGCTCCGTGGTACCCTGACATCATGACTCCCCAACCGCACCCACCCCCCTTAACTTCCTCTCACCCTCCTTCCCTGTTTGCTTTCTTTTTCTTCTTTCTCTTATCCCTCTCTCCCTCCCTCCCTCATTCTCCTGATGTTTTTCCTCTCTGGCTTATTTCCTTCCCTACTCTCTTACTGCCTAGTTCCCTTATTCCCCCTCTCTCCTTGCTCCCTCTCTGCTCAACTCCCTCTCACTCACACTTGTCCTTTGTTCCACTCCATCCTCTTTTCCTCCCTGGCCTCTTCTTTCCCTGGCTCTCCCCCTCATTCCTATCCTCCCACCCTCCTTCCTGCCCTAGCTTCCTAACCTTGCTTTTCTTCCTCTTTCCCTTCCTCTTCTCTCACTCTCTCCCTTGTTCCCTGCTTCCCTCTCTAGCTCATTCCCTTCCCTGCTCACTGGCTTCCTGGTCCATTCCCTTGCTCTTCTTCCTCTCTCTTTTTCCTTCTCTCTCTCCCTGCTCCTCCCTCTGCCTACCTAGGGATGTCCTTGTGGATTGAGCAAGTATTCCCTGCCTCAACCTCAAGGGGGTTAAAAAGAAGCTAGGGATCCCTGGCCAGCCAAGCACAGGAGGGAGAAGGAAAGTGCCAAATGCTCTTGTTAGCAAGTTTTGGAACCAGGAGTGCCTGTCTTTTAGTTGTCAGGACAAAGGACCCCCACTAGGATTTTTTGGAGCAGGATTGTCTTCCCCTCACAAGACTGAGAAGTACAGAAAGACTTTTGCAAGGGGAGGTAAGGAGATGATATGAGAAGAGAAGAAAGGAAGGAGCCACTGGTAAGTAGAGCAGTAGAAGGGAGAATTTCTCATTCCGGCCTTGTCACTAGGTGGTTGTGTGACCTCAAGCAAGTCTCTTTCTCTCTCTGGGCCTCAATTTCCTTGTCTGCAAACCCAGAGGATTGGTCCAGTTTGTGATCTGAAGATAGGGAAAGTTGTGATAAGAATGCTGGAGTGGGCAGTGAGGTGCAGCTAGAGGAACATATTCAGGGGTCTTCCTACCTTCTCTTCCTCACCCCAAAGCTAAATTTCAACCTGCAGAGGGTGGGACATGGGCAGGTGCTCCTGAACGGGGAGAGAGGTGGTGGTCTCACCCTCCATCTGCCCTGGGTCTTCCCAGTCTAGCCCCCCTCGCATGTCCTCCCACCACCTTCAGTCTCGGCTTGGGTTCCCTTTGTGCCCTTCTCTCTGTCTCTCTTTCAGTGCCTATTAGCCCAACAGTGACCCCTCCCAAACATCCTTATTCATTTCTTAGACTAGGAAACAAAGTGTGGGCTTACTTTCCATCCCTAGCTCCCCTTCTTGTGGTCTCTTTCCTTCCATTCTCCTCAGAGCAGGCCTTAGCTTTCCCATTTCTGGCTCTCACTCATCAGAAGAGAGATCAGTGCTTCCAGTCCATGTGCTGTGTTGTGCCACTTCCAGTGCTGTAAGAATCTACCCAAAAGGCCTTGTCCTCTCTCCTCCTGTGTCTCTGATTTTGTTTTTCAGATGGACTGCTTACATCAACCAGATGCTGGCTCTCAGAGCTACCCTGAAGGTTTATTCCAGAGAGTGTTATTACCTCCTATCATTCACCCCCTCTTCCCCTGCCTTTCATCTCCAAGCAGAGAGGAATGAGTTGTTTTTGCCTGTTTGTGACTGCCTCTCCTCTCCACCCATAGGAGCGCTGCCCACCTAAGGTGGCTGACTTCCTGTACATCTGCAATGATATTTATAAGAGAGATGAGCTGCTCGCCATGGAAGCCAGCATCCTGAAAATCCTCAAATTTGATATCAACATTCCCATCGCCTATCATTTTCTGCGCAGATATGCTAGGGTAAGAGGGAGGAAGCACATCTTCATTTTCCCACTGCTGAGTTAGTCCCCTCCATTCCCAGAGTGGCTCCCTGAGTGGTTGGGAAAGGGACAGCTGAGGACAGGGGAGTTTCTTCAAGCCACCCTCCTAGAATGGCGATCTTTATGGAGTGTGGTGGTGGTGGTGGGCAGAGAAAATTGCAGATTTCAATGGTATGCCTGTAAAGTTTTGAGGTGAGGGCAGAGTAGGGGAGGGGAAGAAGATTCTTTAATCAGGAAGGGACACATGGGAAGTTTAGAGGAGATGCTAGCAAAGTTCTCTTCCTTCACCTGAATATTGCTTACAAGGGAAGTCACTTTGTAATTATTCACTTATTCTACAAGTGTGTTTTGTGGAAGGATTTGTGTGTAAGTGTATGTACGTATAAATATATATGAAAAGTGTTAGTCACTCAGCCGTGTCCAACTCTTTGCGACCCCATGGACTTAGCCCACCAGGCTCCTCTGTCCATGCATTTCTCCAGGCAAGAATACTAGGGTGGGTTGCTATTCCTTTCTCAAGGGGATCTTCCCAATCCAGGGACTGAACCTGGGTCTCCCGCATTGCAGGCAGATTGTTTACTGTCTGAGCCACCATGGAAGCCCATAAATATATATGTGTATATATGTGTCTGTGTATGTGTGTGTATGTAATATATATGTATATATTATACATGTGTGTGTATATATATGTGTGTGTGTGTGTGTATTCAAACAAGAAAAGATTTCTAGTCTGGAACCTGGTGCAAAGATAGCAGTTGGAGGCCTTTGGCTTTTCAAAGGATGGCATATACAGAAAGGGGAGTTGGGAGGGTACCATAAGTGCAGTTGGTATTTTGGCTTAAGATCCTAAAGATGGCAAACACCATTGCTGATTTCAGAATCTCCCCTCCTAAAGATTCTGTGCTTTAGGGACAGGGTCCTTAGTGTGAGTCATGGTGGCAGAAGTACATCGCTCAGGCAGAGAACCATTTAGGCCCAAGGTAGGATAACTGGAGTGAGTGCAGGGGTCATCTGCTTGGTGCCAGTGTTCTGAATTGATTGCTGAGTCAGTCTTCTTCCTGCCTTTAGTGTGTCTATGCCAGTATGAAGACACTGACCTTGTCCCGCTTCATCTGTGAGTTGACCCTGCTGGAATATGACTATGTCCAGGAGAGGGCTTCCAAGCTCGCTGCTGCCTCCTTCTTCCTGGCCCTCTGCATGAACAAGCTCGGACATTGGGTAAACACTTGTGGGCAGTGGGGAAGACTGGGTGGGGGATTTAAAAGCACAGGCTCAGCTCTGGAGGAAGGTATAAGTTAGGGTTGTGGGAGACTCTGACAAAACTGCTGCATATATGCTGTTATGAATCCTTTAACATCTTGACCTCTTAGGGGCCTGGCTCCCTAAAGGTTTTCTGTAGCCCTGGTTTTGAAGTATTTTATTTCATTTTTCTTTGTCACAGTACCATTTGTTCTAAAGATAGCTTACCTGAAAGCCCAATATCACAAAACAGACTAATGTGAAATTATTTTGATTGTGGCAGGGGGTGGGGTAGACCCACTTCTTGCCTTACCCCATGCCACCCCTGCTCCTGGCAGTCCTCTCAGCAAGGTTGGCCCCATACAGGAGAGCTCGTTGGAACAGGATTTGGCAAGTACTGACCCAGAGAATAGAGCAGTGAAAGTAACTGTGTGTATATAACAGGGGACTCAGACATATACTATAGTACTCTTCTCTGAAGGGGAAGGCCTCCACAGCCTCCTTCCCCAATACAAATAAAATGTATATTTGATGCTTTCTTAATTTTATGAAAAATTGTGAATGAAAACAACTTTAGAAAACTATGAACTTTTTGAGATGTAAATGAAATCCAAGTAGAAGAGTGTGTTCACAAATGAGCATACTCTTCCCAACCTCCCCTAGGCCCCTCCAGCCTAGAGATTCTAGCACCACTACTGATGGAAGAACCTGTGTGTGCTGAGAAAGAACCCTAAAAACAGTTGTGTGGACTTGGACAGGCCCTGAAATGTCTTGGGACAGAGAAAGCATTCAGTAAATGGCAGTAATGATGATGAAAAAGAATATGTAATAATAGTATTTATTGAATGCTTAGATGGTAGTCTAAACTTTGTGTATTAACTCACTTAATCTTCACAACAACCCTATGAAATCAACAGTATTATCCCTATTGGACAGATAAGAAATAAGTTCCCGTGTTTGGCTAATGAGAGGCAGAGCTAGGCTTTGAGAACTACGAGTCTGTTCAAAGTATATACCTACTCTACAATCAGAATGGATGTGGCCATAGCTCTGGAGTCATCATACTGGAGGCCCTATGCTGACCCAGGCTTTGGATCCTGGGGAAGATTGGTAGTCTTGGTGGGGGGACGGTTGAGAGGCTCAGGGCAGCAAACTGCTTGCCAACCAGCATAGAAATATTTCAGTATTTTAATATTTGATGTGGATGTACTAACATCAGCTAAATGTCAGTCCTGATCTGAACCCAGGTAGTCTGACTTCACAGTGCTGTACACTATATATATACTGCTATAGATGAGAAAGGCTTCACACAGAATGTGACTTTTGAGTTGGGTCTTGAAAGATGAGTAGGAAGATGTGAGAAGGGACATTCTAGGCAGAGGGAAGAATGATTGAAAAGACGTGAAGGCAGTAAGGAAACTGTGATTTTGGGGAGGCAGATAAAGATATTTCCTATGGATAGAGCAGGGAACGTATTAACAGGGAATGGTGAGAGGTGAGAGCAGCATTCCAATGACTGCCCTTTGCCTGTGGCAGTGGTTTCCAATTTTCAGTAGAGCCCTGAGATTCCTGCAGAAGTATCTCAGGGCCATGAAAAAGGAAAAGGGATCCAAATTGGTGGACTTCTTATTCCCTGCCGCCAATTCCAAGTAAGATAGTTGGAAAAAAAAAAAAAGAGTTCAGGGAGAATAATATAAGACGTTTGAAGAAAACTCCTGCTTTGCAGAATAATAAATCTTCCTTTCTCTACCCATGGAACTCCCATGAGACTTTTAGCACCTATTGTAGATGTCCGCTTGTCTACAAAGCTTTCTGTGGCTCTCCCAGACAAAAGTCATGGGTCCTACAGCTCTCTTCCTCTAGTGTCCCATGCTCCCTTCCCTGGTAGCACTTCCCACACATTTTGTAATTCTCTGTGTGCATGTCTGTCTCTCCCACTAGACTATACACTCCTCAAGGGCAGGAGCCTTAGTCATCCTTGTATTCCCAGCATTGTGTATGAGGCTCGGTTAATATTAATCCTAGCTCATATGGTATGGGCATATGCTGACTCTGTTTCATGTGCTTTATGTATATTAACTCATTTAATCCTATTATATAATTACTGTGATGATCCCCATTTGGCAGATTTAGAAACAGTGGTACGAAGAAGTTAAGTAACTGGTTCAAGGTCATGTTGTAAGTAGAGCTGGAATCTGAACCCTAGCAGCTTGCCTGTAGAATCTTTGGTTTTAAACACACTCTGCTATACTCCTTTTGCCACATGCTAGGCATCCTTAAAGTTGAATGAGAAAATAAATACATGAAATGATAGCTGTTCAAGCCAGAGAGGAAGAACAACCTTAAGTTCCTGATGGCTGTTTTGTTGGGACCTCAAGTTTGTTCTGAGGTTTGCCTAGCCATTGGCTCTTAACCTGAGAGTGCCTAAGTTATAAAGTCTGCCCTGTTCCTTGAATTCTTAGTGGATTTCAGTTTAAATACCTATGACTGGGCTTGTATCCCGCTGGTACATATGGATATAGCCATTCTACTAGCTTGCAGACAGAACATATTTTTCTAGGTAGTACCCTATAATTATTGGCCAGTATCTGTGCTTTATGAGTCTGAATTGTTTGACTATCTTCTCTGCCTGTACTATGGATAGGAGGTTTGGACTTGGGTGTTGGAGACAGGAAGGGTCTGCTTCCTGTCATAAATGTCACTGTTCATGTTGCTTCTTCCAGGCTCCTATCCTAGAGGATTACAGTGGCTACAGGATCTCTGATCTTCACGCCTTGGTCAGGCAGCTGAACATCCTACTGACTTTTCATTCTAGCAGTAGGCTCACGACTGTACGTTCCAAGTATTCGCATGAGTAAGTATCAGTCTCCAGTTGAGGTTGGGTTTATGCTTCGTCATGGGGAGGCCCAGACTAGCCTCACTTAAGGGGAAAGAAGGATTCAGATACTTTTTTACCTTACTTTCTGTTCCAGAGTTAAAGCAAGATAGGGAATCAAGGGCCAATGTCCCACTTATTCCATGGAGCCTCCTTGCTTTGGCCTGTTTCACACTGACCAGACCCCTCTTCCTTTTTCAGGATACTCTTTGAAGTCGCCAAAATCCCACCCTTGGACGTGTTGGCACTGGAGAGAATTTTGAGGTGTTGCTAATTCTGAGGCCGAGGGTCTGGTACTCTGGCAGCAGCCACCAGGGCTGGGCAGGCGCATAAATAGGCTGTATTTATTCTGTCTTTGGATTTGTCTTTTCATCACTTTTCCTCATTTTTATAGTTTGTCTTTTCCCAAACTGACAATGTTGTAAATGTTTAAATTTTTTTTTGTACAAAAGAAAAGTTGTTGTAACATTTGATTATAAATTTAATAAAAATGATGGTTGTTGTTAAAATGACTCACTTCCCCTTTATTGCTCAGAAGCCCCATACGTAGCCCACAGATGTATTTTCTTCTGCCCAGTAAAGGCTGTGCCTCAGGGTCTGGCTTATCCAGTTTCCGTCTTTATTTGAAAGTCTTCCCTTCAAAGGAAGAGGAATTGAGCTAGGTGTACATTGATGGATGAGTCTGTAGAAGGAGCACCCTGGTGCTGGGAGGGGCAGTCCAGAGAGAGAGACCCCTTACAGACAGACAGGCCTCAGTGTTCAGATCTGGGGCAGCTGGATGTTTGGCCCAATATCCATCAGTCCCCTTTTCTGGTTGCCTGCTTTCTTTGCTTCTTCCTACATGATGAAAAGGTAAGGATCAGGATTTTCACTGAAATGTACCCCTACTTTTGCAGTTAGGTGACTTTCTAGAGTCTAAATTTAAAAAAAACTTGTTGTGGTGCACTGAAATCTCTTTTGGTCCTTCAGTCAAGAGGAGAAATTTCCACTGGTGAAATCTGCAAGATGTCCCATGAATGGAAGCATCAACCACTTGCTCAATCCTTCCTTCATAAAGCTTTCAGGAGGGTCTACTCTCTCTATCCTATGTTTGTGGTGAGGTATACTGATACAGCACTTCCTGCTGGCTCAGACGGTAAAGAATCTACCACTTCAGTTATTAACAGAGGACTTGGACATCCTCTATGCCAGTTGATGAAGAGCCACTGCCCCAGTCTTGCCTCTAGGACTTCTTGGACCTCCCCATAATCTAGCAACTGAATCAGGTAATGTCTGTCATAGCAAGAGACCTCCAAGACTCTGTCTAGTATTGTGACTGGCAACTGTTGTGATTGCTCTGTGGCCGATTATCACTTGTCAAATATTTTGAAATTTAGTCCTGGAGGTAGGTATCTGGTAGAGGGGGAAGTCGTCGAAGACTCTCCAATTCTAATCCGAGCCCCCAGGCTAGTCTGGTCATATCTCCTTCTCTGATAAGTTGGACACAGGAGGGAGAGCATGCCATGCCTTAGATGCTTTCTTACCCATTGTGTTAATTTTCCATTCTGTCTCCCAGCTTGCTTTGTTTTGGTGACCAAGTATCATTAGGTTTATGCCTGTCCCCTCCTGCTGCCTTGCAGAGTGACTGAAGGGTACAGCCAGAGATGTCCAAGTTGCTTGGCAGTGATTTAGCTGGTACAGCCAATTTTGTATAAACATGTTAAAAGCACTAGGCTGGAAGCCGTCTTGGAAATCTCCAGCCTCACTAAAAGGAGATCTCTTGTCTGTACCCGCTTTTTAATCCTGCAGCTTCATCAGGGGAACAATTGACTGTTTTACTTTCTCTCCTTTTTCCCACCTCTGTTGTTCTTTAGTAATGCTAATGAAACTGAAAGTCATTTTTGTTGTAGTTGTTGCACATGTCTCAAAATTTATTTTACACTCATCACTACTTCAAAAGTAAGTTAGCTCTTAGACCTGGATCTTGTTTAATGCCTTACTAAAGATGCACATCTATTTATCAAGATTTTGTGTTTATCTTTTGATTCCTCTGGTTCAATATAACTGATTTTCTTTGAACCTTATGCATTTTCAACAGTTTTATTGACATATAATTCACCCATTTATAGTGTACAATTCTATAGTTTTTAGTATATTCACAGAGTTGTACATCTATCATCACAGTCAAATTTTGGAACATTTTCATCATCCCAAAAGAAACCCCATACCCATTAGCAGTCAGTCCCCATCCCACCCCATCCCTAGCCCCTAACCCTAGGCAGCCATTGATTTACTTTCTGTCTCTGTAGATTCACCTGTTCTGGACATTTCATATGAATTAAATCCTACAGTGTGTAGCCTTTTATGTTTAACCTCTTTCATTTAACATAAGATTCATCCATGTTGTAGCATGTGTATTTCATTTCCTTTTATTGATGAAAAATATTCCATTGTATGTGCTGTGGTTAGTAGCTCAATCATGTCTGACTCTCTGTGACCCCATGGACTGCAGCCTACCAGGCCTCCTCTGTCCATGGGGATTCTCCAGGCAAGAATACTGGAGTGGGTTGCCATGTCCTTCTCCAGGGGATCTTCCCAACCTGGGGATTGAACCCAGGTCTCCTGCATTGCAGGTGGATTCTTCACCAACTGAGCCACCAGGGAAACCCATTCCATTGTAGAGATATAGCATATTTTGTTTACCTAATCATCAGTTGATGGGAATGAGGGTTTTCACTTTTTGGCTATTATGTATGATTCTGCTTTGAATATTCATGTACAAGTTTTTGTGTGCACATATATTTTCATTATTCATGGATATTTACTGAAGAGGGAAATTGTTGGACCATGTACTGCTTTACATTACCATCGGCAGTGTATGAGGGTTCCAATTTCATTACATCCTCTGCAACACTTTTTTATTATTTGTCTTTATCATAGCCATTCTAGTGGGCATGAAAGTGGTATCTTCTTGTGATTTTGATTCACATTTCCCTAATGGCTAAAGATGATGGACGTTTTTATCTTGTGCTTATTTGCCATTTGTGTATCCTCTTTGGAGAGAGATCAGTCCAAATTCTTTGCCCATTCTTATTTGGCTTATTTACTTCTATATTATGGAATAGTAAGAATTCTTTACATAATCTGGGATTATATTTATGATTTCAAATATTTTCTCTAATTCTGTGAATTGTCTTTTCACATTCTTGATTGTGTTAATTGAAGCATAAAAGTTTTTAATTTTGTTGAAGTCTAAATTTATCCAAGAAACCATGGCCTGTCAAGATCATAAAGATTTACCTGCATTATTTCTTCTTGGGAGTTTTATAGTTTTAGTTCTTATATTTAGGTCGTAAATCAATTTTGAATTAATTTTTGTATATGGTGTGATATAGGAATCCAGTTTCATTTTTCTGCATGTGGATGTGACCGAATTGGTTGCCTGGACCTATGCTTGGGTCCTAGCCTGGGCTCAGATCTCTTGTCTTCCAGGGAGGTTCTTTTTCTGATCAGATTTGCACAGCTAATAATGAAACCAATTCTGAGACTAAAACTGCTGCTGCTGCTGTTTAGTTGCTAGGTCATGTCTGACTCCTTGCGACCCTATGGACTATAGCCCACCAGGCTCCTCTGTCCATGGAGTTCTCTAGGCAAGAATACTTGAGTAGGTAGCCATTACCTTCTCTAGGAGACCTTCTGGACCCAGGGATTGAAACTGGTCTCCCACATTGTAGGCAGATTCTTTACCGTCTGAGCCACTGGGGAAGCCCCAAGACTAGAACAGCACAAGCTTTATCTGATGGCTGAATAATGGAGAAGCAGGAATTTAGCTTGCAAATCAATTTCTCAACCTGCTTTGGGCAGAGACATCATATATGTAAGAAGTTCAATGTAAAAGGTGGGTAACTGGAAAGAGAGGGAGGGATATTCTTGACTTACCTTAGAGCAGGGGTGTGGTTTGGACCAGAACTGAGGCAATACTTCTTTTTAGTCCTTGTATGGGTTTTTCTGGTGGTTGTCATGGTAATTGGGTTGGGAAGATCCCCTGGAGAAGGAAATGACAACCCACTCCTGTATGCTTGCCTGGGAAATCCCATGGACAGAGCAGTGGTGGTGGGCTACAGTCCATGGGGTCACAAGAGTTGGATACAACTTAGCGACTACACCACCACCACCACCTGGAAAATACACAGCACACCTGGGGCCACACAGAAAGATCAAGGGTTTGGGGAGAGAGAGAGAGAGAGATACAGAGACAAAAAGGGAGAGGGGAGAGAGAGGGAGATAGAGTGACACAGAGACAGAGAATGAGTGAGCAAGCTTTTATTGAAGGTGGAAACCTAGGATTTCTGGGGCTCTCTAATTATTGGTGAATTTTAAAATGCAGGAGTGGAATTTGAAGCCAGAGAAGAGAAAAAATAAGCAGTCCAAATGGTCAGTTATCAAATCAAACAAGATTGCTATAACAAAGGAGTAGGAACTGGGGTGGGAGTGGCTAGCCATATGTTTTTTGAGGTTACCATCTTTGAAGTGGGTGCCTCTTTGAAGGGGATGTCTGGGCAATCAAGGCTTAAGTCAGACATTTGCATTACAAAAAAGAGAAAATCCAAATGTCAAGACTTATACTGCAACATGATATGTCTTTCCATTTATTGAAGTAGTTCTTTTCAACAGTGTTTTACAGGTGTCAGAGTATAATTTTTATATTTCTATTGTTATATTTATTCCTAAGTATTTTTTAATGGAGCCATTAAAAAGTCTTGACCACTTTGAATTTCTTACATGTTTCAATTATGGCCTTGTAAGAGGGTCACCTCTTTGAGTCTTAATCAATTTTACCTCCCAAATATTTCTTGAATTGGCATTCTCATCATCGTCTCTATTACCAACTGCCCAGATTTGAGATCTCATCTATTACCTAGATTACTATAGTACTTTCCTAACTGATCTCCCTATCTTTAGTGTTGTTCCCTTCAAATTCACCTTCCATATCACCACCAGAGTGATTTATTTAAAATTTAATTCTAGATTATAGTTCTGGGTAAGATGGTTAAGTACTCGCTACTCTTTGTCCATCACTGAACACAGTCATAAAACCTGGACAGAATTCACGACACAGCTGTTTGAGAATACTGAAAAGTAAATAGCTGCGGGAAGATTAAAGAAGAACATCAGAATTTGAGAATCCAACAAACCAGTGATGAGTTTCCCACTCCCCCTACCCCATTCCCCAACCTGAACTTAATCCATTTGAAAGTGATTAATGTAGTACAGTCAAAGAGTTCCAGGAGAAGCCCTCTAGTTCTTGTTTGAGAAGTGAGAGAAGGGGGAAAGTCCTCCATTTTCCCCTTTATTTCTCTTCTCTCACATCCCAGCCCTCGGGCAATCATGCAGTGGCAGCAACAGTGGCAGCAGTGAAGCCATCGGAACCAATACTCTTGGAGAGGGGAACCCTTAGTCTCTGTGTGATGAAGCTCTGGCCATGAGAGCAGAACCACTTACTGTTGTTTTTTTCTCTCTCTGTTTTCCCACTGCTTGTTTCGAGATGTGGCACAATTGCAGAAGTGAACAATTTCCAACTGGAGGCCTGAAAGGGAAATCCCAGGGTAGCACTGGTGAGACTGTGGAGAGGTAGGAGTTCAGGAAAATGACCCCATAATGTTTTTTTGTTAATGAGCTCCTGGATGCCTACCACTAACCTGTGCTTATGTTGATTAGATCCCAATGAGCATACCAAAGAACTGATATAACTGACTTTTACCTAGTTTCCAGACTGATCACTTAGTGACACATACCAGACAAATCTGAGTTAACATTTGAAAACTGACATTGAACCACCAGCCCACAGCAAGCTGGTGGGAACATATGGCCTGAACCTAATCAGATTAACTGCTAAAGCAAAAATATTAATGCTTTCCATACTTAGAGTTTTGTAATGTCATATCTAAAATGTCCAGGATATACTCCAGAATTATCAGGTGTAGAAAAAACCACAATGATTTCAAGTTGCATGGCAAATAAATACATTTAAAATTAAAAAAAAATAATTAAAAAACAGCCACAACCAAAGGCTGCAGATGTTGCACTTATCTGAAAAAGACTGTCAATTAACTATTAAAAATTCAAATGGATAGCACAAATACTCTTGGAACAAATGTTAAAATACAAAGCCTAATCAGATAAATAGAAGATATAAAGAAGTAGAAACTAGATGACAACTTTAGAATTGAAAAATGCAGTTGTTGTTTAGTTGCTAAGTTGTGTCTGACTCTTTTGCAACACCATGGATTGTAGCCCCCCAGGTTCCTCTGTCCATGGGGTTTCCCAGGCAAGAATACTGGAGTGGGTTGCTATTTCCTTCTCCAGGGGATCTTCCTGATTCAGGGATCAAACCTGTGTCTCCTGAAATGGCAGGCAAATTTTTTTTTTTTTTTTTTTTTTTACCACTCAGCCACTAGGGAAGCCTGAAAAATACAATAACTGACATTAAAAAAAAAAATCACCAGATGGGCTTAATAGCAGAAGTATGATGTCAGAGGAAAGAGTCAGTAGACTTCATGTTTTAATGAATTTATTTAATTAGAGAAAAATTATTTTATAATATTGTGATGTGTCTTCCCCAATGCTGAAAACCCCTACTACCTCCTTCCTCACCCTATTCCCCTGGGTTGTACCAGAGCACCTGATGAGTGCCCTGCTTCGTGCCCTGCTTCATGCATCGAACTGGCACTGGTCATCTATTTTACATATGGTAATATACATGTTTCAATGCTATTCTCTCAAGTCATCCCAACCTCGCCTTCTCCCACTGAGTCCAAAAGTCTGTTCTTCATGTCTGTGTCTCTTTTGCTGCCTTGCATGTAGAATCGTCAGTACCATCTTTCTTTCTTTTTTTTAAATTTATTTATTTTAGTTGGAGGCTAATTACTTTACAATATTGTATTGGTTTTGCCATTTATCAACGTGAATCTGCCACAGGTGTACACGTGTTCCACATCCTGAACCCCCCTTCCCACCTCCCTCCCCATCCCATCCCTCTGGGTCATCCCAGTGCACCAGCCCCAAGCATCCTGTATCATGCATCGAACCTGGACTGGCGATTTGTTTCATATATGATAGTATACATGTTTCAATGCCATTCTCCCAAATCATCCCACCCTCTCCCTCTCCCTCAGAGTCCAAAAGACTGTTCTATGCATCTGTGTCTCTTTTGCTGTCTCGCATACAGGGTTATCATTACCATCTTTCTAAATTCCATACATATGTGTTAGTATATTGTATTGGTGTTTTTCTTTCTGGCTTACTTCACTCTGTATAATAGGCTCCAGTTTCATCCACCTCATTAGAACTGATTCAAATGTATTCTTTTTAGTGGCTGAGTAATACTCCATTGTGTATATGTACCACAGCTTTCTTATCCACTCATCTGCTGATGGACATCTAGGTTGCTTCCAAGTCCTGGCTATTATAAACAGTGCTGCGATGAACACTGGGGTACACGTGTCTCTTTCAATTCTGGTTTCCTCTGTGTGTGTGCCCAACAGTGGGATTGCTGGGTCATACGGCAGTTCTATTTGCAATTTTTAAAGGAATCTCCACACTGTTCTCCATAGTGGCTGTACTAGTTTGCATTCCCACCAACAGTGTAAGAGGGTTCCCTTTTCTCCACACCCTCTCCAGCATTTATTGTTTGTAGATTTTTGGATAGCAGCCATTCTGACTGGCTGAGATGGTACCTCATTGTGGTTTTGATTTCATTTCTCTAATAATGAGTGATGTTGAGCATCTTTTCATGTGTTTGTTAGCCATCCGTATGTCTTCTTTGGAGAACTGTCTGTTTAGTTCTTTGGCCCATGTTTTGATTGGGTCATTTATTTTTCTGGAATTGATCATAAACTAGATCACAAAGAAGCAACAGTTTTTCAAGTGTTGAAAGGTTTATCAGTTTGGATATACAGCAAGAAAATATCCCTCAGGAATGAAGGTGAAATTTAGAACACAATTTTAGATAGAGGAAAGCTAAGAAAATTCATAGCAAGCAGACCTTGTGGAAAAGAATTGCTAAAGGAATTTCTTTATCAATTCAGTTCAGTCGCTCAGTCATGTCCAAGTCTTTGCATCCCCATGGACTACAGCACTCCAGGCTTCCCTGTCCATCACCAACTCCCGGAGCTTGCTGAAACTCGTCCATCGAATGGATGGTGGTTGTTTGATGGTGGTGTTGCCATCTAACCATCTCATCCTCTGTTGTCCCAGTCTCCTCCTGCCTTCAATATTTCCCAGCATCAGGGTCTTTTCCAATGAGTCAGTTCTTTGCATCAGGTGGCCAAAGTATTGGAGCTTCAGCATCAGTCCTTCCAATGAATATTCAGGACTGATTTCCTTTAGGATTGACAGGTTTGATGTGCTTGAAGTCCAAGGGACTCTCAAGAGTCTTCTCCAATGCCACAGTTCAAAAGCATCAATTCTTTGGTGCTCAGCTTTTTTTTTTGTTTTTTTTTTTTTTTTTTGTGGTCTTGGACCATCTGTCACATCCATACATGACTACTGGAAAAACTATAGCTTTGACTAGGTGGACCTTTGTCAGTAAAGTAACATCTCTGCTTTTTAATATGCTGTCTAGGTTGGTCATAGATTTTCTTCCAAGGAGCAAGCATCTTTTAAATTCAATGCTGCAGTCACCATCTGTAGTGATTTTGGAGCATAAGAAAATAAAGTCTGTCACTGTTTCCACTGTTTCTCCATCTGTTTGCCCTGAAGTGATGGGACTAGATGCCATGATCTTTGTTTTTTTTTTTTTTTTCAATTTTGAGTTTTAAGCCAGAAAATCTCTTCTCTCCTCTTTCAGTATCATCAAGAGGCTCTTTAGTTCCTCTTTGCTTTCTTCTGTAAGGGTGGTGGCATCTGCATATCTAAGGTTATTGATATTTCTCTGGGCAGTCTTGATTCCAGCTTGCACTTCATCCAGTCTGGCATTTCACTTGATGTACTCTGCATATAAGTTAAATAAGCAAGGTGACAATATACAGCCTTGACACACTCCTTTCCCAATTTGGAACCAGTCCATTGTTCCATGTTAGATTTTTAACTGTTGCTTCCTGACCTGCATACGGATTGCTCAGGAGGCAGGTAAGGTGGTCTTGTTTTCCAATCTCTTGAAGAATTTTCTACAGATTGCTGTGATCCACACAGTCAAAGGCTTTGGCATAGTCAATAAAGCAGAAGTAGATGTATTTCTGGAACTCTTGTTTTTTCCATGATCCAACAGATGTTAGCAATTTGATCTCTAGTTCCTCTGCCTTTTCTAAATCCAGTTTGAACACTTGGAAATTCTTGGTTCACGTACTGCTGAAGCCTGGCTTGGAGAATTTTGAGCGTTACTTTCCTAGCATGGGAGATGAGTGCAATTGTGTGGTAATTTTCAGCATTCTTTGTCGTTGCCTGTCTTTGGGATTAGAATGAAAACTGACCTTTTCCAGTCCTGTGGCCACTGCTGAGTTTTCCAAATTTGCTGACATATTGAATGTAGGTCTCTAACAGCATCATCTTTTAGGATTTGAAATAGCTCATCTGGAATTCCATCACCTCCCCTAGCTTTGTTTATAGTGATGCTTCCTAAGGCCCACTTGACTTCGAACTCCAGGATGTCTGGCTCTAGGTGAGTGATCAAACCATCGTGATTATCTTTGTCAGGAAGATCTTTTTTGTACAGTTCTTCTCTGTATTCTTGCCACCTCTTCTTAATATCTTCTGCTTCTGTTAGGTCCATACCATTTCTGTCCTTTATTGAACCCATCTTTGCATGAAGTGTTCCCTTGGTAGCTCTAATTTTCTTGAAGAGATGTCTAGTCTTTCCCATTCTATTGTTTTCCTCTATTTCTTTGCATTGATCACTGAGGAAGGCTTTCTTATCTCTCCTTGCTATTCTTTGGAATTCTGCATTCAGATGGGTATATCTTTCCTTTTTTCATTTGCCTTTAGCTTCTCTTCTTTTCTCAGCTATTTGTAAGACCTACTCAGACAACCATTTTGCCTTTGGCATTTCTTCTTCTTGAGGATGGTTTTGATCACTGCCTCCTATACAATGTTTCAAATCTCTGTCCATAGTTCTTCAGGCACTCTATCAGATCTAATTGCTTAAATCTAATTGTCACTTCCATTGTATAATCTTAAGGGATATGATTTAGGTCATACCTGAATGGTCTAGTGGTTTTCCCTACTTTCTTCAATTTAAGTCTGAATTTTGTAATAAGGAGTTCACGATCTGAACCACAGTCAGCTCCTGGTCTTGTTTTGCTGAATGTATAGAGCTTCTCCATCTTCGGCTGCAAAGAATATAATCAGCCTGATTTCAGTGTTGACCATCTGGTGATGTCCACATGTAGAGTCATCTGTTTTATTCTTGGAAGAATGTGTTTTCTATGACCAGTGCGTTCTCTTGACAAAACTCTGTTAGCCTTTGCCCTGCTTCATTCTGCACTCCAAGGCCAAACTTGCCTGTTACTCTAGGTATCTTTTGACTTCCTTCTTTTTCCTATCCCCTGTGGTGAAAATGACATCTTTTCTTGGTGTTAGTTCTAGAAGGTCTTGTAGGTCGTCATATAACTGTTCAGCTTCAGCTTCTTTAGCATTAGTGACTGGGGCATAAATTTGGATTACTGTGATATTGATGATTTGCCTTGGAAACAAACAGAGATCATTCTTTCATTTTTGAGATTGCACCCAAGTACTGCATTTTGGACTCTTTTATTGACTATGAGGGCTACTACATTTCTTCTAAGGGATTCTTGCCCACAGTAGTATATACAATGGTCATCCAAATTAAGTTCTCCCATTCCAGTCCATTTTATTTCAGTGATTTCTAAAACGTCAATGTTCACTGTTGCCATTTCCTGACTGACCACTTTCAATTTACCTTGATTCGTGGACCTAACATTCCAGATTCCTATGTAATATTATTCTTTACAGCATTGAGCTTACTTTCATCACTAGTTACATCCACAAGCTTTTCATTCTTTCTTTCATTCCATGTTTTCATTCTTTCCAGAGTTATTGTTTCAGTCTTCCACCAGCAGCATACTGAGCACCTACTGACCTGGGGAATTCATCTTTCAGTGTCATATCTTTTTGCCTTTTCATTCTATTCATGGGGTTCTTAAGGCAAGAATACTAAAGTGACTTGCCATTCCCTTCTCCAGTAGACAACATTGTGTTAGAACTCTCCACTGTGACCTGTCCATCTTGGGTGGCCCTGCATGGCATGGTCATAGTTTCATTGAGTTAGACAAGGCTATGATCCAAGTGATCAGTTTCATTATTTTTCTATGATATGTGGTTTCCATTCTGTCTGGCCTCTGATGAATAAGTATAAGAGGCTTGTAGAAACTTCCTGATGGGAAGGACTGGCTGTGGGGGAATGTGGGTCTTGCTCTGATGGGTGGGTCCATGCTCAGTAAATCTTTAATCCAATTTTCTGTTAATGAGTCAAGCTGTATTCCCTCCCTGTTGTTTGATCTGAGGCCAAACTTTGGTAGGGGTATTTGTTAATGGTGACCTCCCTTAAAAGGACTTATGCCAGCACTGTTGTATTCAGTGTCCCTGACCCTGCAGAAGGCCACTGTAAACCCACGCCTCTGTCAGAGACTCCTGGACACTCTCAGTCTGGCTCAGTCTCCTGTGGGCTCAGTCTCCTGTGGGGTCACTGCTCCTTTCTCTTGGATCCTGGTATGCATGAGGTTTTGTTTGTGCCCTCCAAGCATCTGTTTCCCCAATCCTGTGGAAGTTCTGTAATCACATCCCACTGGACTTCAAAGTCAGATTCTCTGGGTGGTTCTCAGTCCCTTTGCTGGACCCCCAGGGTGGGAAATCTGTTTTTGGCCCTAAAACTTTTATAACAGTGCGAGAACTTCTTTGGCATAATTGTTCTCCAGTTTGTGGTTTGTCTGCTCAGTAGCTCTATGGTGGGGCTCATGCACTGCACCTCCCAGGTCTACTGCAGCCAGAGCCCCTGTCCCTGTGGCAGGCCACGGCTGACCCACGCCTCTGCAGAAAACACTCAAACACTCAAAGGCAGGTTTGTTTCAGTCTGTTGTGGGATGCCTAGCTCTTGGTGCACACAAGGTTTTGTTTGAGTCCTCCAAGCATCTCTAGTGGGTATGAGGTTTGATTCTAAACACAATTTTGCCCCTCCTACCATTTTGTTGGGGCTTCTCCTTTGCTCTTGGATGTGGGGTATCTTTTTTGGTGGGATTCAACATTCTCCTATTGATGGTATTTCACCAGTTAGCTGCAATTTTGGAGTTCTCACAGCAGAAGATGAGCCATAATTTCTTTATACAGAAGTCAAATGATATCAGAAGAGAAAGTGGAACATTACAAATGAAGGAAGAACACAGAGTGGTGAAAACCTGGGTAATAAACTATTTTTCTTCTTTTGAGTTTTGACTGAAAGTGAATAGCAACACTTTCTGATGGGATTTGCAGTGTATGTAAATGCAATACATAAGAGGATGTTAGCATAAAGTGGAGGGGTAAAGGGCCCAAAATGCTGGAAAGGTTTTTTCACCTTGCAATTAAAGTGGTAAAATACTGATTCTAAATAGACTGTGAAAAATATGTGTTTTTAAAATCCCTACACCACCTACTAAAAAAATTGTATAAAGAGATTTCAAAGTCACAATAAATTAAAATTGAGTATTAAAAATATTCAAATAATTCAGAAGAAGGCAGGAAAAGAGAAACAGGAATAAAAATTCAGAGGAACCAGACAGAATATAAATAGTAAAATTGCAAACCTAAAAATAGTCATATCAGTAATTATATTAGTGGTCTAAACAATGAAAAGACAGAAATTACAATGACATACTCAACTATGTCACCTACAGAAACTCGAAAGAAGATTCAAATCATCAATATCAGGAATTAAAGAGAAATTACTACAGATTTCATATTAATTAAAAGGCTAGTAAGGCAATACTAAGAACAACTCTATGTGATAAATTTGACAACTTAGATGAAATGGACCAATTTCCTGAATACTATGAACTACTAAATGTCTTTCAGATAGAATAGATAACCTGAGTAGTCCTATAATATAGTAATTGAATTCATAGTTGAAAACCTCCCCCCACCCCTAGAGAAATCTACATTATCAGGTGGTTTCACTAGTGAATTCTACCAAACATCTAAAGAAGAATTAATACCAATTCTACACTGTCTCACCAGAAAAAAGATGGAACATTTTCCAACTCATTTTGCAAGGCCACCTTTATCCATATAACCAGAACCAAACAAAGACAGTATATAAAAAAGGAAAATTACAGATTAATATCTCTCATAAACATAGACTCAAAAAGATATTTAACAAATCCAGTCCAGAAATAGTAATACTCAAACAAATGAAATTTATCTTTAGAAAGAAAAGCTAGTTCAATATTTGAAAATCATCCAGTGTAATCAGCAATTTAAATTAGCAATTTAAAGAAGAAAAGTCACATATCAACTGATATGAAAAAAGCAGTTGACAGAATTCAACATTCATCCATGATAAAAATGATCAACAAGTTAAGAGTAGACAGAAACATTCTGAACCTGATAAAGTGAAGTGGAAGTTGCTCAGTCATGTCTGACTCTTTGTAACCCATGGACTGTAGCCTGCCAGGGTCCTCTGTCCATGGAATTCTCCAGCCCAGAATACTAGAGTGGGTAGCTCTTCCCTTCTCCAGAGGATCTTCCCAACCCAGGGATCGACGCCAGGTCTCCCACATTGCAAGTGGATTCTTTACCATCTGAGCCACCAGGGAAGCTGGTTGTCTCCAAAACTCTACATGTAACATCATGCTTAATGGTGAAAGACTGAATGCTTTCCCTTTAGGATTAGGAACAAGACAAGGATCTCTACTCTCACCAGTTCTTTTCAACAGTATATTAGAAATTTTATCCAGTGCAATAAGACAACAAAAAGAAGGAAAAATAATGCAGATTGGAAAAGAATAAATAAAATTGATTTGGGGGCAAATGACCATATGTGTAGAAAATATCAAGGGATCTTCTTGACAATGTACAAGGCAATTAACACTTCAAAACACCACTTACAATAGGTCCCCAATATGAAATGGTTAGGTATAAATCTAATAAAATATTTACAAAATCTATGTAGTGGAAACTAAAAATGCTGATGAAATCATGTAAATTGAGAAACATGGTGTTCATGGTGTCAACTAAGTAAAGATGTCACTTCTCAATTGATCTATAGATTAACTCAATACAAGTCAAAATTCAGCAGGATATTTTTTATAGACATAGACAAATTGATTCTAAACTTTCTTTTTATTTTTAAAATTATCTTCTTAAATTGGAGGATAACTGCTTTACCATGTTGTGTTGGTTTCTGCCCTGCAAAAATGCAAATCAGTCATAATTTTATATCTGTATCTATATATATCTCCCTTCCCTCCTGAGCCTCCTTCCCCTCTCCCATCCCACACTTCTAGGTGACCACAGAGCACCAGGCTGGCCTCCCTTTGTTATAGCAGCTTCCCACTAGTTATCTGTTTTACATGGTACTGTATATATGTCAGTGCTGTTTCAATTTGTTGTACCTTCTCCTTTCCCTGTGGTGTCCCCAAGTACATTCTCTATGCCTTAGTATCCATTACCTCCCTGAAAATAGGTTCATCAGTACTGTTTTTCTAGATTCCATATATGTGTGTTAATGTATGATATTTGTTTTTCTCTTTCTGACTTACTTTACTCTGTATAACAAGCTCTAGGTTGATCCTCCTCACTATAACTGACTCAAATTCATTCCTTTTTATGGCTGAGTAATATTCCATTGAATATATGTCCACATCTTCTTTACCTATCCATCTGCCAATGGATATCTAGGTTGCTTCAATGTCCTGGCTATTGTAAATAGTGCTGCAGTGAACATTGGGGTACAACTGTCTTTTTGAATTGTGGTTTTCTCAGAGTATGCACAGCAATGGGATTGATGGGTCAGTTGGTAGTTTTATTCCTAGTTTTTTTTTTTTTTAAGGAATTTCCATGCTGTTCTCCATAGTGGTTTTATCAATTTACATTCCCACCAACAGTGCAGAAGGGTTCCATTTTTTCCACATCCGCTCCAGCATTTATTGTTTGTAGTTATTTTGATTATGGCCATTCTGACTGGTGTGAGGTGATACCTCATTGTAGTTTTGATTTGTATTTCTCTAATACTGAGCAAATGTAGAAAGTCAAGAGATACCTAGAATACCAGCAAGTTTGGCCTTGGAGTACAAAATGAACCAGGGCAAAATCTAATGGAGGTTTCTCAAGAGAACACGTTGGTCATAGCAAACACCCTTTTCCAACAACACAAGAGATGACTCTACACATGTACATCACAAGATGGTCAACACCGAAATCAGATTGATTATATTCTGTGTAGCCGAAGGTGGAGAAGTTCTATACAGTCAGTAAAAACAAGACTGGTCACTGACTGTGACTCAGATCATGAGCTCCTTATTGCAAAATTCAGACTTAAATTGAAGAAAATAGGGAAAACCACTAGACCATTCAGGTATGACCTTAATCCAATCCCTTATGATTATACAGTGGAGGTGACAAATAGATTCAAGGGATTAGATCTGGTAGACAGTGCCTGGAGAACTAGGATGGAGATTTGTATCACTGTACAGGAGGTGGTGACTAAAATTATCCCCAAGAAAAAAGAAATGCACAAAGGCAAAATGGTTATCTGAGGAGGCCTTACAAATAGCTGAGAAAAAAAGAGAAGCAAAAGGCAAGGGAGAAAAGGAAGGCTATACCTAACTGATTGCAGAGTTCTAGAAAATAGCAAGGTGAGATAAGAAGCCCTTTTTAAGTGACCAATGCAAAGAAATAGAGGAAAACAATAGAATGGGAAAGACTAGACATCTTTTCAAGAAAATTGAAGGTTTCAAGGGAACATTTCATGTAAGAAAGGGCACAATGAAGGACAGAAATAGCAAGGACCTAAGAGAAGCAGAAGAGATTAAAAAGAAATGACAAGAATACATAGAAGAGCTAAACATAAAAGGTTTTAATGACCCAGATAACAATGAGGCAGTGCCCACTCACCTAGAACTGGACATCCTGGAGTGTGAAGTTGAGTGGGTCTTAGGAATCATTACAATGAGCAAAGCTAGTGGAGGTGATGGAATTCCAGCTGAGCTATTTCAAATCCTAAAAGATGATGCTGTCAATATGTGCTGCCTAAAAGTGCTGCAGTCAATATGTCATCAAATTTGGAAAACTCAGCAGTGGCCAGAGGAGTGGAAAGGGTCAGTTTTCATTCCTATCCCAAAGAAAGGCCATGCCAAAGAATGTTCAAACTACCACACAATTGCACTCATTTCACATGCTAGCAAGGTAAGGCTCAAAATCCTTTGTTAGGTTTCAACAGTACATGAACAGTGAACTTCCACATGTACTAGCTGGGTTTCAAAGAGGCACAGGAACTGGAGATCAAATTGTCAACATTCGTTGAATCGTGGAGAAAGTGAGGGAATTCCAGAAAAACAGCTGCTTTGACTAGGATAAAGCTTTTGATTGTGTGATTCACAAAAAGCTGTAGAAAATTCTTAAAGAGACGTGAGTACCAGACCACCTTACCTGACTCTTGAGAAACCTGTGTGCGGGTTAAGAGGCAATTGTTAGAACTGGACATGGAACAACAGGCTGGTTCCAAATTGGGAAAGAAGTACAACAAGGCTATATACTGTCACCCTGCTTATTTAACTTATACGCAGAGGATGTCATGGGAAGTGCCAGGCTGAATGAATCACAAGCTGGAATCAAGCTTGCTGGGAGAAATATCAACAACCTCAGATATGCAGATGATACCACTCTGATGGCAGAAAGCAAAGAGGAACTAAAGAGCCTGTTGATAAGGGTGAAAGAGGAGAGTGAAAAAGCTGACTTAAAACTCAACATTCAGAAAACTATGGCATCCAGTCCTGTCACTTCATGGCAAATTGAAAGGGAAAAAGTAGAAACTGACAGATTTTATTTTCTTGGGCTCCAAAAGCACCGCAGATGGTGGCTGCAGCCATGAAATTAAAAGATACTTGCTCCTGGAAAGGAAAGCTATGACAAACCTAGACAGCATATTCAGAGGCAGAGACACCACTTTGCTAACAAATGGCCATATAGTCAAAGCTGTGATTTTTCCAATAGCCATGTATGGACCATACATGAACGGGACCATAAGAAAGCTAAGCACTGAAGAATTGATGTTTTTGAATTGTGGTGCTGGAGAAGACTCTTTAGAGTCCCTTGGACAGCAAGAAGATCAAACCACTTCTTGTGCCTGTGTTTTGGATGGCTGGCAGCTGTGCTGTCTGAGGGAGGATTAGTGTGGTGTGGTGAATGTTGATTTTAGGATCTCACTAGGGTGTGGGAGTGGTAAGAATCAGCAGGCTGGTCCCTGCAGCATGTATTCACAACAAGGCCATTAACTGCTGGACCTTGTGCTGGGCTTTTGGAATGGAGGGGTTGTAATAAATGACCGTTATGCTTGGCAGGCAGTTGGGTTCAGAGTTATTAATGCAATCACAAACACATTATTTACATTAAAATTACATAAGTAATGCAAAAATGCATTGTAATAAAAAATAGATAATTTATACAGCACTTACCATGTAAAGCTTTGCATGGATTAAGCCATATAGCAGTTAGCTGTGGAACCTTCAAGAACCTAGTTGCTAAGTCCTGTCTTTTGAGACTACATGGTCTGTAGCCGGCCAGGCTCCTGTGTCCATGGGATTTCCCAGTGAAGAATGGTGAAGTGGGTTGCCATTTCCTTCTCCAGAGGATCTTTGTGACCCCAAGGATTGGATGTCTCCTGAAGTTTTCAAAGAAATGCCTCTTATATGGCAAAACCAATACAATATTGTGAAGTAATTAACCTCCAATTAAATAAATTAATATTTTTAAAAAATTAAAAAAAAAACCTGACTGCCCATACCCTATAGACCTAAGTTTGAGAGCACACCTGCATCTCTGCATCCTGAAATTAGTCAGAAGAATCTACAATGGTGGAGGAAAAATTTCTTCCTCTTGACAATCTGAACTTGCAAAACCCTAAGCACCCCAACCTTGGACCCTAACAAAGGCAGAGCCCCAGATTCTGCCCAAGTTCTCTCTCTCTCCACTTCTCCCACCCCATGACTTCACAGTGTGGCCCTGGAGCATGTTGTGTATTCTCCAAAACCTGAGTTTCAAATATCATTACTTCCTGTAGTCCAGCTGTTACCCATCAAGGTTAAAGGAAGGAGTCAGAGAATTGACACAATTCATCTTGGCACAGTAAACAGGGGTGACCTATTGGTGACTGACCTCCCTTCTGTGCTTGCTACTTATTGGCTTGCACTCCTCAGAGATCAAGCCCTGAGCCTTTGGAATGGGAGCACTGATTCTAAGACCCTAGACTTCCAGAGAACAAACCCTAGGGAGTATCAAATAGTCAGAACTCACACAAATGAAACCCCTTGAATATAAGACCCAGCATCACCCAACCTCCAGTAGTACCCTGTGCAGGAAGCCTCATCTAAACAACAAACAAAACAAAAATACAAACCCAATCATCAGCAGACAGGATTACCACCTCACTCAGCCTTGCCCATCAGAGGAAAAACAAACAAACAAAAATTCAGCACAAATCTCACCCTATACAAAACTTACACAAACTGCTGGACCAACCTTAGGAGGAAAGAAACCAAAAGGAAGGAAGAATTCAACCTTCTTCAAGGAAAGAATTCAACTTTTCTTGAAACCTGGGAAAAGGAGACCTCAAACACAGTAAGTTAAAAAAAAATAATGAAAAGGTAGAGAAATACTACACAAATGAAGGAACTAAAAACACAGAAGTCCAAATAAATGAACAGAAAATAGGCAAACTACCTGAAAAAGAATTCAGAATAACGATAGTAAAGATGATCAAAAACCTTGAAAAAATGGAGAAAATGCAAGAATCAATTAACAAAGACCTAGAAGAATTAAAGAATAAACATGCAGAGACAACACAATTACTGAAATTAAAAATACTCTGGAAGGAATCAATAGCAGAATACCTAAAGCAGAAAAACGAATCAGTGAGCTGGAAGATAAAATGGTGGAAATAACTTCTGAAGAGCAGAATAAAGTGAAAAGAATGAAAAGAACTGAGGATAGTCTCAGAGACCTCTGTGACAATATCAAACACACCAATATTCGAATTAAAATTGTCCCAGAAGAAGAGAAAAAGGAAAGGGTATGAGAAAAATTTTTGAGGAGATTAGAGTTGAAAATTTCCCCAACATGGAAAAGGAAATAGTCAATCAAGTCCAAGAGGCACAAAAAGTCCCATACAGGATAAACCCAAGGAGAAATGCCCCAAGACACATACTAATCAAACTAATAAAGACTAAACACAAAGAAAGAATATTAAAAGTAGGAAGGGAGAGGCAACAAGTAACATACAAGGGAAACCCCATACACTTAACACCTGATCTTTCAGCAGAAACTCTGCAGGCCAGAAAGGAATGGCAGGATATATTTGAAGTACCAAAAGGGAACAATCTACACCCAAGATTACTGTACCTGGCAAGGAACTCATTCAAAATTGATGGAGAAATAAAAAGCCTTTCAGACAAGCAAAAGTTAAGAGAATATAGTACCACCAAACCAGCTCTACAATAAATGTTAAAGGGACTAATATAGTCAAGAAATACAAGAGAAGAAAAAAGATGTACAAAATCAACCCCAAACAATTAAGAAAATGGCAATAGGAACATATATATCAATAATTATTTTAAGTGTAAATGGATTAAATGCTCCTACCAAAGGACACAGACTGTCTGAATGGGTACAAAAACAAGCCCCATATATATGTTGTCTACAAGATACCCACTTCAGACCTCAAGATACATATAGACTGAAAGTGAGAGGATGGAAAAATATATTTCATGCAAATGGGAAGCAATTATCATATCAGACAAAATATACCTTAAAATAAAGACTATTACAAGAGATAAGGGAGGACGCTACATAATGATCAAGGGATGAATCCAAGAGGAAGATATAACAATTGTAAATATTTATGCACCCAACATAGGAGCACCTCAATACATAAGAGGAACACTAACAGACATAAAAGAAACTGACAGTAACACAATAATAGTAGAAGACTTTAACACCCCACTCACATCAATGGGCAGATGATCAAAACAGAAAATTAATAAGGAAACACAAGTCTGAAATGATACATTAGATGAGATGGATCACATTGATACCTTCAGGACATCCCATCCAAATGCAGAACACGCTTTCTTCTCAAGTGCACTTGGAACATTCTCCAGGATAGACTACATCTTGAGTCACAAATCAAACTTCAGTAAATTTAAGAAAACTGAAATTGTGTCAAGCAACTTATCTGACTGCAATGCTGTGAGACAAGATAACAATTACAAGAAAATAATTGTAAGAAACACAACACATGGAAGTTAAACAACACAATTCTAAATAACAGATTACTGAAGAAATCAAAAGGGAATTCAAAAAATTTCTAGACACAAATGACAATGAAAACACGACAACTCAAAACCTATGAGATGCAGCAAAAGCAGTCCTGAGAGGGAAGTTTATAGCAATACAACCGTACCTCAAGAAACAAGAAAAACATTGAATAGACAACCTAACTTTATAGCTAAAACAATTGGAAGAAGAAGAACAAAAAAACCCCAAAATTAGCAGAAGGAAAAAAATCATAAAGATCCAAGCAGAAATAAATAAAAAAGAAATGAAAGAAACAATAGTAAAAACTAATAAAACTAAAAGCTGCTTCTTTGAGAAAATAAACGAACTTGACAAACCTTTAGCCGGACTCATCAAGAAAAAAAGAAGAATCAAGTCAACAAAATTAGAAATGAAAAAGGAGAGGTTACAATAGACAATGTAGACATACCACGGATTTTAAGAGACTATTATGAACAACTATATGGCAATAAAATAGATAACCTGGAAGAAATGGACAGATGCTTAGAAAAGTTCAATCTTCCAAGACTGAACCAGGAAGGAGTAGAAATTATGAACAACCCAATTACAAGCACTGAAATTGAAGCTGTGATAAGAAAAAATCTCCCAAAAACAAATGTCCAGGACCAAAGGCTTCAAAGGAGAATTCTGTCAAACATTTAGAGAAGAGCTAATGCCTATCCTTCTAAAACATTTTCAAAAAATTGCAGAGGAAGGAACACTTCCAAACTCATTCTCCAAGGCGAGGGTGATGGTGATCACCCTGATACCAAAACCATTCAAAGACAACACACACACACAAAAACTACAGGCCAATATCAGTGATGAACATAGATGCAAAAATCCTCAACAAAATTTTAGCAAACAGAATTCAGCAACACATCAAAAAGCTCATATACCATGATCAAGTTGGGTTTATTCCAGGGATGCAAGGATTCTTCAATATATGCAAATCAATTAATGGGATACACCATATTAACAAATTGAAAGAGAAAAACCATATGATAATCTCAATAGATGCAGAAAAAGCCTTTGACAAAATTCAGCACTCATTTATAATTAAAACTCTTCAAAAAATGGTCATAGAAGGAACCTACCTCAACATATTAGAGGCCATATATGCTAAGCCTACAGCAAACATTATTCTCAGTGGTGAAAGACTGAAAGTATTCCCTCTAAGATCAGGATGATGAGGATGTCCACTGTTGCCACTATTATTCAACATAGTCTGGAAATCCTAGCTACAGCAATCAGAGAAGAAAAATAAATAAAAGGAATCCAGATTGGAAAAGAAGAAGTAAAGCTCTCACTGTTTGCAGATGACATGATACTATACATAGAAAACCCTAAAGATAGTATCAGAAAATCACTAGAGCGAATCAATGAATTTAGCAAAGTTGCAAGATACAAAATCAATACACAGAAATCACTTGCATTTCTATATACTAACAATGAAAAATCAGAAAGAGAAATTAAGGAATCAATCCCATTCACCATTGCAAGAAAAAGAATTAAATATCTAGGAATAAACTTACCTAAGGAGAGAAAAGAACTGTACACAGAAAATCATAAGACACTAATGAAAGAAATCAAAGATGACATAAACAGATGGAGAGATATTCCATGTTCCTGGGTAGGAAGAATCAACATTGTGAAAATGACTATACTACCAAAGGCAATCTACAGATTCAATGTGATCCATATCAAATTACCAATGGCGTTTTTCACAGTACTAGAATAAAAAAAATTCACAATTCATATGGAAACACAAAAGACCCCGAATGGCCAAAGCAGTCTTGAGAAAGAAGAATGGAGCTGGAGGAATCAACCTTCCTGACTTCAGATTATACTACAAAGCTATAGTCATCAAGACGGTATGGTACTGGTACAAAAACAGAAATATAGACCAATGAAACAAGATAGAAAGCCCAGAAATAAACCCATGCACCTATGGGTGCCTTATTTTTCACAAAGGAGGCAAGAACATACAATGAGGTAAAGACAGCCTCTTCAATAAATGGTGCTGGGAAAACTGGACAGCTACATGTAAAAGAATGAAATTAGAACATCTCCTAACACCATACACAAAGATAAACTCAAAATGGATTAAAGACCTAAATGTAAGACCAGAAACTATAAAACTCTTAGAGGAAATCATAGGCAGAACACTCGATGACATAAATTAAAGCAAGATCCTCTATGACCCACCTCCTAGAGTAATGGAAATAAAAACAAAAGTAAGCAAGTAGGACCTGATTAAACTTAAAAGCTTTTGCACAGCAAAGGAAACTATAAGCAAGGTGAAAAGACAACGCTCAGAATGGGAGAAAATAAAAGCAAGTGAAACAACTGACAAAGGATTAATTTCCAAAATATACAAGCAGCTCATACAACTCAATACCTGAAAAAGAAACAACCCAGTCAACAAGTGGGAAAAACCAAACAGATATTTCTCCAAAGAAGACATACAGATGGCTAATAAACACATGAAAAGCTGCTCAACATCAATCATTATTAGAGAAATGAAAATCTGAACTATAATGAGATTTCACCTCACACTGGTCAGAATGACCCTCATCAAAAAGTCTACAAACAATAAATGCTGGAGAGGGTGTAGAGAAAAGGGAATGCTCTTGCACTGTTGTTGGGAATGTAAATTGATATAGCCACAATGGAAGAGGGTATAGAGATTCCTTAAAAAACTAGGAATAAAATCACTGTATGACCCAGCAATCCCACTCATAGACAGATGCCCTGAGGAAACCAAAAAGAAACAGACACATGTATCCCATTGTTCATTGCATCACTATTTACAATAGGTAGAACATGGAAGCAACCTAGATGTCCATCGACAGATGAGTGGATAAAGAACTTGTCATACATATTCACAACGAAATATTAGTCAGCCATAAAAAGGAACGCATTTGAGTCAGTTCTAATGAGGTGAATGAACCTAGAACCTATTATACAGAGTGAAGTAAGTCAGAAAGAGAAAGATAAATATTGTATTCTAATGCATATATATGGAATCTAGGAAAATGGTATTGAATTTACTTACATGGCAACAATGGAGAAACAGATATAGAGAATAGACTTGAACATGGGGAGAGGGGAGGAGATGGTGAGATGTATGGAAAGAGTAACATGGAAACTTAGATTACCATATGCAAAATAGATAGCCAATGGGAATTTACTATATGGCTCAGGAAACTCAAACAGGGGCTCCGTATCAACCTAGAGGGGTGGGATGGGGCAGGAGATGGGAGGGAGGCTCAAAAGGGAGGGACTATATGTATGCCTATGGCTGATTGAGGGCGGGAGGAGAAGGGGACAACAGAGGATGAGATGGTTGGATGGCATCACTGACTCAATGGACATGAGTTTGGGTAAACTCCAGGAGTTGGTGATGGACAGGGAAGCCTGGTGTGCTGAAGTCCATGGGGTTGCAAAGAGTCAGTCACGACTGAGCGACTGAACTGAACTGATGGCTGATTCATGTTGAGGTTTGACAGAAAACAACAAAATTCTGTAAAGCAATTATCCTTTGATAATAAATAAATAAATAAACCCAAACAATTAATAAATAGAAGAAATTAAAAAAAGATCAAACCAGTCAATCCTAAAAGAAATCAACCATGAATCTGTTGGAAGGACTGGTATTGAAGCTGAAGTTCCAATATTTTGGCCATCTGATTTGAGGAACCAACTCATTGGAAAAGACTGTGATGCTGGAAAAGATTGAAGGCAAGAAGAGAAGAGGGTGGCAGTAGAAGAGATGGTTAGATGGCATCACCAACTTAACTAACATGAATTTGAGCAAACTCCGAGAGATAGTGGAGGACAGAGGAGCTTGGCATGCTTCAGTCCATGGGGTTGCAAAGAGTCAGACATGACTTAGTGACTGAACAGCAACCACAATTGGGAAAGAGAGGCAAGGCAATGTAACAGACAGCCCAGAATTAGACCCACACAATTATGGCTACTTGATTTTTGAGAAAGGTGCAAAAAACAGTTCTGTGATGATGGCAGTCTTTTTTACTACATGGTGTTGGAGCAATTGAACATCCATATGCTAAACAATGAACCTTCACCTAAACATCATTCATTATACAAAAATTAGCTCAAAATGAGTCATCAATCTAAAACTAAAACATAAAACTATAAAACCTTTAGAAATCAATATAAAGGAAAATTTTTGTGGCCTGGAGTTAAATTTGGGTTTCTGAGCAGCAGCACCACTGACATTTTTGGCCTGATAATTCTTTGTCAGGGAAATGTTGCTGTGCATTGTAGGATATTTGGGCTTCCCAGGCAGTGCTAGTAGTAAAGAACCTGCCTGCCAATGCAGGAGACATAAGAGACATGGACTGGATCCCTGGTTCTGGAAGATCCCCTGGAGGAAGGCATGGTAACCCACTCTAGTATTCTTGCCTGGAGTATCCCCATGGACAGAGGAGCCTGGCGGGCTATAGTCCATGGGGTCACAAAGAGTTGGACATGACTGAACAACTAAGCGTACATGCACGTGGGATATTTAGCACCATCTCTAGAAGGCAATGGCACCCCACTCCAGTACTCTTGCCTAGAAATACCCATGGACGGAGGAGCCTGGTAGGCTGCAGTCCATGGGGTCGCTAAGAGTCGGACACGACTGAGCGACTTCACTTTCACTTTTCACTTTCATGCATTGGAGAAGGAAATGGCAGCCCACTCCAGTGTTCTTGCCTGGAGAATCCCAGGGATGGGGGAGCCTGGTGGGCTGCCGTCTATGGGGTCGCACAGGGTCAGACACGACTGAAGCAACTTAGCAGCAGTAGCAGCTAGCCTTTACCCAGGAGAAACCAGTAACACCATGCCCCCCAATTCATGACAGCCAAAAATGTATCCAGACATTGCCCAATGTCCCTGGGGATAAAGTAACCCCTGGTTAAAAACCACTGAGTTTGTTTTTCAGATATGACAATAAAATACTGTCCATAGAAGAAAAAAATGATGAATTGTTGTTTTTATAAAAACGTAAAAATTTTCCTCTGAAAGATATTGTTGAGAGGATGAAAAGACAAACTATGGACTGGCAGGAGATATTTGGAAATCATATATCTGAAAAAGAACTTGGATCCAGGATATATAAAGAATTCTGAAAATTCAGTAATGAATAAATGAAAAGCACAGTTATAAAGAGGGAAAATAATTTTAGCAGCTATTTCACCAAAGAAAATTTAAGTATGACCAATAAGCACATGAAAAGATATTCAACATCACTAGCTATTAGGGAAATGCTATGATGAGGTGCCACTGAACATCTGTTGCTGCTGCTGCTGCTAAGTCGCGTCAGTCGTGTCCGACTCTGTGTGACCCCATAGAATGGCTAAAATAAAAATTACTGAATATTAAGAGCTGGTGAGAATGTGTAGGAAGTGAAACTTTCAAGCATTGAGTTTTTTGGATGCAAAATGGTACAGCCATTATGGAAAATAGTTTGGAAGTTTCTGATCAGATTAAACATGCATTTATCATATAATCCATCAATCACATTCCTGGGTATTTATCCTAGAGAAGTGGATACAATACGAATGTTTATAACAGCTTTATTAATAATTGCCTAAAACTGGAAACAAACTAAAGGTCCTTCAGTGACTAGATGGATAAACAAACTAGTAGATCAATATAATGGAATGCCATTCAACAATAAAAAGGAACAAACTGTTGATCATATAACAACTTGAAAGAATCTGAAAGAAATTATGCTAGGTTAAAGAAGCTTGTCTCAAACGGTTACATATTCTATGCCATTCTTGAATGGACTAAACTGTAAGGATGACAAATAGATAAGTGGTTAGAGGTAAGGTTAAGTTACCTTAAAGGAATTATATAGGACTTCCCTGGTGGTGCAGTGAAGAATCTGCCTGCCAATGCAGGGGACATAGATTCTATCCGTGGTCCAGGAAGATTCCACAGGCTATGAGGCAACTAAGCCTGTGTGTCACAACTACTGAGCCTACATGCTGCAACTATTGAAGCCCATACACCCTAGAGCCTATACTCAGCAACAAGAGAAGCCACTGCAATGAGAAGCCCTTGTACTGCAACTGGAGGGTAGACCTGCTCGCCACAGCTAGGGCAAGCCTATGTGCAGTGATGAAGACCCAGCCCACCCTAAATTAATTAATTTAATGGAATTATACGAAGGAGATTTATGGGGTAGTGGAAACTTCTGTATCCTGATACTGGTGGTGGTTACATGAATATCTACATGTGTTAAAATTCACCAGATTATATACCAAAAGACAAAAAAGCAATTCTATTGTGTGATCATTTAAAAAACAGACAAATTCAATTCTGATGGTACTTTACTAGGTTTATAGGATGTAGTGTAAACTTAGCATGAATTACAGGGCCCACCCTGGTGGTAGCTCCTCAGCAACAGGGCTGTTTCACTCATAAAGCATAAGAATATAATTTTTATGGAGAGACTGATGTGTGGTCCTGAAGGTCACAACTGTTTTGTCTCTAAGTAAGAGACAGTTTTATTTTTGGCTCAGACGGTAAAGAATCTGCCTGCAATGTGGGAGACCTGGGTTCAATCCCTGGTTTGGAAAGATCCCCTGGAGGAAGGTATGCCAACCCACCCCATTATTCTTGCCTGGAGAATCCCCATGGACAGAGGAACCTGGCAGGCTACAGTCCATGGGGTTGCAGTGGGTCAGACACGACTGAGTGACTGAGCACAGCAGCACACAAGAGATAGTAGTACTGGAAAGTTGAGGATTTAGAATATCCATCCTTACCTGGTAAGAAATGCTGGTATAGCATTTTGTGGAATCCTGGTCTAGTACAGCTTCAGTTGCCTCTATTAAATGTGATTAATAACTGGTTCCCCCAGTGTCACTGTTGGGCAGAAATTGAACCACTTTTGATCCCAGGCCTAGCCAACTTTGCATCTGACAAGAACAATCCTTCCCACTTCAACCCTTCTCAGGGGGAGAGGAGTATGTGATGTGTGGTCAGTTGAGGGGAGCACATTGTATTGTCAAGAGTTTTTCTAGTTACTTTTTGCATTTATGCATTTATTTAGCAATCTGGGCTGTACTCCTCTACCTCACTTCACCTCCCCTGTAACCTAATTCATTTCATTGGAATCTGGATTCTGCAGAGAATTGGCTTCTAGAAGTATAGTAGCAGGTATATTTCACCACAAGTTTGTCCTGAGTTGTTTTAGGTTTTAGAACTTTTTGTGGCAGCCCTTTTAGTGTTATGATCACCCTGATGGAGAATCTTGGTTTGTGCTGCTGCTGTCCCCATCCCACCCCCACGCCACATGCCATTTTCTACAGGCTTGTTTAGAGCTTGGATGACCCACTCCCCATTTCCACCACCATTCAACTCCTCCCATCCTGAGGTAAATGATGAGATATTGGTGTTAATTATGTTTATCCATTTATTAAAATACTTTAAGAAGCAAAACTTTATTAACTTTGAAGACTGGTGTTCCATTTTGTGGGGAGGAGGAATAGGCACACTTTGTAGACCTTTACTTTCTGCTTTTTTGCATTACCCCATAACTACCCCAGTTTCCTCCCCCCAACAAGCCCCTGGCCCTGCTGCTTATTTGCAGGGGCCTCTGAGGAATCAAAACAACAAATAGAATACAACATAGATTAAAGATTAGATGAATAGACAGATGCAGTTCCACAAACCATAAAACCAATCAAGGTCCTTTACAAGGATGGAATGGTGCTAATGAGTTTGGTTGCCTTGGTATTTACTTCTTATGAAACAAAAATTCTTCTACTTATGTCCCAAGGGAAGATGACATTGACTCCAACTATTGCTTCTGCTCAACCTTTAACCTAAGTTATTAAGTTGAAAATGTCTTCCTTATTCTTCCCTTGTTCCTTTGGACAAAACACAGGCCTCTTTTTGGTGAAGGGACTGATAGCTGCTGACCTCCTGTATTGTTGACACCAAAAGCAGTTAATGGCAGTCTAAATCTACTGGCATTCTGCTTCCCCACTAGTTCTTCTGACTAGGAATTGCCCACTCAATCGGTCCATCAGAAAGTGCCAGAAAGATGCAATCAAATCCCAGAACTTTGGCTCTTGATGGCAACTTTGAACAGAATCGAGATGGATATTTGGTGTCTGGTCCCACCACCTGAACAACTATATTACTGCAAGAAGTTAACCATGAAGTCCTGAAAGGAGCTTATACTTCCAGAGGCTGAGCCAACTCTTGAAAAAGAGATAACCACTTTCAAGCTAGTATGAGCAAGAACAAGTGCTCAGCAAAGCTGTCTCCCTTTTTTGGAAAGCAACTGGTAACTAAGCAGTGTAGGAGGTAACCAAGTGATTTAGCTAGCCACATCTGCTCCTAGGTCTCATGGCCTATCAATTCTGCTCCATCAGTTGACTCCAGCTTCCAATCCTAGTGGTTTTATTCAATATCATTCTGAATCAGGTTGGGAGGACAGGGTGAAACAGAATCCAGATGAAACAACAGAGCAACAGTAGCATTACAACATACAAAGACATGTAGTAAGTCAGCAAAGTAAGCACAAGAGATGGAGTACTATTACAGTTTACTGTCACCGGTGATTAAAAAATAATTACAAGACACAGCCCTGCTTAGGCACTGCCAAGTAAAAGCTACCCTCTCCCAGGACTTTCTTTTGTTTCCTTAAATTTGCTCATTTGGCTTTTCTGAGAAAAAAATGCAACTTGGTTCCCAACTCTGTGAGTGAGCATGTGTGCAGCTGTTAATGTGTGCAGCCACAAAGGAGTCAAGTTGGGCTGCAACAACTGTGGCCTTACTGATTTGATCGAATACCTCCTCCTGGGAAGAAAGAGTAGTGCAGAGAAAGCCAAAGACACAGCAACAGCACATTCCCCACTTAAATACATACAGTAAGTTAACATATTCTGATGCTTAAATAAGTTTTAAATGTTTTCTCTCAATATTTTTCCATTAACTTTCTTAACTAGTTGTAGAGCTAAGACTTTTTTGTTTGTTTGGCACAGCAATCAGACATCTGGGGACTATCCCCTTGTTAGTATGTTTCTCCTCACCCCTGCAGAGGTGGAACACAGGTGGCTGGTTTAAGTGGGCTAGGCTGGTGGAATTCCAGAGTTGAGAACCAGTGCTTAGAGTTGGATTGTGCACCTCGATGAACCAGCCAGTGGACTGAGTCAGGTAACTGAGCACGCTAAGTTTGTCTGAGAAGTGGGGAGAGGCCAGTTTCCTGGCTTTCTGTTGTAAATGGGAAGGGAAATTTACCTAAAGGTATAAATTGAAGATGGGTGGGAATACAAGGCAGACTAGAGGAAATCACTGGGGAAATACTGGAGTTTGATTAGATTTGCCTGATTGGGCACAGGCATTCAAAAAATGCTAATTGGGATTTGGAGCAATTTTGGCCTGGTTTGTTTTCTTGAGAAATTTGGAAGAAGAACCATGGGAGAAGCAGAAGCTTTTAGCCTCCATTTTCCCATGCCCTTGTTCTCTCTGATCACTTTGAATTTCCCTCTGGTACTCAAGGGAAAGGAGCAAGAAGGGAGATTCGGAGGTGATTTGGGGACTTAACCAACAGCAGACCAAGATGGAGCTTGTGGGGAAGGGCCTAGGCTGTGGCTTGATTGTCAGGCAGTCCTTTGCTCAGACATCTAAGTCAAAGAGCTCAAGGCCTCGTTGCTCCATATACTGTTTATTGGGTGAGGGGACAGCATAGGTTGGGGCAGTTGCTGATGTAGAGTCCAGGACAGATAGAGCAAAAAAGGCAGCATGCCAGCTTAGCCCCCTTCTCTAGGGCATTGATGTTTTTGTTCCCCTTTCTGTGGCCTGGCTCAGAATTTTAAGGGGGCGTCAGAATCAGCTGGACCATGGGTAGATCCCAGCCACTTCTAAGACGCTGAAAATGCACCAAAAGTTTAGAAGCTCCACCAAGAACTAGGGCAGTTGGTAGAGGCATATGTGTGTGTAGGGTAGTGGGGGTGGGGAGGGATTCCTGGGTTAGCACAATAAATTATAGGGTCATTTAGAGGTCGAGTTGTATTTTCAGTTCTTAAAAATATATATATATATATTTATATATATACATCTTTATGTGTCTCTATATAACTATACTGCAGCACAGCAGCAAAACATTTAGTTAAAAAATCCAGCAAGAATGCAGCAAAACACTCCATGGAGGCATGCAGGCTAGGATGAAGGCAGTAGGAGGGGAGCCTGTATGGTTGCCATAGGGGTGAGTTCCAACAAATGGGCGGCCCACCCAGCCACCAGAGCACCACCTGGACATGTGCAAAGACATACATGCGCACATGGAAAAACAGAAAGGTTTTGCAGAGAGAGCAGTCACCACAAGAAAAGATCTCACATGGTCATTGTAACAGGCAACTGCACAAGCCCCCATGACCTAGTTCTCATTTTAATAAGTCAACTAGTAGAGACCTCCTGAAGTTACAAGTTGCAATTGGCAGGGATTGGGGGAGAAACACCACCACACCTGGCTTTCCTGACCCCTCTCCTCACCTCCCTGAGAGTATTTCTTTCATTCATTTCCTAGCATCAGCAGTTTTTCTGCCAGTCAGAGAAAAACATTCCCCAACTCCCTGAAAAAGTGAACTCCCTTGAATCCTTTGCAGATCCCAGGCCATTCACAAAAAGCATATCTCAATTAAATATTGTAGTTGCTCAAGATGCACGAAGAGAACTGAACAAGACAACTCGGAACAAGAATCTTTGGCCAATGAGAAAATGTAAACCTCTAAGGAGACCTGATTGAGTCCAGACAAAAATGTATTAGTGTAAAGATTTGGAGGATCTTTCTTGGTGGTGCTCATGTTTGTTCTGAAATAATTTAGTCTAGCCTGTATTGAGGTTTCAAGAGTTTTTAGTAGAATCCTAAATGTTGTGAGTTCTTCCATCTTTCCAGGATTATAGTTGAGATCCTGATGGTGTTGGAGAATCATCATATTTTGCTTCATCTTCATGATGTCTGTGATGCCACAAATTTCCTTTAGAGAATAAAAGCAAATATAGAAGCAAAGAGGTTAGCACATTGCCAGCCTAAATGTAGGGACCCTAAAGAGAGCAAACAGTCTTTTAGGAGACACTCATTTGTTCATATTGTCTCAGCCATCTCTGAGCCATCTTAGAAAACCAGCTAATACCATGCGAGCCAAACACAGATGGGATGAGTTCTTAGAACCTGATAACCCATGAAACTGCTATTGACCCCTTCTGAGTATTCAGAAAGACTCTCAAGCACCATGGGTCTCCCAGCTGGCAGATTCTTTGGTACTCAACATAGCTGGACCAAACACAACTTGATCCAGGAAATTCTCTCTTGGCATCTGTGCAAATCTCAAAAAACAAAAAACTACCACCCTCGATCCTTTTTCCCCTATGTCCACCATTGTTATCTCTCTCAAGCTTCCAGGTCATCTAGGCTCAAAATTTAGGAGAGACCATTGACGTCAGAATTGGCATAACTGACAACTCTAAGGGAACATTCTTTTGAGTTCCACTGACATATCAAGAACATTTAAGTCCAATTCTGAAGAAGTGCTCAGTTGCTTCAGTCGTGTCTGACTCTTTGCGACCCTATGGACTGTAGCCCACCAGGCTCCTCTTATTTCCCAGGCAAGAATACTTGAGTGGGTTCCATGACCTCCTCCAGGGGATCTTCCCAACCCAGGGACCAAACCCATGTCTCTTGTGTCTCCTGCATTGGCAGGTGGCTTCTTTATCACTGTGCCACCTGGGAAGCCTGTATTTTGAAGAAGAGGTGGAACCAAAATTCAAATAATGAAACAAAGTTTGCATTTTTAGGGACTGACTATAACAGATACAGAATAGGAGTGTTTAGATAGATCATGAAAACTGTTTCTGACACTGTAGGTGCCCATACCGACACCCCCAACCCATGTCAAATAATACTGCTTTCTGGAGCAGGACCAGAAGCTTGTAGTTGTATTTGACTGTGAAAGAGATCTAAATATGACTATTTTGCAATACTTTATCAACAAAGAAAGGAATGAATCATGTGGAAAGTTAACTGCTTATTCTCATTTTTTCCTCTGCAGTTGTTTATATCACAGAGACTGCACCATAAGGTTGCCGCTCAGGCTCTCTCCTTGTCAGTGTCCATAACCGCTTGCTTTTTTCCTTAAAGGTCTGTCTTTTTTTTTTTTTTTTGATCACACTGCACAACACGTGGGATCTTAGTTGCCCAACCAGGGATCAAGCCTGTGCCTCCTGCAGTGGAAGTATGGAGTCCTAACCACTGGACTGTCAGGGAAGTCCCTCCATATCACTTTCTAACTCATACCTTATCCAAGAGACTTCTTGGCATCACCTAAAGTTGGCTCCCAGCTGGCCGCCTCCTCCATTACCACCATACCTGCACACATTTCTAATGTGAGCTTCAGGTCTTTGGGAGGGAGGGACCCAGGCTGCTGGGAGGTCTTCATGACCTTGGGGGAAACTTACCAATAAAACCCGGGATGCCTTGGCCTGATTTAGGCTTGTATTCCTCTTCTGACTTCTTTTTCCCCAATTTGGGGAACTTAACTTTCAATCTGAAGCTTTTGCTGTCAGTGTCTGAGGACTTTTCCTAGCAAGGCATGACAAAAGGAAGGTCAAAATGTTAGTTGCCTAATAGAAACAATTCTTAGAGACTTGGAGAGATGGTGAACAAGGATGGCTGCAGGAAGCTGGCCAATCTGCTATCTATTCAGGTGTGGGAGACATCCCTACTCACTAGTACCATACCTGAGAAGGCCTCTGGTCTTTACCAAGATCCTACTCTGTGTCAGATGCTTTGCTAAACGCTTTAATGTGTGTGTGGTCAGTCGCTCAGTCATGTCCAACTCTTTGTGACCCCCATGGACTATTGCCCTACCGGGTTCCTCTGTCCATGATATTTTCCAGGCAAGAAATACTGGAGTGGGTAGCCATTCCCTTCTCCATAGGATCTTCCTGACCCAGGGATAGAACCTGGGTTTCCTGAATTGCAGTCGGATTCTTTACCACTGAGCCACCTGGGAAACCCCTAGCCCCTAAATAAATGCTCTCATATGTATTACTGCTCTTCTGAACTGCCTTTCAGAAGAAACCTAAAGTAAGGGCATAGGACCTTCCCTCTCAACCAAAACTCTGGAAAGCCCAATGAATAACTGACTCTCCTCCTGCTTTTCCCCATCAAAGTGGATCTGCATCTTCTGTGGCATTAGGCAAGCAAGGTGGGTGTTAGGTGAATGATCAACATCTTCCTGCCTTTCTTTCAATCTACTCTGCCCTTCTTTAGAGCCTCATTTCTTCATCTTTATGGAAATACTGAAGTCCAGAAAAGAGATTATGCCCAGACAAGGCAAATTCAAATATTGAGACCTCAGAGCATGGACTGTTTGTCTTAGTTCTCTCAACATCCAGTCTGTCTGTCTAGGTCAGGGGCTTGGTGCTAGATAGTTGAACTGAGGAAGGAAGTACTACAAGAGTTTGCTTCATTATCTGCATAACAGCATGTTTTCCTTCCCCAGAGGGCTGCTGGTCAAGAGCAGCAAAGGCATATGATAAAGTTATTAAATCATTTAAGACCTGAATTTGCCTATGGCTTTTTCGCTTAAGTTCAGTTCAGTTCAGTTGCTCAGTCATGTCCAACTCTTTGCAACCCCATGAATTGCATCACGCCAGGCCTCCCTGTCCATCACCAACTCCTGGAGTTCACTCAAATTCACGTCCATTGAGTCGGTGATGACATCCAGCCATCGCATCCTCTGCTGTCCCCTTCTCCTCCTGCCCCCAATCCCTCCCAGCATCAGAGTCTTTTCCTCACTCTTCACATGAGGTGGCCAAAGTACTGGAGTTTCAGCTTTAGCATCACTCCTTCCAAAGAACACCCAGGACTGATCTTTAGAATGGACTGGTTGGATCTCCTTGTAGTCCAAGGGACTCTCAAGAGTCTTCTCCAACACCACAGTTCAAAAGCATCAATTCTTTGGCGCTCAGCTTTCTTTACAGTCCAACTCTCACATCCATACATGACTACTGGAAAAACCGTAGCCTTGACTAGATGGACCTTTGTTAGCAAAGTAATGTCTCTGCTTTTCAATATGCTATTTAGGTTGGTCATAACTTTTCTTCCAAGGAGTAAGTGTCTTTTAATTTCATGTCTACAATTGCCATCTGCAGTGATTTTGGAGCCCCCCAAAATAAAGTCTGACACTGTCCACTGTTTCCCCATCTATTTCCCATGAAGTGATGGGACCAGATGTCATGATCTTCATTTTCTGAATGTTGAGCTTTAAGCCAACTTTTTCAATCTCCTGTTTCACTTTCATCAAGAGGCTTTTTAGTTCCTCTTCACTTTCTGCCATAAGGGTGGTGTCATCTGCATATCTGAGATTATTGATATTTCTCCTGGCAATCTTGATTCCAGCTTGTGCTTCATCCAGTCCAGCGTTTCTCATGATGTACTCTGCATATAAGTTAAATAAGCAGGGTGACAATATACAGCCTTGATGTACTCCTTTTCCTATTGGGAACCAGTCTGTTGTTCCCTGTCCAGTTCTAACTGTTGCTTCCTGACCTGCATATAGGTTTCTCAAGAGGCCGGTCAGGTGGTCTGGGATTCCCATCTCTTGAAGAATTTTCCACAGTTTATTGTGATCCACACAGTCAAAGGCTTTGACATAGTCAATAAAGCAGAAGTAGATGTTTTTCTGGAACTCTCTTGCTTTTTCCATGATCCAGCAGATGTTGGCAATTTGATCTCTGGTTCCTCTGGCTTTTCTAAAACCAGCTTGAACATCAGGAAGTTCATGGTTCACATATTGTTGAAGCCTGGCTTGGAGAATTTTGAGCATTACTTTACTAGTGCGTGAGACGAGTGCAATTGTGCGGTAGTGTGAGCATTCTTTGGCATTGCTTTTCTTTGGGATTGGAATGAAAACTGACTTTTTCCAGTCCTGTGGCTACTGATGAGTTTTCCAAATTTGCTGACATATTGAGTGCAGCACTTTCACAGCATCATCTTTCAGGATTTGAAATAGCTCAACTGGAATGCCATCACCTCCACTAGCTTTGTTTGTAGTGATACTTCTTAAGGCCCACTTAACTTCACATTCCAGGATGTCTGGCTCTAGGTGAGTGATCACACCATCGTGATTATCTTGGTCATGAAGATCTGTTTTGTACAGCTCTTCTCTGTATTCTTGCCACCTCTTCTTAATATCTTCTGCTTCTGTTAGGTCCATACCATTTCTGTTCTTTATTGAGCCCATCTTTGCATGAAATGTTCCCTTGGTATCTCTAATTTTCTTGAAGAGATCTCTAGTCTTTCCCATTCTGTTGTTTTCCTCTATTTCTTTGCATTGATCACTGAGAAAGCGTTTCTTTTCTCTTCTTGCTATTCTTTGGAACTCTGCATTCAGATGCTTATATCTTTCCTCTCCTTTGCTTTTCACTTCTGTTCTTTTCACAGCTATTTGTAAGGCCTCCCCAGACAGCCATTTTGCTTTTTTGTATTTCTTTTCCATGGTGATGGTCTTTATCCCTGTCTCCTGTACACTATCACGAACCTCTGTCCATAGTTCATCAGGCACTCTATCTATCAGATCTGGTCCCTTAACTCTATTTCTCACGTCCACTGTATAATCATAAGGGATTTGATTTAGGTCATACCTGAATGGTCTAGTGGTTTTCCCTACTTTCTTCAATTTAAGTCTGAATTTGGTAATAAAGAGTTCATGATCTGAGCCACAGTCAGCTCCCGGTCTCGTTTTTGCTGACTGTATAGATCTTCCCCATCTTTGGCTGCAAAGAGTATAATCAATCTGATTTTGGTGTTTCTCTTAAATGGTCGCCTAATTGCTGCACTAGTCCAAATCCTTGTATGGCTTGCTCACATTCATATAACTGGTATATAAATTCAGAAAACAGGTATAATGAGCAGAATAAATAAGGATTCCTACACAGTGTTGAAATGAGCAATTCCATGGTAGAGAAGTTTAAAGAAAAACCCGGTCAGACCATAATGGGAGTAACTTACTTGGTGATAGGTAGACATCTTTCAGTCATTTGATGTATGAAATGCACTATTTTTCCATCTCAGGAAAGCACTCAGAATTGTCAAAAAATGACAATATCCCCAGAGCTATATTGTAGCCACTGCTGCCATGCTTGTTTTTCTTTTAAGCCACACATGTGCTAGGGGAAGGCACTGAGAAAGCCTGCTTTCCTCCCAGAGTGGGAGGGACAGAAAGCAGCAAGGAGAGGTGATACTTGGTCGATTTAACCACGAGTATGGCCTGGGCACCAACCATTTAGAACAAATGTTGGCTGTAAACAACTGGTATTGGCCCTAATGGTATGTACCGGATGAAATTCAGTCCTGGTAGCAGGTACTAAGCAGGGGAGGGGAATTGTGGCCAGGAGAAAAGCACAAAAAAAGACCAATCTTGCTTATTCTTTTCCAATCTTCTCTACAGAGTGGTTCTTCTTTCTGGTTATGTTCCCATGGTCATCTAGTTTTTCAATGTGCCTTCTGCCTTGTCCTGTCTACTTAAATGGAGAGGAGATGCAAGGAGGAAGCTCCATTAAGCTCAAGCTGAAAGCCACTACTGAAGCTCAAGCTGAAAGCCACTACTGGTCTCCATCTGCTATATCAGTCATTGTGTCCTGGCTTACACTGGAAGGCAAAGCCCTCAGGAAGAACCCCTCTTTCCCTTTATTTCCCAATCCACAGGTCACATACCTCCGGGAAAAGGATTGAATTCATCCAGTCAATCTTGGATAGCTTTTCAAACTCCTTATTCATGGCATCCAGGGAAATTTTCAGTGTGGCCTCATATTCAGCGTTTCTCAGCTGGTGAAAACAGGAAAAAGAGTGAGTATCCAATGCCTAGTACTTCATAGACTCATGCCTTCTCCCCAACTCCCAGTCCCTGCCTAGTGGCCATTAGACCACAGGTTGCCAACTTATATCTCCTTTGGTCCATAGGTTCACTGGAAAGTATAGTCAGCCAGCTCTTTACTTTCTCAATAGGGAGATTCAGGAAAAAATCAGATAGTGATGTTTTCCTTGGAGCTTGGCACACTCACAGTTTGTAAGCAGAGAGACCCTTTGACCAGTATAAGTTAACACTGAGTTGTACCCCAATAGCTTAGGGTCCAGGATAAAGGTCCTACCCTTGATCCTCAAGTCTCTGGAGACATCTAAATGTCCTCATAATAATAGCTACCAAGTTTTGAGCACATACTATATGCTAGGCACCATGCATACATGATTTCATTCCATTTTCTCAGTAGCTTGATAATACCTTATAATGTACTATTGTTCTCATTTTATAGGTAGAAAAATGAAGTCGAGTTCAGTGCTCAAGATCGCATGACTAGACAGAAACCAGATCTATTTAACTCTATAGCCTATCCTCTATACCATACTATCCCAGAAAGGGTATGTGGGGTGGCTAGATATTAGGGTTGGGGGGAATCTTTATTACCCAGTTACCATAATTTAAAGGCTGCTTTGTGACGCAAGGGGGAGGGCTAGAGAGAGACGGCTCAAAATTTTCCTTCCTGGCAAAGAGGGTCTGCCTCTCCAGGCTGTGCTTTTAGCCCCTAGCTATTCATTCTTAGTAAATAAGAAATAGTTTCAGATGGCTTGTCGCACAGGTTCAAGAAACAAAGCTTAAGCATTCCCTAGTATCCCCCAGCACCCACAGGATGAACTCTGTATACTCCATGGAAGAGTTAAAATAGATTCTTCTAAAATCATCTCCAACTTAGAAGACCCAAGTTCCAGACCAACAACATGGGTGAGATAGTTCCTATTCCATTAGTGAGCTGGGAGGGTAGATGCATGCCGATATCATCAGCCCTGATGTCCTTTCCAGCTCACCTAACTTGCCTTCATCTCTCCTCCCTGGCATGTGCTCTACTTTCAATCCGGTACTTATGTGGCTTCTTGCTGTGCATGGGCCAGCCTTAAGTGGAATCTTGCCAACTGTCACAAATGAGTGGCAGGTGAATGAGTTGGGGGGTGGGATTGGAGGTTATGACCAATCAGGATGGGATATGAGAGGGTGACCAAGTCATGCTGACAAATGATCTCCTGCTTTTGCTTTACAACTAATGAGTTAGGATAGTACAGGGCAGCCCAGGTGCACAGGACATGTGCATGTGGTAGGCTGGGCATTGGCGGTGACAGGCAGGCACGCCCTCACTTGAGGGTAAGGGGGAGGGGCAGGGGTCCTTGGGGGCATACTTACAAGCAATGCTCCAAAGGGGTTTGGTAGGCAAACCCACAGCCACAGAGTAAAATGAGGAGCTGGGGTCTTAGAAAATGATTCCTGATCATAATAGGAGAGGAGTAAAATGGCTTCCTAAGAACTTCCTATTTTGGCACCTAGAGAATCAGGCTCTGAAAAGTAGTATGTGGGTTGGCCTGAATCTCATGCTATATTCTCTTGTCCTTCTGACTCCAAGAGAGACCTTGTCCAGGACTCTTCTCTGAGATAAATGTGCAGACTGACTCAGGGGACTGTGTTGCTCACTTCTTGTTCCTGTTCGAACACATCACTAAGTCAGTTTGCCAAATAAGGGAAGTGGGAGTTACTGGGTGGGATTTTCTTCATCAAAAGGCTACAACCCTCTCCCAACACTGAGCTCCTTATTGTCCTCCTCCTTCAAAGGGAGAAATAACAACATTCAAATGAAATAAACCTTATGTCCATGCCACCTTCATGATATGGCCTTTCTTAGCTTCCATTTGTACCAGGTCTCATTTGGATGTTTGTGTGTGTGTGGGTCCTTACCAGGTTCTTTATTAAGTGTGGTATGTGCTCGGTTTGGGTTGTTGGCTGGTATAAATCAATTTTCATGAGCCCATGAGCCTCAAGAAAGCCTGAGTGTCAATGAGAGGCCAGGCTCCCATATTTCCTGCTGCCCAAATTGGCAAGGTCATTGAGCTCTATCTATATATAGTAGGTACTCCTGGTGCTGTCTCTAAAGGCTGAAACTCTAGCCTGGGGCTCAGATGTTGGGACAGTCTGGCCTGATTGTCTTTGCCACTCTACCACCTGTGCAGTGTGCCAATTAGACGTGCAAATGGAAGGGGGAAGTGGATGCACTTCTTTCAAAATCAACTCACAGGCCCCTCTTCAAATAAACCTTAATTAGATGAGAGGCAAGAACAGCATCTTCCTCAGGGCCTTAGCAGTGAAACTCAAAGTGGGGTGGTCATGTTCAGTTGACTCATTAGCGCACATTCACCAGGTGTGCCTATGGGCTTTGCAGTATGAGAAATAGCAACTCTTGTTGCAGCTCAAAAACTGAGCCTCAGTCCATTTTCCCTAACATTGATAAAATCTACCATCTGTCAAGCTGCTAGGCAGAGCTAGGCACTTAATAAACAGTAGTTTGTTTAATCCTGACAACAACCTGGAGAGGTAGAGATTACAATCCCTATTTTGTAGGTTGGGAAACAGAGGTGAAGTTACCTCACATAGATACTGTTATGGATTCACTTGTGTCCCCTCCAGAAAGATATCTTGAAACCCTAACTTTCAGTACCTCAACTATTGGGAAATAGGGTCACTGAAGATGTAATTACTGAGATCATTGGCCTGGTCTGGACCCTGGTGTAGGGTTGGCCCTCATCCAGTATGACTGGTGTCCTGTAAGGAGACGGCCATGGGAAGACAGAGAGAGCACCATGTGAATAGGGAGGACTGGAGCAATGCATCTATATTACAAGCCAAGGAGCGGTCCGAACACTGCCACCAAATCACCAGGAGCTAGGAAGAGGCAAGGAAGGATTTCCCTACAGGTTTCAGAGGGAACATAACCCTGCTGACACCTTGATTTCAGGCTGCTAGCCTACAGAACAGTGAAACGACGACTTTCTGTTGTCCAAAGTAACCCAGGCTTCAGTGTTTGTTACAGCATCCTTAGGAAATTCATACAGTTAGTAACTGGCAGATTTGAACTCAGAGACTGCCAATTTTCCCCACTATTCCTTATTCTCTTCCCACATGGTGAAAGATGTATTGTGGAAACTTGGGAGACACAGAGCAGCTCAAAAGAGCTCACCCTTTTCTACTGAAGCTGTATTGGGTATAATGAGAACACCCTACTTCTGTTTGGTCTCGTATGGACCTAAGAGACATTTACCAAAGAGGGGGAGATTTTTCTTCAAGGATATGATAGTTGGACTCGCATAATTTATGAAGAGACAAGATCAATGATAACTCTAGGTGAGGATGACACAGCAGGGACTGCCAGATAAACTCGTGGGCAAAATGCTCCTACATGTTTTCCAGTGCCCTAGAACCAAGTGCAGACTGTGACCAACTTCAGATGGGATACATTGCCCTCCTTTGTTCCAAACCCATCCACTCACCAGGTTTTCATCCAGGAAAGCTTTGGTGTCATCGTAGAGCCCTTTAAGACTAAATGTAACATCTACTGCCTCATTTCTGGTTAAAGTCTGAGAGGAGAAGAAAAGAAAGGAAGGGAAAGGACAAAGACAAAGTTGCTGGTTAGTAAGCATGCAACTGGCTTTTCTATGGGAAGGTAGGGGCAGGCTAGTAGGATGTGGCTGTAAGTAAAAAAGTAATATTCACAATATAGCACAACTAATAGTTCAGCATGGGCAGCAACCAGTCAAAACTGATGCCAGCTATCAACTATAAGTGCAGCTGTACTGGTGTGTCCTATGTAGCAACATAGGACAACTTTGCATTTATCATCACTGATTGAGTACTTTGGGTATAGGGAAACACAAAATAGGCAAACCGGACATAAGTTTGAGGCCACTTCTTGCCACTAGCTGCTGCTGCTAAGTCACTTCCATCATGTTTGACTCTGTGCGACCCCATAGACAGCAGCCCACCAGGCTCCGCCGTCCCTGGGATTCTCCAGGCAAGAACACTGGAGTGGGTTGCCATTTCCTCCTCCAATGTATGAAAGTGAAAAGTGAAAGTGAAGTCACTCAGTCGTGTCCGACTCTTAGCGACCCCATGGACTGCAGCCAACCAGGCTCCTCCGCCCATGGGGTTTTCCAGGCAAGAGTACTGGAGTGGGGTGCCATTGCCTTCTCCATGCCACTAGCTAAAGCCACCTTTTCTAGGGAATGTGGAATTAGGCTTAACCATCTCTCTTCTTGAAACTCCAGGCCCCTTCCAATGAAGATCTGGCCCCCCGTAAATAGGTAGCCTATATTTTAGGAGACCCTGATCCTGTATGTGGCCCTTTTGTATAGTTTTTCTTAGCATAAAGTTACTTTTTAAAAACATCACTTAAAAATCTTCTGCCAGTGGGTCAACTCACGAGATGGCACATTTAACATCGAGCATCCTAATCTGGACATTTCCCTCAAGAGGAAAACCAAAGCAACCTGGAGTTCAGGTTTCAATGACAAGTATCACATTAACAGGTTATACAGGGATCCACCTGGGATGAGGAAGGGCCAAAACCAAGTTCCTCTCCATTCACAGGCTATTTCTCCTTGAGACCAGTGTAGCAGATAGCTCTCAGGCTGATGAAGTCTGCTATGGGATTCTCCCAGTAGCCACTCTGAACCTGTAACAAGTCAAGGAATATCTGCCTCCCTTTCTACTCCATCCATCAGTTTCCTGCCATGTCATTTGCTCGGGTTTTCTATCTAGCCTCTGGTTCCTCTTCCTTCCCTTCTATTCCCTTTCCTATTTGGTTTACTCCTTTCCTTCATCTGCCCCTTCCTTCCTTACCTCAATGGGAGTGCAGGAAGCTGCAGCTGTCTCATTGCCACTCTCTTGTTTGTAAAATACATCATTTAGGGTGTTAGCACTGGCATTCACAGAATCCATGAGGACAGACACATGCTGGTGGACCTTGCTCAGGTCAGTAAGTCTGTAATAAAGCAAGGAGAGATAAACAATTCTAGAGTTCTGAAGGACATCTGGTCTGAGGTACTTGTGAGGGTTAGAATTAAAAGTTAAAATGAAAGCTCTGAGTACCTGAATTGTATTCTTTACTCCCTCCTGTTATTTCTACTCGTTTCTAGGTAGCTACTTATGCCAGAAAATATTTCTACTCTTCTGTAGGTATTCACTTTTGTCCATCCTTTTTTGGGGGACTCTTAGTTCCCCGACCAGGGGTTGAACCCTGGGTCCTGGCAGTGAAAGCACCAAGTCCTAACCACTGGACTGCCAGGGAATTCCCACTTTGTCCATCCTTATCTTACCTGAATTAGATACTAGGTACTTTGGTACTAGAATAGAGGAAGGAGCTGATTCCAGAAATTCTAAGGCCTTCCTGATATTTAAGGCCAAGGATAAACATTTTAAATCCTGTTGGGTCTGGGGGAGCAGGAAGAGATCAAAATTCGTCTTTGGACTTAATGGGAGAAGTCCAAGCTGACTACAAAGACTATTTCCTGTCTGGATTGTTAGGGTCCCTTTCAATCCTCAGAGCTCTGGGCAAGACTCCTTTCTGAGGTCATGCTCTCCAGTAGCCTACAGACACAAGTTGGCTTCTTCTCCCCATCCCTTCTTGGGATTTCCAGGCCTGTATCTGGGCCAGACCACTTACCTGCTGATGAGGTTTTCTGCAAGCCGAGTTAAGTGCTGCATCTGGGCATACTCCTCATCAGAGAGGCTATCTTGAGATTCCTGGGAATCCAGCTGGGGTTGAGAGGCAGCTTGGATTTCAGAATGCTTGCACTCCCACATTTTCATTGAGTTCTCAAAGTCCTGGAAATGAAGACAGTGACAGATCCTAATGACTGCTGTTAGCTAAGAGAGCACATGACAGGTCTGTCTGTGAGTCTGATATGTGTGGGTCAAGGGGAATGAGGGCCCCACGTATTCCCCCATACACCCATCTCCACACTTTATACATTTGTCCAACATTTTATTCAATGTCTTTAATACTAAGCACTTTTAGTTTTGTTGTTGTTTTTACTGTTACAATGCCAAGTCTTGGGACAAGATGCTTGAATCAGACAGATGTCTGTCTTCCAGAAGCTTCTATAGGAAGGCATCATGATCAGTAAGACAGTGGAGCCCATTTCATGCTCCCTTCTTTGCCAAATCTAGGCAATATATGCTGATGGATTTTAGAGCCAGATTTAATTTTAGATCTAATTTAATTTTGAATTGTGCTTCTGTCATTCACTAGTCATGTGACTTTTAGAAAAGTATTTAATCTCTCTGGTCTTTATTTTCCTCACCTGTAAAATGGGAATAAGTGTATCTACCTCATAGAAAGAGGAGAGTGAAAAAGTTGGCTTAAAGCTCAACATTCAGAAAACGAAGATCATGGCATCCAGTCCCATCACTTCATGGCAAATAGATGGGGAAACAGTGGAAACAGTGTCAGACTTTATTTTGGGGGGCTCCAAAATCACTGCAGATGGTGACTGCAGCCATGAAATTAAAAGATGCTTACTCCTTGGAAGAAAAGTTATGACCAACCTAGATAGCATGTTGAAAAGCAGAGACATTACTTTGCTAACAAAGGTCCATCTAGTCAAGGCTATGGTTTTTCCAGTGGTCATGTATGGATGTGAGAGTTGGACTGTGAAGAAAGCTGAGCGCCAAAGAATTGTTGCTTTTGAACTGTGATGTTGATGGAGAAGACTCTTGAGAGTCCCTTGGACTGCAAGGAGATCCAACCAGTCCATCCTACAGGAGATCAGTCCTGGGTGTTCACTGGAGGGACTGATGTTGAAACTCCAATACTTTGGCCACCTGATGCGAAGAGCCAGCTCATTTGAAAAGACCCTGATGCTGGAAAAGATTGAGGGCAGGAGGTCAAGGGGAAGACAGAGGATGAGATGGTTGGATGGCATCACCAACTCAATGGACATGAGTCTGGGTAAACTCTGGGAGTTGGTGATGGACAGGGAGGCCTGGCATGCTGCGGTTCATGGGTTCGCAAAGAGTCGGACACGACTGAGCGACTGAACTGAACTGAACTGAACGTCATAGACGGTTGAGAGGATATATTTGAGAGAATATATGTAAAGTGCCCAACACAAAGCAGGTAGTTTATAAACTAGACATCCCATCCCTTCACTAGTGCTGTGTCTGTGGACTGTGCATAGGCCACAGTGTAAGAAAGCCTGTAATCACTGAACACTGACCAATAATGGTTCCTTTCTAGCTTTAGGTGGTTTAGCTGAGGTGATATTTGTGAATGCAGTATTTTAAGATGCCGTGAAAGTAAAAGTCACTCTGTTGTGTCCAAATCTTTGTGACCCATGGACTATACAGTCCATGGAATTCTCCAGGCCAGAATACTGGAGTGAGTAGCTGTTCCCTTCTTCAGGGAATCTTCCCAACCCAGGGATTGAACCCAGGTCTCCCGCATTGCAGGCAGATTCTTTACCAATTGAGCTATCAGGGAAGCCCTTTAAGATGCCTTACCAGTTCAGTTCAGTCTCTCAGTCATGTCCGACTCTTTGCGACCCCATGAATTGCAGCACACCAGGCCTCCCTGTCCATCACCAACTCCCGGAGTTCACTCAAACTCACATCCATCGAGTTGGTGATGCCATCCAGCCATCTCATCCTCAGTTGTCCCCTTCTCCTCCTGCCCCCAATCCCTCCCAGCATCAGAGTCTTTTCCAATGAGTCAACTCTTCACATGAGGTGGCCAAAGTACTGGAATTTCAGCTTTAGTATCACTCCTTCCAAAGAACACCCAGGACTGATCTCCTTTAGAATGGACTGGTTGGATCTCCTTGCAGTCCAAGGGACTCTCAAGAGTCTTCTCCAACACCACAGTTCAAAAGCATCAATTCTTTGGCGCTCAGCTTTCTTCACGGTCCAACTCTCACATCCATACTTGACTACTGGAAAAACCATAGCCTTGACTAGACGGACCTCTGTTGGCAAAGTAATGTCTCTGCTTTTCAATATGCTGTCTAGGTTGGTCATAACTTTCCTTCCAAGGAGTACGTGTCTTTAATTTCATGGCTGCAATCACCATCTGCGGTGATTTTGGAGCCCCCCCAAATAAAGTCTGACACTGTTTCCACTGTTTCCCCATCTATTTGCCATGAAGTGATGGGACAGGATGCCATGATCTTCCTTTTCTGAATGTTGAGCTTTAAGCCAACTTTTTCACTCTCCTCTTTCACTTTCATCAAGAGGCTTTTTAGTTCCTCTTCACTTTCTGCCATAAGGGTGGTGCCATCTGCATATCTGAGGTTATTGATATTTCTCCTGGCAATCTTGATTCCAGCTTGTGCTTCATCCAGCCCAGCATTTCTCATGATGTACTCTGCATATAAGTTAAATAAGCAGGGTGACAATATACAGCCTTGATGTACCTCTTTTCCTATTTGGAACCAGTCTGTTGTTCCCTGTCCAGTTCTAACTGTTGCTTCCTGACCTGCATATAGGTTTCTCAAGAGGCCAGTCAGGTGGTCTGGGATTCCCATCTCTTTCAGAATTTTCCACAGTTCATTGTGATCCACATAGTCAAAGGCTTTGGCATAGTCAATAAAGCAGAAATAGATGTTTTTCTGGAACTCTCTTGCTTTTTCCATGATCCAGCAGATGTTGGCAATTTGATCTCTGGTTCCTCTGCCTTTTCTAAAACCAGCTTAAACATCAGGAAGTTCACGGTTCATGTATTGCTGAAGCCTGGTACAGAGAGTTTTGAGCATTACTTTACCAGTGTGTGAGATGAGTGCAATTGTGCAGTAGTTTGAGCATTCTTTGGCATTGCTTTTCTTTGGCATTGGAATGAAAACTGACCTTTTCCAGTCCTGTGGCCACTGCTGAGTTTTCTAAATTTGCTGGCATATTGAGTGCAGCACTTTCACAGCATCATCTTTCAGGATTTGAAATAGCTCAACTGGAATTTCATCACCTCCACTAGCTTTGTTTGTAGCGATGCTTTCCAAGGCCCACTTGACTTCACATTCCAGGATATCTGGCTTTAGGTGAGTGATCACACCATTGTGATTATCTTGGTCATGAGGATCTTTTTTTGTACAGTTCTTCTGTGTATTCTTGCCACCTCTTCTTAATATCTTCTGCTTCTTTTAGGTCCATACCATTTGGAACCTAAAGATCCTATTCAATGAAGAATCTCTTGTTGTGGGAGCAGCTTTCTCCATAACCACTGAGGTCTTTAGCTCTCTGTGCATTGTAAGAATGAGGACAACTTTGTTGAAAACCACAGGAGGCAGCTCCTTGTCTCACTCTCTTGGACAGTGCTTTGCAAGTGTCTCTGTGTATGAGAGTATCTCAGAGAGCTTGTCTGCAAATGCAAGTTCCCAGGAAATACCCTTCCCCATTCTGATGCAGTGGGACCCTGTGGGGCCTAGGAATGAGTATCTCTAACAGGCACCCAAGGTGACTCTGCGATGTCATGCAGACCTCCCTTTGAGAAATTCTGCCTGACTGGAAGCATTCAGTATTCAAGTGATAGCTGTAGATGAGACAGTGGAAGAGGCCAAGATGAGCCTTTCCTTTCTTACCCGATCTCTGGTCAACATCTGAGCAGTGTTCTTGTATCTAATCTTGATAAGGCCTGGCCTCTGAACCCAGGCCTCCCCATCCACCTGCACTGGGACACCTTCTTCACCATTGATAGTTATCATCACCTCACGGCACTGCCAGAGAAGAGGAGGAGGGAGAATGGGGAAGAAAAATCAGGCAATGACTATAGACTAATCTGATAATCTCACAGTCACAGCCTAAATGTGTATCTGAACAGGATCAGCAAAAAATGTGAATCAGAGGATCCCAGGGAGGACACATATGTTTGCTCTAGACTTTTTGCTCCTTTGGTCCCTACCACCTCTATTTCTAACCTCAGCCAGCACCTTGCTGCCACCAGATACCCTACTCCCTCCACCTTGCCATTCTTATACCTGATAAATTCCTGGGAGCACCCCACATCCTGTGTTGTAGCCACAGAGCTCAGACCCTTTCTGGTGCCCACCCAGCGTGTGCCTACCTGGGCAATGCGATGATGATGCAGGTTGATGATACGAGACATTGCCATCTGTACAGAACCAAAGATTGCCACTACCTCTAGCTTCCCATCATCTATCGCAGGAGCCTCATATTCCTGAAGAAAAAGAACTGTGTCACATATCTCACTCTTGAAGAACCACACTTTGTCACATGCAGGTATGCTTTGAAAGCTCATGGTAAAATTTTTTCTAGCTCATGAAGAGTGGAGAAACTACTACATTATGAAAAGGGGAAGGATGAGGTCAGGAAGCCAACTTGGGAGAAAGGCACTGAGATCTAAACTCAGCTCCTTTTGAGATCACAACTCTCAGCTGGTTCCCTCCCTGTCCAATATAGCATCATAAATCCCCAAAGCCACTGGTCTTATGGCCTTCTTGGGTGAGCTCAGAGGAAAGGATTCATGACCAGTTTCTCAGGAGATTTTATTGACAGACCTCCTTAGTGAAAAGATCATAATGCAGTCAACCTTTCAAGGATCTGTCAGGCCTGAGAAATGGAAAATTCAAAGTCCACACAACATGGAAGAATTGATCTGATCCTCAGGTTTTCGGTTGATTCTTGTGCTCTGGGGTGGTAATTGCCTTAAAAATACTCATCATACAGCTGCTAATAATGGTCCCCAGCCTGCCTCCTTTTCCCCCACACTCCAGTCAGTTCAGCTCTCCTTTTGATAAACTTTAGAGGGGTCAAGATTTTCTCCCTCCCCATTCCCTGTTCCATACTCACTGTGGTTGCCGTGCTGCTTCCCCAAAAGTTGACGCCTCCGGCATAGCTGGTAATGTTGAGCACTACAATGCCTTGCAGATTTGGCAAGGAGATGGCCTCTCCATCACACTGAAAGAAAAGAGTAGCCCTTATTGGCTGGCTCTTCAGATACCAGTGTGAAGGGATATTTACAGACATGGGGGAAGGGCTCTGTCTTCTCGCCATGCTATCATTTTCTTATCCATAAAATGGACACCTATCTTCATGCTTTCCTCCCATGAGTGAGGATCAGAGTTAAAGCTTGAGAAGAACTAAGGATATAGAGGGAAGTTGATTCCCAAGGTCATGATATTTCCTTTCTTCACGCCCAGGAAGGATCATCCTCTTTTTCCACTGACCTCCAGGTGCACTCGTTCTTCCAGTTTCCTATAAGAGCGCTGAAAGAGTTCCTTGCTTCCCAGAAGGCCATACCACATCTTGTTCTTAAAGCGGCTACTACAGGGAGATAAAGGTAGAAAAAGATAGTCAGAGGGTGAATAATATAAAGGTAAATGGATGAAGAAAAGTAAGACAAGATACTATCTTATTCCTCAAGTGCCTTGTTATAGGGAAGAGTCATGGTAACGTGACACAAGAGGGGATTCTAGGAGAGTGTAACTGGAATCCTTATTCATACACCAGCTGTAATGGGTTCCTGGGTGTCCTTGAGACCTCAGCATCCCATTGATTCGTCACTTGCTGTTGATATTGGTTCAGTTTTGCAAGAGATAGGCTATATTTAAAAATAAAGCTCATAAAAAGCTGTGAGCATAACTGGCTTGTATGTGTTAAGTCACTTCAGTTGTTTCTGACTCTTTGCAATCCTTTGAACAGTAGCCCACCAATTTCCTCTGTCCATGAGGTTCTCCAGGCAAAACTATTTGAGTGGGTTACCATGCCCTCCTCCAAGGGATCTTCCTGAACCTGGGATTGAGCCTGCTTCTCTTATGTCTCCTGCACTGGTTTCTTTACCACTTGCATCACCTAGGAAGCCCCCCTGGCTGGTACATACCAGCAAGTGCCACTCTGGGAGATCAAGATTTTAGCCTCTTGGAATCAATTTCATTTGAAATATGTGACAGACTGCAGTTTCTTTGAAGCATAACTTTTCTGGCAAAGTGGAGGGATTTTGTAAGACCTGTATCTCAAAGACTTCAGTTCAGTTCAGTTGCTCAGTCGTGTCTGACTCTTTGAGAACCCATGGACTGCAACACGCCAGGCTTCCCTGCTGCTGCTGCTGCTGCTAAGTCGCTTCAGTCGTGTCCGACTCTGTGTGACCCGATAGACGGCAGCCCACCAGGCTCCCCCATCCCTGGGATTCTCCAGGCAAGAATGCTGGAGTGGGTTGCCATTTCCTTCTCCAATGCATGAAAGTGAAAAATGAAAGTGAAGTCGCTCAGTCGTGTCTGACTCTTCGCGACCCCATGGACTGCAGCCCACCAGGCTCCTCTGTCCATGGGATTTTCCAGGCTTCCCTATCCATCACCAAATCCTGGGGCTTACTCAAACTCATGTCCATCGAGTCAGTGATGCTATATCCAACCATCTCATCCCCTTCTCCTGCCTTCAGTCTTTCCAAGGATCAGGGTCTTTTCAAATGAGTCAGTTCTTTGCATCAGGTGGCCAAAGTATTGGAGTTTCAGCTTTCAGCATCATTCCTTCCTATGAATATTCAAGATTGATTTCTTTTAGGATGGACTGGCTGGATCTCCTTGCAGTTCAAGGGACTCTCAAGAGTCTTCTCCAATACCCCAGTTCAAAAGCATCAATTCTCTGGCACTCAGCTTTCTTTACAGCCCAACTCTCACAGTCATACATGACTACTGGAAAAACCACACCTTTGACTAGATGGACCTTTGCTGGCAAAGTAATGTCTCTGCTTTTTAGTATGCTGTCTAGGTTTGTCATAGATTTTCTTCCAAGGGGCAAGCATCTTTTAATTTCATGGCTGAGGTCACCATATGCAGTGATTTTGGAGCCCAAGAAAATAAAGTCTGACACTGTTTCCATTGTTTCCCCATCTATTTGCCATGAAGTGATGGGACCGGATGCCATGATCTTCGTTTTCTGAATGTTGAGTTTTAAGCCAGCTTTTTCACTCTCTTCTTTCACTTTCATCAAAAGGCTCTTTAGTTCTTCTTCACTTTCTCCCATAAGGATGGTGTCATCTGCATATCTGAGGTTATTGATATTCTCCTGGCAATCTTGATTCCAGCTTATGCTTCATCCAGCCCAGCATTTCACACGATATACTCTGCATATAAGTTAAATAAGCAGGGTGACATATACAGCCTTGACGTACTCCTTTCCTGATTTGGAACCACCCTGTTGTTCCATGTCCAGTTCTAACTGTTGCTTCTTGACCTGCATACAGATTTCTCAAGAGGCAGGTCAGGTGGTCTGGGATTCCCATCTCTTTCAGAATTTTCCAGTTTGTTGTGATCCACACAGTCAAAGGCTAAACACTTAATTCAGTGCTAAGTCTGTATTACTAGACAGATTGTAGAGGAAGGCCCAGTGGAGAGAATATGGGACAGGCAAGGATATCAGGAGACTTGTGGTGGAGGTGGGAAGAACAAGGTCCTGCTTACTGTAGAGTCTCTGATAAAAGCAGGCAGGATACTCACAATCCCTAGAAAGGCTGGATAGAATCTACTCTGAACTTTCAAAGTAGAGTCACAGAAATGAGCCACCACAAGGCATGGGTTTTGAAATGTAACAAGGCTAGCACAAAATTATTTGCACTCTGCTTTAAACCATAAGTTCTCTGGACACTTTATAGTTTCCTCATCTATTAAAAATCAGAGCCTAATTATATGGAAATGCAAAATACCTTGAACAACTAAGACCATTCTTAAAAAAGAACAAAGTTGGAGGACTTTCATCTCCCAATTTCCAAACTTACTATAAAGCTACAGTTATCAAGACAGTGTGGTGCTTGCATAGGATAGATACATAGATCAGTGGAAAATACATGAGAGTCTAGGAAAAAATCCTTTATATTTAGGGTCAAGCAATTTTTGACAAAGGTGCCAACACAATTTGTTGGGGGAAATACAATTCAAAGGATAGTTTTAAAAAATGGTGTTTTGGTAATTGGATATCCATGTGCAAAAAGATGAACTAGGTTCTTACCTAACACCACACATAAAAATTAACTTGAAGCAGGTCACAGACTTAAAGGTAAGAGAAAAAACAATAATTTTGGAAGAAAACAGAGCAAATTTTTAAGACCTTAGGTTAGGCAAAGATTTCTTAGATACAGCATCAAAATCATGGTCAGTAAAAAAAAATAGATCAATCAATAGGAACTCATCAAAATCGAAAAGTTTTGTATATCATAAGATACCATTACATGAAAAGACAAGCAATAACAACAAAAAAGACAAGCAACTGGGAAACAATATTTTCAAAACGCTTATCTGATAAAGTACTTGTTTCTCAGCCCAGACCTGCTGTGAGAAAGACGTTCTGGTGGCAGGTGGCAGGAGTGATGATGGTGGATGGAGGAGGTGCTTATTTTTCTTCATAATTTCAATCTACCATAAGAACTCTGAGGCTTTAGATAATGCAAATCAAAACCACAATGAGGTATCACTTCACACCAGACAGAATGGCTGCGATCCAAAAGTCTGCAAGCAATAAATGCTGGAGATGGTGTGGAGAAAAGGGAACCGTCTTACACTGTTGGTGGGAATGCAAACTAGTACAGCCACTATGGAGAACAGAGTGGAGATTCCTTAAAAAATTGCAAATAGGACTGCCTTATGACCCAGCAATCCCACTGCTGGGCATACACACTGAGGAAACCAGAATTGAAAGAGACACATGTACCCCAATGTTCATCGCAGCACTGTTTATAATAGCCAGGACATGGAAACAACCTAGATGCCCATCAGCAGATGAATGGATAAGAAAGCTGTGGTACATATACACAATGGAGTATTACTCAGCCATTAAAAAGAATACATTTGAATCAATTCTAATGAGATGGATGAAACTGGAGCCGATTATACAGAGTGAAGTAAGCCAGAAAGAAAAACACCAATACAGTATACTAACACATATATATGGAATTTAGAAAGATGGTAATGATAACCCTGTATGTGAGACAGCAAAAGAGACACAGATGTATAGAATGGACTTTTGGACTCTGAGGGAGAGGGAGAGGGTGGGATGATTTGGGAGAATGACATTGAAACATGTATACTATCATGTAAGAAACGAATCACCAGTCTATGTTCGATACAGGATACAGGATGCTTGAGGCTGGTGCACGGGGATGATTCAGAGAGATGATATGGAGTGGGAGGTGGGAGGGGGGTTCAGGATTGGGAACTCATGTACACCCGTGGCGGATTCATGTCAATGTATGGCAAAACCAATACAGTATTGTAAAGTAAAATAAAGTAAAAAAAAAAAAAAGAACTCTAAGGCTGCCTTAGGGTATATCTGCAGTACAAAAGTACTGGAAGGTGCCAAGCAGGCCAGCCCTGAATGGGGTAAAATCAGTAGGTCCAGGGGAACCAGGTTAGGAACCCTAAGAACCAGTAGAGTGATCTTTGATACTTTGCAGCCTTGCCAAGCAAAAGCAGACCTGAAACTACTACTAGGACCTTGTCAAATTCTCAGAGACAGAACAAAGATAGAGAAATGGCCAAATCAAATCAATGTAATCTGTTTTCACTAACAGTAACACAGGTAGCTGTATTTACACAGCAGTCCACATGTCAAGACTATGAAGATGGCTCCAAGTTCAGAATACCAGTGCAGTCATCACAGATTTGGTCAACATTTGGGGCAAGCTATCCTATTAGGCTAAGCTTTGAACTAATGTTTTACTTTCAAATGATGGACTCTTTACTTCTCAAAAGAGTTCTGTTGTTTGTGATATGGGGGATGTAGGAGTACATGTCAGAGAAGGCAATGGCACCCCACTCCAGTCCTCTTGCCTGGAAAATCCCATGGACGGAGGAGCCTGGTAGGCTGCGGTCCACGGGGTCCCTAAGAGTTGGACATGACTGAGCGACTTCACTTTCACTTTCACTTTTTACTTTCATGCATCGGGGAAGGAAATGGCAACCCACTCCAGTGTTCTTGCCTGGAGAATCCCAGGGACAAGGGAGCCTGGTGGGCTGCCGTCTGTGGGGTCGCACAGAGTCGGACACGACTGAAGCAACTTAGCAGCAGCAGCAGCAGCAGGAGTACATGTGTGTATTGTGATTGTGTGTTTGCATGTGGGCAGGGAAGTTTCTTTTCCTTACTTGTATTGTCCTGGGTGTTCATCTCTTCTGGTGTTGAATTCCAGAGAAATTTTAGCATCTAGTCCAATTCCAAAATAGTTGTTCATGACACGCTTTTCTTTGAAGCGTCTGAAATTAGCCAAAGGGAAGAAAAGAGTAGACATTGGTATAGGAAAGAAGTGGTATTATCACTGGGCTGCAGACTATCTGAATGTTCAAAACCAATGAGAGAAGGCCTGTTCTACATTGGGTACAAGGCTTAATATTCTTGAGAGGCACATGTAGATATCCTATTTTGTTAACAAGTAGCTTATTAGCTGTAAGAGAGGATACCCAGCCAGCTGGGAGGATTCAGTGGGATTGAGACGCATAATGAAGAAGTCGTCTTTGGAGACTGTCAGATATGAGTGGCCAATATTTTCTCCACATAAACTAGAGGGAAATAAGAGTCATTGACTTATTCCCAAAAAGAAACTTTAAGTATCTCATATTAAAATGTATGATGAGAGGAAACTCTGTATTACTGTTTTTAGAAATTTTTGAACTCCTTTTATCACTTTCACATCCAAGGGCAAAGTGACCACACATTTGAGGGGGGAAAACCTTATAAAAGAAGGTAGATATATGTAGAACAAAAATAAACAAACAAACAAAACAAGCAGTTTATTTGATTCTTTTGCATCTATCCATTAAAACCAGTGGTGTGCTGGAGACAGTTCATATTAGCTTATGTAAGCTGATTATGCCTATAATTCCCAACTCTGCAATCAGTGACATTGTATCAGTAGCTTGAAATAGGCCATAATGGGAAGGTTTATAACAGAAATAAATCAGGGCTTCCCACCTGCCACCCACCCTTGGGAGCTGGTTGTTAAATATTTTTTAGCACACCATTGATCAAAGTGATAAATGATAAGTTCACTGAGGTCTCAGATATGAACTTAAGCCAGTGGCAAAGTGGAGGGAAGTGGGAGTTGAAAATGGGGGGAAGCTGTAGAAAACAAACAATTGCTAACTGTCTTTCAAGAAACTAAAAATAGGTAGTTTAGCTACTTAATCACAGATTTTTTATAATTCACTACGAAACTGACCCTACATCTTTCATGTAAGATTTGCCTCCCTTAAATATAGTCCAGATATTGGGGTTTCTTTGACTGATATCACCAATCTTCTTAATGGAACTCAAAATGAGTGAGTGTGTTGGAACTTGGCTACTGGGAATATTCTAAAGAGGTAGGGTTACTGAGACAAATGTCTTTACATTTGTTTCCTAGTCCCCTAAATGCCCACTTATTTCTTAGCAACTTCAGTTGTTTACTATCAAAGGCAACAGTGAAAAACAGGTCCTTTGAAATGAAATGAAGTTGTGATAATAATAACTATAATACATATAAACCTAACTATGGATGCCAAAGAGTGACCAATGTAAGTACTTTGGATAAATAAACTCAATAAATACACAACCTATGTGACAAGTTCTACAATTATCTCCATATTATATGTGAGGAAACTGAGGTTTGGTTGAACTATTTGTGTAAGGTCACACAATTAGTGAGTCAGCATTTGACTCTAGGTATCCTTATTCTATTCTCTCAACCAGAGAAAGGAAGAAGCCATAGAAAGGTAATAGATCTATAAGTACTTACATAGTTTCAGGTGTAAAATATAAGTGCTCCAAATTGAGGTTTTCTAGGTCTTCACTTTTGAGAGAAGATATAGAAGACAGAGTACCAAGACGAGAACCTAGACACAAAAGATATCACCTTGGTGTCAGATACAAAAAAGAAAGCCCTTCCCCTACTTTTATTTCACCCTACTTTCTCTGTTGGAACAGAGTCAAGCTCAATGACTTTCTTTTAGATAATATTCAGGGTTCTCATTCCAAAGAGGGATCATCTTGGATGGACAGGGACTTCCACTGAGAGAATAATAAGGCTGGGCAGACTGCTTGCTGGCAGTGAAACAGCTTCAAATCTTGGGTTTCATCAGGCCTTTTCAAAGAACCTAATAGGGTCATTACTTCTGGATATAGGCATGGGGCCTTATAGTGTGGGGTTTCTGGAGAAAAGGGAGGGATCTCTATGGCAGAATAAGTGAAAGTGAACATTGCTCAGTCGTGTCTGACTCTTTGCGACCCCATGGACTGTAGTCCATGGAATTCTCCAGGCCAGAATACTGGAGTGGGTAGCCTTTCCCTTCTCCAGGGGATCTTCCCAACCCAGGGATCAAACCCAGGTCTCCTGCATTGCAGGCTGATTCTTTACCAGCTGAACCACGTGGCAGAATAGGATTAAGGCAAAAGGAAGATGCATGAAAATACTAAAGATATATTTTCTGGGAACTAGAAGACAGAGATGAAGCGTAGAATAAAAGGAGAAAGATCCTTACGGTGTCTTGGGCTCATCTGGTTAATATCTTCTGAGTCATCTTCTAGGAAGAAAGTTGAACTGAAGTTCTTAACTGATATTGTCTGTCGGCTTTGCTCATCAAGAACTACAGAGAAAAAATGGAAGGAAGGAGGGAAGGAGGGATGGAAGGAAGAAAGGGAAGGAAGGAGGAGGGGACAGAGGAGGAAAGGAGAAAAGGAGGATTGGTCACGTTTCTTGAGCATCTCTTTTGTTAACACCAGTGTATGGGGAGACAATGGAGACTCCCATTTGATCATTATTACCTTTGCTCCATAATGCTGTTTATGGTTTCAGTTTTTCTATAGTATTGGCATGTTTCTTTATGTCCATGCTTGAGTTTTCTCTGTTTTACTTGTTACTCTTTTCCTATCACCCAGTAAATGTGGTTGTGAGTAGAAGCTGGGGGCCAGGGGTAGGTGGAGCAGGATAGGAAACCCTCTGCTCTTCTACCTCCATTTTCATCCTATTTGTAATTCATTTACTCATGTGCTCTTTGTTCTAAACTTAACCCTCTAGGACCATGCCTTTCTTTCACTCAAGTGTCTCACCAATACCCAGAATATTTGAGAAGTTGCCTTCCTTTCACCAACCTATATATTAATATCATATAGCTCAGGTGCTTGGCTTATGCCAAAGCCTGTAGGTTCAATCCCTATCCTACCCAGGGGTGCCTTTCTCTGTCCCATGGCCACAAGCTATACTTCTAAACCTGACTTATGTATTAATGGAGCAGGTTGAATACTAGTTGTGACAGTGTTATGGCTATATCAGATTGATCTGATCCCTGCTCCTTCGAAACTGCGTGTGTATGTGCTAAGTCACTTCAGTCATGTCTGACTCTTTGTGACCCTATGAACTGTAGCCCAGCAGGTTCCTCTGTCCATGGGATTCTCCAGGCAAGAATACTGGAGTGGGTTGCCATGCCCTCCTCCACAGGATCTTCCTGACTCAGGGGTCGAACCCACATCTCTTGTGTCTCCTTCATTGGCAGGTGGGTTATTTACCACTAGCGCTACCTGGGAAGCCCCCTTGGAAACTACCTACAGAAATAGAGGCAAATTGGCTCTTTAATTATTTCACACTGCAGAAGGGATATTTCCTTTTTTTTCTTAGAAACTTGGGTGAGGTTGTATCTACATGCACCAAGGCAGGAGAAGGTACCATAGGTAAAAGCCAAAGGCCAGCCAAAGGGACTTCCTTGCTACATGAACTACTGCTCAATTCCAATAGCTCAGGCAGAACACACTTGGTGTTAACATAATTTTCTGATCTGTTTTTCAAAGAAGCATTGTGGAGAAGAAATGGAAACCAGAATGTTAAATTAAGAAGTTGGAGGAGTTGAAAGAGCTTTCATACTCAGTTGGAAGCTTGTAGGTTGTCATGAATTATGGGAAATGGCAATCAATGCCGGAGCTGCCAGGACCACTCTCAGGGCCCTTGTGCCTGATGAATACTGTGTAAGACATGCAGAGAGGAACACTATTTTCTTTCTAGAATTGTCATAGGTTCAGTGGTTGGAAGGGGATAGGAGCAGGTGGAAAAAAATTCCATGGCTGGAGATGGAAGCTGACAGAGCTTTGAGCCAAGCCTCTAAGCAGCTGTAATTGTTTAGGATGAGTGCTAGTTCCAAAAATAAATAAGCAAGAGTTTAGTCCCTGTGAGGTAGGAGGTGCCAAAGGGGCAGCTTATCAGGAGTGAGGCTTTTCAAAATCAGTCTCTGATTTTGATGCTTTATGAATGCAGAATCTAGTCAAGTTTGGGTAGTGGTGTCAAATAGAAGACCCAGAGTGAGGTAGATCAGTAATCATCCACAGGAACCTTCTCTTTCCCCTCCTTCAGTCAGCACAACCCTGGGACCTTTACCTTGTTCAACTTGGAATATGATGAGTTTCAATGACTTTTGGAGATTCTGGGCCTTTGTAGCCAGCTCCAACTTGCACTTGGCTATGTGGTCTATTTGAGGGATGGAGGGCTTTCCATCTGCCTTGGCACTTTCTTTATGTGCTTTGGCACTCTTCTCAACAGCTGCATCCTCAGCAAGGATATCAATCAGGACACTGAGCTTGTCGTACATTAAGTCGCTCTATATAGGGAATGAGACAGACAGGGCATTGTTATGAGAAATTCATGCTTGAAAGGACAGAATGAGTAGTTAGATAGCATGGAGAGAAGTGCAGAAGGGTAACAGTTGGCCAGGACACTGAGCATAGGAAGCTAAATGTGGGGAGATGAAAGTTTTGGGAAAGAAATTTTGGGTAGATGTGATAAGATAGCCAAAGGGTGTTAGGGGTTAAAGAGACATCATTTGTTTCTGGGCAGCTGCAGGCACCAATGTACATTGCCTAGTCTTTCTCATGTCCAAATGGTCTGTAAAATGATATACAATATAGTAAGATTGAGGAAAGATAAACACACATTTCTGGATTGGTGTTTTTGTGGGCATGCTCCTATGGATACGGACGTGGCTCTGCATGGGTGCCTGGTGTCTGCTTTTGTCTGTGTGTATGTTTGGGGATGTACTGCATGATTATGGCCTGATTCCCAGCTCCATCACTTAATAGTTTGTGAACTGAGGCAAGTAACTTAATCTCATTGTGCGTTTATGTTCTTGAGAAATTGTGAAGATTAAATAAGTGAATACATTATAAGTGCTTAGAACAGTTCCTGGCACAGAATAAGTGCTATAGAAGTATTAGCTATTGTTGTTACTGTTATCATAGAGGTGACCATGGGTGTATCTCTAGCATGTATTCGTATGTAGTTTCAAGAATGTTCTGGTATACAGCCATGTGCATACATGTTGGTATATGCTTGTGTCTGGGTGTGGACAGATGCTTAACATATGCTTAGGTACATGGTACATGGACAAGCATGTACAGTGCTACTCTTTATTTGGTAAAAGGTGGAAGTTCAGTGAGGATTTTCACCATCAGAGAGGCTTACCAGCTGCTTCTCCTTGCCCTTTAACGATTCCCAGTGAGAGGGACATTTGCTTTTATTAAAAAATGGGGCCCTGGTGCCACAAAGAGTACAAGACAAAAGGATGGAAACTTACTTTCAAAATGACAGACTCTATTGCTGTATTGTTCTGCTTTATCCGGCTCCAGGCCTTTACAATATCAACCACAAAATCTTCCACTGCTGAGCACAGGAATCTGGAAAGAAAAGATAGATGGCACAATGTGACATGGACATGAGGTCCAGAGCCCTTCTGTCTTATAATGTCATTAGTTTCCATCTTCCTCCTCTTCCTTCTCCCTCTCTCTTTTCTGATCTCTCCTTTCTCCCTCTCCTTGACCCTCTCTCCCAACTCCCTCTCCTCTCTTTGTTTATTCTGATTCTTCATGTGCATTTGGGCAAATATGCCAGTACTTAAGAGAGTTTAACTAACATTTCTTAGCCCAAATTCCAAATTTCCAGAAAACAGAATTCAATTGGTATAACTTGGGTCTGGATTTCATCCTGGGTCAAATCAACTATGCTTCAAGGACCCAGCTAATTTAGTAAAAATATAATGACTTTGGTATTATGGCATAGGGACCGTTTCTCAAAAAAGAATGTGGTAGACTTGGAAGGACTCCACCAGAGTCCCAGGATGAATGAATGGCCCACATATTTAGAAGGGGAGAATGTGTTGCTCAGCTATGAGAAAGCAGCAGTAGCAGGCACCACAGAGAGTTTTCTAAGTATTAGATGGAAAATGTGTCCCTACTGGAGGGAGCTATGCTATGCTCTTGAGTGGCGTGGAAGGTTGTGTTCCCTTCTGTGGCCTCTTCCAAATCTGTGGCTTTGCAATTTTGTCATTTGGGAGCAGCAGGAACCATCACCCCAATCTCATATTTTTTTTAAATTTATTTTTCATAAACTTCTCACTCAGGAGATTTGAGTTAGAAGAAATTTGATTTGGGAAGGTAAACATATGCTTTCTTTGACCTCAACCCCCAAGCTATTAAAACGAGCACCATCTCTGACTGATGGAACAGTGTATGAGAAAAAACACCCCAAAAGGTTGAGAGGCAAAGGAAGACTGACCTGGTTGCGATAATCATCTCTGTCGGGTACTTGGCCTTCAGGATTTTGTTTAACTCAGTGGATGCAGATTCTAAGTGTTGGATGGCAGCAGCCTAGGGAGAAAATGAGTGTTCAGCCCTGGAATCTTGGCATTGTGGCATAGTGTGCCACACATCCCCACCCCCTCATTATTTTCTACTGATGCTTCACCAGCAACACAACTGCTTCTTTGAAAATAATACACTCAGAAAGAATTCTCGTTGAAGATCTCCACAGATAATCTTAGATCTGTGGTTACTCTAAAAATAAGAGATGTATATTATTTCCTATCATTTAAATTAATACTCAAAAACTCATGTGAAGAGGGTACATGTTTCAAATGAAAAAACCATCTCATATCACATAGCTAGTAAATAATACATCTGGGATTTGAACCTATATCTTTCCAACCAGAGTGTCATCTCTTATATATAATATTAAAAATAATAATTGTTCTCATGCTCTATCATATCAAACTCTTTGTGAGCCCATGGACTGTAGCCCACCAGGATCCTCTGCCCATGGGATCTTTCAGGCAAGAATACTAGAGTGGGTTGCCATTTCTTTCTCCAGGGAAAAATAATAACAGCAACCACTTATATAGAACTTGCTATGTCCCAGGCTCTGTTCTAAGATACATACATATACATACATACATACACATACATACATACATATATATTTTTTTCAGGTAACCTTTATAACAGTCCTATGAAATAAGGATTATTATCCCCATTTCACAGAACAGAAAACTGAGGCATAGGAAAGGAAGAGCTGTTAAATGGTAGAGCCAGGATTTGATTCCAGGTAGTCTGGTTCTTGAGTCTGCACTCCTAACTATAACTTATACTCACCCCTTTCTATCACCCTCTGTATTGAAATATATACCAAGATCTGATGATTCTATCACTTGAAAATGTTTTAAATATGGACCTATTACCACTTCAGCAGTCCAAATCACCATCATCTTTTGCCTAGACAATTTTAGCACTGCCTATCTTTTTTCCTTGCCTCTATGCTTTATTCCTTCATTTGTTTCTCCATATACCATGGACATATTCTGCTTAACACCTTTCTATTAGATGGCAGAATAGATAGATGGATAGATATGAGATAAAGTATAGTGAAATATTAATGGTAGAATCTACCATTCAAAATTTCCTATATGTTTGAAAATTTTATAATAAAATAAGAAAATGTTCTTCTATAATTTTTACTGTTCTTAGGATAAAAGTTCAAATTTCCTGGGGGAGAGATCAAGACAGATTAGGAGGACATGGAACTCACTTCCCCCATGAACATGAAGATACCTCTAAATGTGGAGAAAGTATCACTGAAAATGAATTGGAGACTGGCAAAAAGACTTTTGTACAACCAAGGCTATAATAAAGAGCCATACAGAATCTGGTAAGAATGGAGGAGTAGCAATCATGTTGGGACCTGTGCCCTTGGTGGGGGGCACAGAAGATGAAGAGCATTACAAAGCAGAGAGCCTCCCTGGGGAGTGAGCAGTTCAAGCCACATATTGGGTGCCACATCCCTGGAGTTTGACATCAGGAAGACAGGTCCCCTAAACGGGTTAGAAAACCAGTGGGACTAATAGGAAGGCTGTAAGAAACCTAGTCTCAGAGGGATTCAAATCAAGAAGGCAGAGTAGGGGGATATGGAACTCAGCTTCCCCCATGAATATATCAAAAATACATCTACATGTGGAACAATTATCACTGAAAACTAACAGGAGACTGGCAGAAAGACTCCTATATAACCAAGGCTATAAGAAAGATCCACGCAGAATCACATAGGAAGGAAGAGAATCGATCATGATGGGATGTGTCCCTAGGAGGGGATGTCTAGAAAAAGGGAGACTACATGGGTACATGCCCTCCCTGGGGAGTGAGCAGTGAGAGCTACATATCAGGCATTCCATCCCCAGGGTTCAGCAAAGGGGAAACAAGCCCCCTTGGCTGGTTGGAGGGTCAGTGGGACTAACAGGAGGGCTACAGGGAAGCCTGGACTCTGCTTGGAAGGAGCCTGTGAACACTTGATAGCTCCCTAAGCAGTGCAGAAATGGTGAGTTGAAACCACCCGGGGCTGACTGGTTTCCTCTGACCACTCTGGTGTCTGCCCCAGCCTGAGCCAAGCAAATGCTCCAGCACCATTAGCAGTTCCACACAGGACTAAGGGCTGCCACAACAAGGAAAAAACTTTGCAGTAAGATGCTATGGTGTCAGTTCAGTTCAGTCGCTCAGTCGTGTCCGACTCTTTGCGACCCCATCAATCACAGCACGCCAGGCCTCCCTGTCCATCACCAACTCCTGGAGTTCACTCAGACTCACATCCATTGATTCAGTGATGTCATCCAGCCATCTCATCCTCTGTCGTCCCCTTCTCCTCCTGCCCCCAATCCCTCCCAGCATCAGAGTCTTTTCCAATGAGTCAACTCTTCACATGAGGTGGCCAAAGTACTGGAATTTCAGCTTTAGCATCACTCCTTCCAATGAACACCCAGGACTGATCTCCTTTAGAATGGACTGGTTGGATCTCCTTGCAGTCCAAGGGACTCTCAAGAGTCTTCTCCAACACCACAGTTCAAAAGCATCAATTCTTTGGTGCTCAGCTTTCTTCACAGTCCAACTCTCACACCCATACATGACCACTGGAAAAACCATAGCCTTGACTAGACGGACCTCTGTTGGCAAAATAATGTCTCTGCTTTTCAATATGCTGTCTAGGTTGGTCACAACTTTTCTTCCAAGGAGTAAGTGTCTTTTAATTTCATGGCTGCAATCACCATCTGCAGTGATTTTGGAACCCCCCAAAATAAAGTGTGACACTGTTTCCACTGTTTCCCCATCTATTTCCCATGAAGTGATGGGACCGGATGCCATGATCTTTGTTTTCTGAATGTTGAGCTTTAAGCCAACTTTTTCACTCTCCTCTTTCACTTTCATCAAGAGGCTTTTTAGTTCCTCTTCACTTTCTGCCATAAGGGTGGTGTCATCTGCATATCTGAGGTTATTGATACTTCTCCCGGCAATCTTGATTCCAGCTTGCGCTTCTTCCAGCCCAGCGTTTCTCATGATGTACTCTGCATATAAGTTAACACTCCTGGGCATTTATCCAGAGAAAAACATGATCTAAAAGGATACATGCACGCCAATGTTCATTGCAGCACTGTTTACCATAGCCAAGACATAGAAGCAACTTGAATGTCAATTGACAGAGGAATGGATAAAGAAGATGTGATACATATATGCAATTTTGGAATATTACCCAGCTATTAAAAAAAAAAACAAAATAATGCCATTTGCAGCAACATGGATGGACCTAGACAATGTCATACTGAGAGAAGTAAGTCAGACAAGAGGAGGAGAAATATCATATGACATCTCTTATATATGGAATCTAAAAAGAAATGATACAAATGAACTTACTTAAAGAACAGAAACAGACTCACAGACTTAGAGTGTGAGTTCATGGTTGCCAGGAGGAAGGGTGCGGGGAAGAGATAGTGAGTTTGGGATGGACATGTGCACACTGGTATATTTAAAATGGATTACCAAAAAGGACCTACTGTATAGCACATGGAACTCTGCTCAATCTTATGTGGCAGAGTTTGGAGAAGAATGGATACTTGTATATGTATGGCTGAGGTCCTTTGCTGTTCTCTTGAAACTATCAAGCTATTTGGACTAAACCCAGTGCAAAATAAAAAATTTAAAGTAAAATGAGCAGAAGATCTGAATAGATGTTTTTCCAAAGAAGATATACAAATGGCCAACAGGCTCAAGAAAAAGATGCTCAAAACTGCTAATCATTAGAGAAATGCAAATGAAAACCACAATGAGATACCACTTCACACCTGTCAGAATGACTATCATAAAAAAGACAATACATAGTAAACATTTGTGAGGATGCTGAGAAAAGGGAACCCAATTATACCATCAGTAGGAATATAAATTTGTACAGCCATTATGGAAAACAGTATGAAAATTCCTGACAAAACTGATAATCGAACTACCATATGATTTATAAATTCCATTCCTAGGAATATATCTGAAGAAATGAAAACACTTATTTGAAAAGATACACGTATCTCAATATTCTTAGCAGCATTATTTACAATGACCAAAATATGGAAGCAACCTAAATATCTATCAACAGATCAATGGATAAAGAAGATTTGTGTGTGTGTGTGTGTGTGTGTGTGTGTGTGTGTGTGTACACACAAAATGGGATATAACAGTCATAGAAAGAATGAAATTCTGCTATTTTCAAAAATGTGGATGGACCTGGAGGGTATTATTCATAGTGAAATAAGTAAAAATAGAAAGACAAATACTGTTACCACTTATATGTAGAATCTAAAATATAATACAAAAGGATTAATACTAGAAGACAGAAATAGACTCAGATATTTAGAAAAAGCTGGTGGCTACAAGTGGGGAGAAGGAAGATGGGAAGAGCAAGGCAGGAATATGAGATTATGAGATATAAACTACTATCTATAAAATAAGCAATAAAGATATATTATATTGCACAGCAAAATATAGTTATTATATTGTAATAACTTTAAACTTTGTGTGCATGTGTGTTAAGTTGCCTCAGTCATGTCCGACTCTTTGCAATCCTAGGGACTATAGCCTGTCAGACTCCTCTACCCATGAAATTCTCCAGGCAAGAATATTGGAGTGGGTTTCCATGCTCTCCTTCAGGGGGTCTTCCCCACCCAGGGATCGAACCCAGGTCTCCTGCATTGCAGGAAGATTCTTTACCATCTGAGCCACCAGGGAAGCCCTGAATCAACTATGTGTTGAAAGTGTTAGTCACTCAGTTGTATCCAACTCTTTGCGACCCTGTGGACTGTAGCCTGCCAGGCTCCTCTGTCCATGGGATTCTTCAGGCAAGAATACTGGAGTGAATTGTCATTCCCTTCCCCAGGGGATCTTCCTGACCCAGGGACAGAACCTGGGTCCCCTGCATTGCAGGCAGATTCTTTACTGTCTGAGCCACCAGGGGAGCCCTAAATCAACTAAAAAAAAAAAAAAGTTTAAACTTCCTGCCATGGTTTACCAGGTCCTTCCTGGCCTGATCCCTGATTGCCTTTCCAACCTCATGTTTGGTTACTTTCCCTATATACCCACTATGGCTAAGGTCCCTATGCCTTAGCCATTATGAATGCATTTACGTTCTGTGAATATTCCATGCTCTTTCCTTTGTAACACATACTGTTCCATCTATCTGAAACAGGCCTCCTCTTTTCTTATTATCTGAATTAATTCCCTCTGGTCCTTTAATTGCTTCTGAAATGACCTTCTGAGTTTTCCCTGATTTTCCCCAGACTAGGTTAGGTATGTGTGTGCTAAGTCGCTTTAGTCATGTCTGACTTTTTGCGACACTATGGACTGCAGCCCACCAGGCTCCTCTGTCCGTGGGATTCTCCAGGCAAGAATACTGGAGTGGGTTGCCATGCCCTCCTCCAGGGGATCTTCCTGACACAGGGATCAAACCGGCATCTCTTACACCTACCTGGAATGGCAGGTAGGTTCTTTACCACTAGCACCACCTGGGAAGCCCCGGGTTAGGTACACCTGCTGGGTATTTCCATTCCCTTCTATTTCATTATATACAAACACTCTTACTATTTTATTAAACTATTTTTCTACCACTGCACATAGACTATGGGCTCCATGACAGCATGAACTGTGTCAATCTTCTTTGCCAATTAGCCTATAAGAACAACTCCTAGAACAGTATCTCACACACTATAGTTAATCCATATTTTCTGATGGAATTATATCCCCAACACCTCACATAGTTTTGTTTGGTAAAGAACTGCTGATTGAAATGTCCCTAATCCTCATTGATCTCATCTTCATCAAGACCATGGATAATACAAATGGTTTGGTTTTTACCTATTATTTCAATGCATAATAAAGATGTTGGCTTGAATTACAACTAGGCAGTAGTTACCTCAAATCGGGGTACGTCCATTTCAACTTGCCCTCTTAGCAATGGGGTTTGTCTGGGAGTCTCACGGATCATCACACTCCATCTGAGATGAAGTTTAAAGACAAATATTTAGGGCTCTGTTTCATTAAAGGGTGGCATCAATGCTTCATATGTCATGAAAAAGGTCAAAATATTTATGTGGTGAGTCATGATGTGTTGTAGGGGATGGCCAAGTTATCTCAGGTCACTTGATCTCAAGGTTAGAGGACCAAGAGGGTCCTCTGCCTCATGACTTCTCAAGGCCAGTTTGATGGAAGGAATTCTACCACAGAGTTCTCAGAGAACAGCACTTCCCAAGCAGTGATAACTATCAAGATCACTTGAGGTGCTTTTGTAACATATACATACCAGGGCCCTAACCAAGACCTACTGAATAAGAATATTTGTGCTAGGGTCCAGCTTGGTGCCTTGAAAAAGCTCCCAAGGATAGTCTTATTAGCAGCCATAAATCAAATAGTATGTCCCCTCATAGAAAATCTTTCTTCTCAGAAGATTGGAGGGCAATATTCTCTCTTTTCTAGGGCACAAATAATCCAGGCCAATTATTTATGAATCCTCTTTTTTAATTTCTTTGAGAACTGGATGAAGCTATAGAACTATAGAATAGTTTTTTATACAATCTTAGAATAGAAAGATGGAAATTTTCCCAAGGAAAAACTATGCTTACATAGATAATTAGCTATGAGATTTGAAGGAGGTTCGAAGAACCCTTGAAATTTACTGATGGGGGTTCCTGCTCTAGGATCTTTTAAGTTTGAAGAGGGGCTTCAGTGATGTTTAAAGGATACATAGTAGATTATTTTTTCTTAATAAACAAGATCCCCCAAATTTCCCTGCACTGGAGCCAGAAAAGCAATGAGGCTCTGTGAAGGAGTTTAGAACATCCCTGATTGGGATAATGTAACTGAGAGTAACTGGCAAGGGACTGGAAGAGCCACAATGAACTGATCTTTCAGCCACTCACCTGTCTAGAATCCTCACACCAGCTTGCTCTACTCTGTTGAGGATGTTCAGAGGTGACTTGTTTTTGTTCCAGAATGCACCCCAGCCGAGGACACGGGCCAGGTCATTACCAGTTCCAAGAGGGATGACTGCCAGCTGACACTGCAAGAACAATACCAGGCAACCTTTTCAGACAATCCTACCAAGATCCACCCATAAAAAGACCCAGAGGGTCCTTTTTGGGAAAGAATATTGTCTCAAAGTCAGTGGCAATAAAGGACTTGTGATTTTAGGAAATGTATAGGAAGATGTTTGAAACTGAGTGAAATTTTCCCTAAGTAGTTGGGTCCCACTCTTGGCAATACAGAACCTACTCAGTAAGCAGAAAAGTTGCTGGAATATGCCAGTATTTGTAGTTACGCTTCTAAAAGAGAAACATAGCCACAAATTTTTATCTAGGCTGGTCCAAGGAGATGAGGGGTCTCAAGGAGACAAAGTTACTGCAGTCAGAAGAGTAGGGGGCTGCTTAGGGAGAGCGAGGTGAGGTAGAGGTAGAGGAACATTCTGCTACACTTGAGACTCAATGAAGAAAATAAGTGGCCTCAGGAAGGGTAGGGAATGGGTGTTGAATGCTCCCTGATTCCACTTCTTTTTTGCTTGCCCTCCTCCCCTTCAAATCTTCATCTTGGGGCTTGGGGAATAGAACATTGCTCATTTTTTTCAGCTAATTTCCTCTTTTCTCCTTCCTATTGATAGACCCCAAAATGGTATAGGTTTAGATTGGGAATCTATCAGTCAGGTTGACTGTGAAACCAGTAGGAAACACACATTTTATAGACAAAGAGAGTAAAGACGGGGATGTCGTGGGATAAGCAGCTCCATACTCTCTCTAGCAATGGTTAAACTAAATCACCTAGGGACTCACCTGTTCATGTAATCCAAAGGCATCAATCAGAGATAAGACCCAGCTCACACTGCCATCTCCACCACAAACCACCACGCGAAAGCGAGCAAAGTTCTTGAACATGCAGAGCCTGGAAAGAAGAAGGGAAAGGGCAGTCATTTCATGAACTGACAAGTTTTAAAACTCTTTCCTACAATGTGCCAGGAGCTAAGGACTGCTCCTTCTGCACTCTGCTATTAGGCTACCTGCCTCTTTTTCCTTAACCTCTATCTCTCTGTGTACTTAAGATTATAGCAAATGCTCCCACAGGCAATCCTGGAGAGCAGGCCTTGCCTTGACCCACACTTTTGTTGGCTCAACCTTGTTCTGTAAGTTACTAGTGGCCTAGCTGAATCTACTTGCTGAGGCCTAGGAAGAATGCCTTGCACAGTTGCCAGTGGGTTCACAGAAACCAGGGCTGAACAGCCAGATGGTCTCTAAATAATACAGCTCTCTAGTAGAGATATATCTACTGGGCCCCAGGAAAAAGAGTGAATGACAGGAAACGTGTGTAGTAATATCAGTTTGCCTCCTCCTCTGAAGTCAGGAGACACAGTTTTACCTTTTCCAACTGGAAAAGATGAAGCAAATCTGAGAGCAAGACATAGGCTTGAAAGGATTTCTGGAGACGACTAAAAGTCTGCTAGCCAGCCAACTCAGGATGTTCTGGTGCTGTTTGTGTCCTGTCTTGAGAAAATAGATCTTTCCTGTGCAGGTACTAGAACTAATTCCAGGAAGCCTATCCTACTCTAGAATGTGCAGAGAGGGGAATCATTTCTATATGCCCAACTACATCCCTTACCCCATGCTTACCCAGCTTCAGGTCCACCCTTCGACAGGTCAAACACTTGAGATGGGTTAAGGTACTGCTTGAATTTCCGGAGGAAGACGATCCCTTGATGATCGCCGCTTTTGGAGTTGATGAAGATGAGAAGGGGGCATGAACAGGCTGAAGACCAATCAAGATGCCAAAAGTCTGGAGATACTACTAATTGGCCTAATAGTGCACACAACAGAAAGAAAAGGAAAAAAAAAGAAAAGGGCCAATGAGATGACTTAACATCAAAATTTGCAGACTTTTAAAAACAGCTTTATTGAGGTATAACATATACAAAGAACTGCATATATTTAATGTGTACAATTTAGTGAGCTTAGACATATGCAAATACTCATGATACCATCACCACAATCAAGATAACAGGCATCTAATACCTCCCACAGCTTCCTTGTGCCTCTGAGACTGAAGAACAGAAGGGAAGTCAGATGCAACCCAAAGGGGCTTTCATTAAAAAAAACCAAACAGCTGATCTTCGCCCAGCTATTGCCAGGTAGCCAATATTTCTTAAGCAACTACTACATACAAATCATCATGCTAGATACTTATAGGGTTCTAGACCTTGCCCTTAAGCTGGGGAGACAGACATACAAAAAAGTGTATTGTAACACAAAGAATAAAAATTTGGTACCACAACCAAAGGTCAATAAAATGCCAAGGGGAAACTAAGGAAAGAGAAGACTGAGAGCTTAGGAGAAGGATCAGCACACCTAATGAGTACTAGCTCAGTGAGTGATAGCTCAGTTGCTACACTGAGAAGATATAATGTCAGGAGAGATAGGTAGGAAAGGCTGCCTTTCAGCCAAGAACTGATAACAGAAGATATCAACGTGGGGTGAAGCAGGGCACTTTAATTGCTCCTCTAAGGCTCTGGTAGAGCAATCTAAGTTATCATATCAACTTTCAGGGGAAACAAGACTATAGGGAAATTGTCTGGACAAGACAGAAGCTTTTAATAATCCCCAATAGTAAAATTCCCCATAGAGAAGTGGAGTTATAGCAGTCTAAATTGCCAAAGCCTGCCAGCTCATGCTGAGTCGTAGAGTCTGTTGGCAGGGAGACAGGCAGTGAGCAATGGCCTCATAGGAGATGCTAGACAAATTATGAGCCCCCAAACCTCTGAGCTCATGGCTTTGCAGGGATTCCCCAGCAAAAATAAGTGCAAAGAGGAAAAAGGATATGGTTTGCTCCTGAATGGTGTGGGCTAGGGGAGAGAGGCAGGTTGAAATGTCCCATTTGTTGTAGCCTGGATAAAAAGGAGCCTGAAGGAAGACTATTGACTTGAGCAGATTTTATGGCTATTTTACCTGGAAAAATCTAAAGCAAGCTTCCTCTATGGGCTAGGTTCTACTCACTGGCCAGTGGAACTTGAAGGCATCCTGAACAAGTTAGGCTGTCATGCACCAAATTTTCAGAGCTTGCCAGGACTTATAACTACATGAGGAGTCTGCTATGTCCCTTCAGTAGCATAGCCTGGAAGGAGTTATTCTCCTTGAACACGTTATCCTTTTTTAACACTTTTTTTTAAATGAAAAATATGTTAAAATAGTGGTAGTTAAGACATTCATTTATTCAACATATATGTATTGAGGGCATTCTTTGTGCTTGTCCTTTTTATGTTCTGATATATAATGATAGACAAGATAGAAACAATCTTTGCTCTTGTGGAACTTATATTCTAATATAAGGATACAGACTGTAACAAATAAATATAGAAATAATGTGATATGAAGAAAAATAGAGCACGAAAAGGGGATAGAGACTGAAGGGGATGTTATTTTAGACAAGATGGTCAGGAATGGCTCCTCTGGGGAGATGACATTTGAGATGAGATTTGAATGAAGGTAGTAAGTAAAGCAGATATCTGGGGGAATAGTTTTTTAGGGGTCAGGAGGAAGATTAAGAAGCTACCCAGATGGCCTAGGATGTCTAGGGACAGTGAAGAGAAGAGCATGGCTACTGTGGAGTAAAGGAGAGAGGTGACAGGGACCAGATAAAATGACAATAAGGTGTTAAATGAATCCTGTGAACAAGATTACTACATGGACAGTAATGTGGGCTAGAATATAGCAATGTTAAGAAGATTCATAACCAAGTAAATAATCATGTCCACAAGGTTGCTTTTGAATAGGCTAATGTTAATTGTAAGGGAATGTCCTTCATAATTCAGCAATTTTAACTAATTAAAATAAAAATATAGAAGGGCAACTTGTCAATTTTGAAGTACCTACAGCTGGAGGGAGAGCCACTGGATGACAGAATCAAGATTGACAAATGACCTTAACAAGCAGTTGGGTCAAAGTCAACAAGCTGAAAAGGGGATAAATATGAAGCTTGGCCTTTAGGCCCAAGGGCATAAATTGCAGCAGAACAAGACAATAAGAACTTGGCTTGGCAGCATCAAAGTGTGAAAAGGGCTTAGGGGATTTACTTGACTTTAAGCTCCAGATGAGTCAACAGTCTGAAAGAGCCTTTCAAAAAAGAGCTCATGCTTCTTTGAGCTACATTAATATAATCACAGTGCCCCAAACCAAGGAGCCAACAGTCACTCTCAAACTTGTTCAGTTCATACCACGAAAGGATGTTAAGGTTGGCTTCCTGTTCCCCTTCCTGTATTTTAAAATCCTCTTTTACAAATGTTAACCCCTCATTTAACCCTCATAAGACATCTGAGTACAAATTTATTTCCTATTGGCAGGAAACAAATGGTACATAAGGCAAAGAGAGGTTAAGTAACTGGCCCAAAGTCACACAGTTAGTACATGATGGAGTATGCTCCCAAGACTAGTAGTATCAGCATCATCTGGGGATGTGTTAGAAATGAAAATTCTTCTGCCCTACTCACCTCTACTGAATCAAAAGCTGTGGGGCAGGGGCTGGGGCCTAGAAATCTGTGTTTTAACAAGCCTTCAAGATGATTCTGATGCATTCTCAGATTTGACAAATACTGCATATGAATTTTGCCCCCATATGAATCAGGGATTCTGTCTTAGTCATACCCTATTCTCTACATTGTTCATCACTGAGCCTTACATATACTTGGCATTCAGTAAATGTATTAATTAATTCATGCAACAAATCTTGATTGTGCATATGCCATGTATCCAGGTTTAAGTGCTAGTGGTACAAGAGCTCCCAGTCTGGAGTAGGAGACATTCATGTGATGAACTATAATATAGTGTGGTAAGTGCTCTGAGATATGTGTTCTGGGTTCACAGCAAAGGAAGTGATTTATTTGTCAAGAGAAATGGGGAGGAGCAATTACAGAAACCTTTAAACAGAAGATAACAATTAACTTTGTTCTCACCCTCTAGGATGAGAGAAGAAATTTACCAAGCAGATTGGGTAGGAAAAAGGGGAAATTAGAAGACATTCTCAGAAATTAAGAGTTTGTTGACTAAATAAATAATGAATGAATAGATGAGTGCTACTCAGCAATGGCAGATGTTTCCTCAGATGCCTCCACTCTGGGATGTTGGAGAAGGGATTCCTTAGCTTGGCCAGAGGGGTTGGCCCAGATCATTTTTAATGATTTTATCATCTCCAAGATGGGTGGGACTTCCCAACAGGAGACCTATCCATTAAGGATAGGTCCAAGAAGCCAGAAAAAGTCAAGAAGATACAGAGGTTTTAAAAGCTACTCCTAATAAACTAAGTAATACATGCTAGAATGACGGGTTCTCAAGAGTGACATTCAGTTGGATCAAGACTGCAGATGACGAAGATGAAAGGCTAACTCATGGGGCATTAACGTGAGTCACTACACCAAAAGAATGGCTTAGCATAGGTGCTTCTAAGAAATGATGACATTGGTGGAAAGCAAAAGGAAGCAGCAATACTATTAGTTGACCATCTATAACAGGAATAAGAAATTATATAGGATGGGAAAAAACAAACTAAAAAACTCTAACTTCCACCAAGCCAGGAAACATAGAACTCATTGGGCCAGTTACAAAGAAGAGGTGGCAGCCCCTTAACACTTATTTGGGAGTGATTTATTAGATGCTGAAGTGGCTATCCTTCAGACTCCCCAAAGACATCTTCCCCAGGTTCCTGTAGTGGTAAGCAAAGTCTCACCACTTCAGATTCAGGACTTCACAGACTTTCACTAGGAGTCTGAGTACACTTGGCTAACTAGTTTGTTACTTTTCCTGTTTTATCAACTCCATCTTTCCCGTAGTCTCTTTTTTCTCCTAGCCAGTCAAGTATCCCTTATGTACTAAGGCATCAGTCTCATGACTTCTCTAGTCACCTATCTTGTAGGTGAATCTATGTGGATAAATATTTGAATAGATCTGAGATTATTATATGTATGCATCCTTGAGTGAGGGATATGTGCCTGAGCATGTCATCATGGGGACATATGAGTATGTTTGCCTGCAGAAAACTGTGTGAGTGGCTCATTCCATGTACCAATGTCTGTCTGTATCTGTGTTGGGATTAGGAAAGAAACTGGAAAAGACTAGAGCAGCTCACATACATGTACGTGCACATATGCTGTGTCTAGTTCTAAAACTGTTGTAATGAGTACAGGAATCCTTCCTCCTTCTGTTCTCTAAGGAAACTATATACTCTTCTTTCTTTTCCTTTCTCTGCTCCCAGCTAATGCTGGGTTTTATTTGGCAATGAAGTAGGCAGCAAGCAAACAAAATTATTTCATGGATTATCTAGTGTCTGGAAATCATGAAAAAGCTGAAATGAATTCTGATCATTTGGTAACAATTGTGACAGAGGCTACAAAGAACATCCCCACAAACAGATACATCTACATTCACCATCCCAAAGGTCTAAAAATCATGAGCTGTCTTTACACATAGGGGCTTTCCTGGTGGCTCAGCGGTAAAGAATCTGCCTGCAATGCACAAGACACAGGAGACGCAGGTCTGATTCCTGGGTCAGGAAGATCCTCTGGAGGAGGAAATGGCAACCCACTCCAGTATTTGTGCTGGGAAAATCCCATGAACAGAGGAGCCCGGTGGGCTATGGTCCATGGGGTTGCAAAGAGTAGGACACACTGAGCAACTGAGCACACAGGTATGCTCTACACATTTGCACACTTGTACTTTCAGAAATGCTTGACTGGTTGACCAGAATAATTTAATTGCAGTCATTTCCCCCAGGCTTTGCACCCTCCTTCCCTCCACAATGTATTTCTGAGATTAACATTTAGCTATTTACCATCACCGTTGGGGTCGCTCAGGGCAGTGGGAGGAATGACTGATGATCGATGACTTCCAAACCAGCATTCCTTGGAAAACCGTCTCCTGCAGTCGTCATGCACCTGGAACGACAGGAGAAGAAAGAAATAAAAAAAAATGAGTGGGGTGAGAAAAGGATAACATAGAGCATCATTTTGTCTCAATTCCAAAATTTAAGTGCTTAGTACTCAAAACTCCCTTTTTGAGATTTGGTGCCATACACATACTCCTGACTCAACGTCTTTCTCCATTTTGAGTCTGCATCATCCCTGAATGTGGTCTCTGAACCCTGTTCCTTTCAAACGTGCCTTTCAGAATATACTATTATAGGCACTGAGTAGATGCCAGTCCTAGGGTACAATTTTAGTGGCCTACAGAATGAGGAGTTTACTTGCAGTATAAGAGTGCTAATCCTGATAATATGTTATTATACTTCAAACCTTACAACAGTCATGTGAGTTAGGGAAGACATTATTAAATTTGTTTTAGAAATAAGAAAACCAAAGCTCAGAGAGGAAAAGGATTTTGCTCAAGGTCAAACCTTGAAGTAAAAAACCTGAGACTCGGCCACCTTCCCTACTAGTGGCATACTTCCCAGATTTCTGATATCTTCAAGCATCACTTCCTGAAAAATTACACAGTTACTAGATGACATGAACCTGGCCTAATTAGGCAAAATTAATTAAAAAAGATCCAGAGGACAACCGGAGTTGTCTTATTTTTAAATGACAATATAATTGAAATAAACATTACATTAATTTCAGGTATACAACCTAACGACCTGATATCTGTATACACTGTGAAATTGTCACCAGAGTAAGTCTAGTTAAATCAATAATTATACATAGATACATTTTTTTCCTTGTGATGAAAACTTAAGATTTACTTTCCTTTAAAACTTTTATTTTATACTGGAGTATAACTGATTAACAATGTGGTGTTTGTTTTAGGTATACAGTGAAGTGATTCAGTTACACATGTACATGTATGTATTCTTTTTTCATGTTCTTTTCTCATTTAGATTACTATAGAATATTGATCAGAGTTCCCTGTGCTGTTCAGTATGTCACTGATGGTTACTAGATTTACTTTCTTAAGGAACCCTAACATATTACTAAAGGAATCCATCAAAACACAAGAAACCAAGAGGAGAAGACAAGAACAGAGAACTACAAAAACAACCAGAAAACAATGAACAAAATAGCAGTAAGTAAATACCTATCAATAATCACTTTAAATTTAAATGGATGAATTCTCCAATCAGAAGAAATAGAGGGCTGAATGGATACCAAAACAGGGCACATATATGTTGCTGACAAGAAACTCACTTCAGATCTAAAGCCACACACAGATTGAAAGTGCAAATGGATATTAAAAGAAAGCCATAGTAGCAACACTTATATCTGACAAAACAGATTTTAACACAAAGACTGTAACAAAACAAGGAAGGGCATTAAATTATGATAAAGGGGTCAATCCAACAAGAATATATAACATTTGTAAACATTTATGCACTCAACAGAGGAGCACCTAAATATATAAAGCAAATATTAATAGAAATAACTGAAGAAAGAGACAGAAATACAAGAATTTTAGAGGACTTTAATATCCCAGTTACATCAATGGATACATCAGCCAACAGGTAGTCAATAAGGAAACACTGGCCTTAACAAATTAGATTACCTTAACACATGAGATTACCTTAATAGGTATACATAGAACATTCCATAAGAAAGCAGCAGAATACATATTCTTTTCAAGTGTGCATAGAACATTCTCCAGATACATCACATGCTAAGCCATAAAACAAAGTCACATTAAATGTAAGAAGATTCAAATCATAGTAAACATCTTTTCTGAAAACAACACTATGAAACTAGAAATCAACTACATGAAAAAAAACTGGAAGAAACACAAACATAAGGACACTAAATGACGTGCTGCTAAATAACCAATAGGTCAATAAAAAAATCAAACTATACCTTGAGACAAATGAAAATGGAAACACACCTCTAAAATCTATGTTGTTGTATTCAGTGTTAAGTCGTGTCCAAATTTTTGCAACTCCAAGGTCTGTATCATGCCAGGCTCCCTTGTCCTCCACTGTCTCTTGGAGTTTGCTCAAATTCATGTTCATTGAGTTGGTGATGTTATCTAACCATCTCATCCTCTGTTACACTCTTCTCCTCTTGCTTTCAATCTTTCCCAGCACCAAAGCCTTTCCCAGTGAGTCGGCTTTTTGCATCAGGTGGCCGAAGTATTGAAGCTTCAGCTTCAGCTTCAGCATCAGTCTTTCTAATGAATATTCAGGGTTGATTTCCTTTAGGAAGGAAACAGCAACCCACTTCAGTATTCTTGCCTGGGAAATCCCATGGACAGAGGAGCATGGCAGGCTACAGTCCATGGGACTGCAAAGAGTCGGACACAACTGAGTGGCTAACACACTGACTGGTTTGATATCCTTGCAGTCCAAATCACTCTCAAGAGTCTTCTTCAGCACCATAGTTTGAAAGCATCAATTCTTCAGTGCTCAGCCTTCTTTATGGTCCAACTCTCACATCCATACATGACTACTGCAACAACCATAGATTTGACTATATGGTCCTTTGTCAGCAAAGTGATGTCTCTGTTTGTTAATACACTGTCCAGGTTTGTCATAACTTTCCTTCCAAGGAGCAAGCATCTTTTAATTTCATGACTGCAGTCACTGTCTGCAGTGATTTTGGAGCCCAAGAAAATAAAATCTGTCACTGCTTCCACTTTTCCCCCTTCTATTAATAGTTGCCATTTAGTGATAGGAACAGATGCCATGATCTTAGTTTTTCCAGCGTTGAGTTTCAAGCCAGCTTTTTCACTCTCCCTTTTAACCCTCATCAAGAGACTCTTTAATTCCTTTTCACTTTCTACCGTTAGAGTGGTACCATCTGCATATCTGAGGTTGTTGATATTTCTCCCAGCAATCTTGATTCCAGCTTGTGTTTCTTCCAGCCCAGCATTTCTCATGATGTACTCTGCATATAAGTTAAATAAGCAGGGTGACAATATACAGCCTTTTCATACTCCTTTCCCAATTTTGAACCAGTCAGTTGTTCCAAGTCCAGTTCTGGCTTTTTTTTTTCTTTGATCTGCATAGAGATTTCTCAGGAGGCAGGTAAGGTGGTCTGGTATTCCTATCTGTTTAAGAATTTTCCACAGTTTGTTGTGAGCCACACAGTCAAAGGCTTTAGAGTAGTCAATGAATCAGAAGTAGATGTTTTCCTGGAACTCCTTTGCTTTCTCCATGATCCAATGAATGTTGGCAATTTAATCTCTGATTCCTCTGCCTCTTCAAAACCCAGCTTGTACAGTTACAAGTTCTTAGTTCACGTATTGCTGAAGCCTAGTTTGAATGATTTTGAGCATAACCTTGCTGGCATGTGAAATGAGCACAGTGTAGTGTAGTTTGAGCATTCTTTTGCATGTCCCAAAATCTATGGGACACAGCAAAAGCGGGAGGGAATTTTATAACGATACAGGTATATTTGAACAAACAAAAATCTCAAAGAATCTAAATATCCATTTAAAGGAACTACAAAAAGAAGAATAAGCAAAGCCCAAACTTAGGAGAAAGAAGAAAATAATAGACAATAGAGGAAATAAATGAAATACAGTCTAAAAAATATAAAAGATCAATGAAAGTAAGAGTTGGTTTAAGAGAGGAATTAAAGAGTCTCTTGATGAGGGTTAAAAGGAAGAGTTAAAAAGCTGGCTTGAAACTCAACGCTGAAAAAACTAAGATCATGGCATTAAAAAGACAAGCAAAATCAAGAAACTTATATTTAGTTAGGCTGATCAAGAAAAAAAGGAGCACCCCAAAAAAGAGAATCAGAAATTAAAAAGGAAAAATTATAACTTTACACACCAGAAATACAAAGGATTATAAGAGAATACTATGAACAATTATATGCCAACAAATTAAACAACCTAGAAGAAATGAAAAAAACTTCTAGATCATATAATCATCCAATACAGAATCATGAAGAAACAGAAAATATGAATAGACTCATTACTAGTAATGAAATTGAATCAGTAATCAAAATACTCCCCCATAGAAAAATCAAGGTCTATTCTTGATCATTAAATAAAAAGTAGTATTTGAATTTAAAAAAAAAAAAAAGAAAAATCAAGGTCCAGATGGCTTCATGATGAATTCTACTAAATATTTTAAGAAGAGTTAATATCTATCAGTTTCAAAAAAAAATGACAAAAGAATACTTCCAAACTCATTCTATAGGGCCACCATTATCCTGATACCAAAACCAGACAAAAACACTACAAGAAAGAAAATTACAGGCCAACGTCTTTGATAAATATAGATGCAAAAATTCTCAACCTAGCCATAGCAATGAGGTACAAAAAAGAAATAAAATCATCAAAATAAGAAAAGCAAAAGTAAAAAAAATCACTATTTTCATATGACAGAACACTATATAGAGAAGACACCAAAGACTGCACCAAAAATGTAGTTAAGGCAATGAATTAAGAAATTTGCAGACACAAAATTAATATACAGGAACCTGTTGCATTTCTATACACTAATGATGAACTATCAGAAAGAGAAATGAAGAAAAGAATCCAATTTATAATTGCATCAAAGATAACAAAATACCTAGGAATAAATTTAACCAAGAAAGTAAAAAGACCTGTAACCTCAAAACAATAAGACAATGATTAAAGAAACTGAGGATGACACACCAAAATATGGAAAAATATATCACAGTCATGAACTGGATGACTCAATATTGTTAAAATGTCCATACTCCCCAAAGTAATCAACAGATTAAATGCAATCCCTATCAAAATATCAATGGCATATTTCACAGAACAAGAAAAAACACAGTTCCTAAATGAAAACACAAAAGACTCCTAATAGCCAAAGCAATCTTGACAGAAAAAAACTAGAGCTGTCACACTTCCATACTACAAAGATATAGAATTCATACCAGTATGGAACTGGCACAGATCAAGGGAACAGAACAGAGAGTCCAGAAATAAATCCACAGTCATATGATCAGCTAACTTATGACAAAAGAGATAATAGGAATATAAATGGAAAAAAGATAGCCTCTTCAATAAAACTGGACAGCTGTATTGAAAAGAATGAAACTGGACCACTTTCTTACAAATATATGAAAATAAAATAAAATGGATTAGAGGCTTAAATGTAAGACTTGAAACCATAAAACCAGAAGAAAACATAAGCAGTGAGCTCTTTGAAATATTTTTTTGTATATGTATCCTCAGGGAAGGCAACAAAAGCAAAAACAAACAAATGGAACTATATGAAACAAAGACTTTTGCACAGTGAAGGAAAACACCAACCAAATGAAAAGAGATCCTCCTGACTGGACGAAGATAATCGCAAGTGATATACCCAGTAAGTGGTTGATATGGAAAATATATCAGGAACACATACAACCCCCCCCAAAAAAAACCTGGTTAATAAATGGGCAGAGGACCTGAACAGACATTTGCCAATGTAGACATACAGATAGCCAACAGGCACATGGAAAGATGCTCAACATCTTTAATCATCAGGGAAATGCAAATCAAAATGACAATAAGCTATCACCTCACAAGTTTCTGATGACTTGTCAAAAAGACAAGAAACAACAACTGATGGTGAGGATGTGGAGAAAAGGTTCACTTGTGCAATGTTGGTGGGAATGTAAATTGATGCAGCCACTATGTAAAACATTATGAGGATTCCTCAAAAGAACTAAAAATAGAACTACCATGCAATCCATCAATTCCACTTCTAGGTATTTATCCAAAGAAATGAAAACACTAACTCGAAAAGATATACATACCCCTATGTTCACTGAATACTATTTAAAATAACAAAAATATGAAACCACTCTAAGTGTCCATTCATAGGTGAATGGATAAAGAACATGTGATGTGTATATATATGTATATATATACAGATATAATGTATACATATATAATACATACATATACACACATACATCAATGTATATACATACACACATATAATATATATATAATGTACATATACATGTATATATATTTATATATATAATGGTATATCACACAGCCATAAAAGAGAACAACATTTTGTCATTTGTGGCAACATGGATGGACTTGGAGGTTATTATGCTATGTGAAATAAATCAGATAGAGAAACACAAATACAGTATTATTTCATATATATGTGGAACCCGAAAAGAAAACACATGAACAAACATAACAAAACAGAAATGGGCTCATATACACAAACTGGTGGTTGCCAGAGTGGAAGAGGTTGGGGGATGAGTGAAATAAGTGAGTGGGATTAAGAGGCAAAAACTTAGGGCTATAAAACAGCTTTCAAGCTAGGCCTCAGTGGGGTTGCCCTGGTAGCTCAGCTGGTAAAGAATCCGTCTGCAATGCAGGAGACCCCGATATGATTCCTGGGTCATAGGTATGACCCCTGGGAAGATCCCCCGGAGGAGGGATAGGCTATCCACTCCAGTATTTTTGGGTTTTTCTGGTGGCTCAGATGGTAGAGAATCTGCCTGCAATGTGGAAGACCTGGGTTTGATACCTGAGTTGGGAAGATCCCCTGGAGGAGGGCATGGCAACTCACCCCAGTGTTCTTGCCTAGAGAATCCCTGTGGACAGAGGGGCCTGGTGGGCTACAGTCCATGGGGTTGCAAAGAGACACAACTGGGTGACTAACACAGCACAGGTCTCAGCAGTATGTGAACTAACTTGCAGATGTACAAGCTACGTTGAGAAAAGGTAGAGGAACTAGAGCCCAAATTGCCAACATTCACTGGATCATGGAGAAAGCAAAGGAATTCCAGGAAAACATCTACTTCTGCTCCAATGACTACTCTAAAGCCTTTTACTATGTGGATCACAACAAACTGTGAAAAATTCTTAAAGAGATTAGAGTACTGGACCACCTTACCTGTCTCCTGAGAAACCAATATGATGGTCAAGAAGCAACAGTTAGAACCAGACATCGAATAACTGACTGGTTCAAAATTGGGAAAGGAGTACAACAAGGCTGTATATTGTCACCCTGCTTATTTAACTTATATGCAGAGTACATCATGCGAAATGCCAAGCTGGATGAATCACAAGCTGGAATCAAGATTGCCAAGAGAAATATCAACAACCTCAGATATGCAGATGGTACCACTCTAATGGTAGAAAGTGAAGAGGAACCAAAGCATTTCTTGATGAAGGTGAAGAGGAGAGTGAAATAGCTGGCTTGAAACTCAACACTAAAAAAACTAAGATCATGGCCTCTGATCCCATCACTCAATGGCAAATATTAATAGAAGGGGGAAAAGTGGAAGCAGTGACAGATTTTATTTTCTTGGGCTCCAAAATCACTGCAGACAGTGACTGCCATCATGAAATTAAAAGATGCTTGCTCCTTGGAAGGAAAGCTATGACAAACCCAGACAACATATTGAGAAATAGACATCACTTTGCTGACAAAGGACCATATAGTCAAATCTATGGTTGTTGCAGTAGTCATGTATGGATGTGAGAGTTGGACCATAAAGAAGGCTGAGCACTGAAGAACTGATGCTTTTGAATTGGAGTGCTGCAGAAGACTCTTGAGAGATTAAACCAAGTCAATCCTAAAGGAAATCAACCCTGAATATTCATTGGAAGGATTGACGTTTAAGTTGAAGCTCCAATAGTTTGGCCACCTGATGCAAAGAGCTGACTCATTGGAAAAGACCCTGATGCTAGGAAAGATTAAGGCAAAAGGAGAAGGGGGCAGCAGAGGATGAGATGAAATGGTTAGATAGCATCACTTATTTAATGGACATGAATTTTAGCAAACTCTGGGAGATAATGGAAGACAGTAGCCTGGTGTTCTGTAGTGCATGGGGTTGCAAAGAGTTGGACACAACTTAGAGACTAAACAACCACAACTACAATATATATATATATATATATATAATTATTAGATATACATACAAAGATCCTGATGCTGGGAAAGATAGAAGCAGGAGGAGAAGGGAATGGCAGAGGATGAGATGGTTCGATGGCATCACCAACTCAATGGACCTGAGTTTGAGGAAGCTCACGGAAATGGTGAAGGACAAGGAAACCTGGCATGCTTCAGTCCATGGGGTCACAAAGAGTTGGACATGACTGAGTGACTGAACAACAACCATACATACAAAAAAGAGAAAGGAATCTAAACATAACACTAAAGAAAGTGAAAGTGAAGTCGCTCAGTCATGTCTGACTCTTTTGCCACCCCACGGACTGTAGCCTACCAGGCTTCTCTGTCCATGGGATTTTCCAGGCAAGAGTACCAGGGTGGGTTGCCATTTCCTTCTCTGGGGATCTTCCAGACCCAGGGATCGAACTCAGGTCTCCTGCATGCAGGCAGACGCTTTACCCTCTGAGCCACTAAACGTAACACTAAAGGTGGCCTTCATATCACAAAGGAAGATAGGAAAAGAAGAAAGGAACAAAAAGAAATACAAAAATAATGAAAAAAATAGCAATAAGCAATACTTATCAGTAGTCACTTTAAATATAAATATGAACTAAATGCTCCAAAAAGAATATGTACAGTAGCTGAAGGGATTTAAAAAAAAACAACAAAAAACAAACCCCATATATATGCACTTAAAAGAAATTCACTGAAGATCTAAAGATACATACAGACTGAAAGTGAGAGAATGGAAAAGAGTATTCAATGTAAATGGAAATTAAACAAAAGCCAAGATAGCAATAGTTATATCACACAGAATAGAGTTTAAAACAAAGACTATAACAAAGACAAAGGAAGATGTTACATAATGACATAGGGATCAAACCAAGAAGAACATATAACAATTGAAAACATATATACACCCAACACAAGAGCAAATAACAACCTACATATCAATAAACAGATTATCTAGATAGAAAACCAATAAGGAAATATTGTCCTTAATACATAAGCCAAACTGTTCTTTATATATATTCCATTCAAAAGCAGCAGAAAATAAATTACTTTTGACTATACATGGAAAATTATCCAGAATAGATCACATGTTAGGCTGAAGAAAACGTTTCAGTAAATCTTAAGATAATTGAAATTATATCAAACAACTCTTCTGACCACAATGTTATGAGACTACAAATAAACTACAAGGAGAAAAAACAAAACTGGAGGGGGCAATCTCAAGATGGCAGAGGAATAGGACAGGAAACCACTTTCTCCCCGACAAATTCATCAAAAGATCATTTGAATGTTGAGCAACTTCCACAAAACAACTTCTGAACACTGGTGGAGGACACCAGGCACCCAGAAAGGCAGCCCGATCTCTTCAATAGGAGATAGGACAAAATATAAAAGACAAAAACAGAGACAAAGATTTAGGGATGGAGACCCTTTCTGAGGAGGGAGTCATGAAGGAGAAGTTTCCACACAGCAGGAAACGCTCTCACAGCCATGTCTGTGGGGAGTTTTGGAATCTCAGAGGGCAACATAACTGGGAGGGAAAAAAATCCACAGAATATGCACCTAACCACAACTGCCACCAGAGAAGTGGCCCAGACGCTGACGTCCTCCTGCAGCAAGTGGGGGTTGGGCAGGGGGACGTGGGCTGCATCATTGGTCCTTAGGGTAAGGACTGGGCCTGAATGCCCTGAGGACAATCTGAAGGAGCTAATGTGAGATGACAACCCAAATCCTCGGAACACCAGAGACCAAAAAAAAGGCTTTTCCTGCAAAAGGCTCTAAAGCCTCACGGTGACCCTTGGCACTATCACAGAACAAAGGATTGAGTGAATACCAGAGGAGAGCAAGCTGGCTGCCACATAGGGCCCTCCCTCCCTGGAGGCAGAGAGGCTGGCCTGCGACAGCCAGAGCCAGAAGGCAAGGGGCTGCTGCAAGCTCAGCCCCAGAGACTGCATCCTCCACCAAACTGTGAGCAGGTTCCCAGTTGCTAACCACATCTTCCTGGGATCCTGGAAGGTTGACCTCTGTCAGGAGTGTCACAGCTTAAGATCCGCTCCCCAGAGGAGACACACAAAACACCTGGGACTGTGTTCTAGTGGCACACCTGGGAAGCTGAGTGACCAGGACCAGGGAGGTGAATAAAAGCACAGCCCACCTGGGACAGTGCTCTCGTCAAGCACCCAGTTGCCTGAGCTGCTCAGACCTGGGAAGGGCACAAAACACACAGCCCATCTGGGTCTGTGCCCCTGCAGAGAACCTGAGTGGCTTATACCTGGGAATTGCATGAAATGCAGGGCCCACTTGGGACAGTGCCCCTGCAGAGCACCCTGGAGCCTGAGCAGTGTAGACGTGGGAAATACATGCTGCCTTGGGCTGTGGCAAACCTAATGGGGTCATTCCACTGTGAGCACTGCCCCCTGCATGCCAGTGGTATTTGTTTGCAGTGTCCCTCCCTCCCCACAACACAACTGAACAAGTGAGCCTAAATTAGTGGCCACCTTTGCCCCCTTGTGTCAGGGCGGAAATTAGATACTGAAGAGACTTGCAAAGGAAGGAAGCCAAAGTAAACAAAGAAGGGGGAACGGCTCTGGAAGTGACAGGTGCAATAGATTAAAACCCTCCATTTAGTAATGGAGACTGTGCATTTCAAGGGTACCTATAGACCTTGAGAACAAGTACAAGACGGAACAAGGGACCATCTGACACTGAACTGACCCCACACTGCCCACAACAGCCAAAGAGAAATTTCTAGATATATTTTTACTATTATCACTTTTTAATATTGTTTTAAAATTAGTTTTTTATTACTCCTTTAACTTTCATTTTTATAACCTACTATTACTTTAAAAAAAACCTATTTTTTAAAACAAGTTCCATATATATTTAAAAAAATTTGTGATTGATTATGTTTTGTATTTTTATATTGTATTTTTGAGAGTCTAACCTTTATTCTAGGTTTTTAATCTTTGCTTTTTGATATTTGTTATCAATTTTGTACCACGAAGAATCTAATATTTGGTATCCATTTTCACTTAGGAATTTGATTACGGGGTTGATTGCTCTCTCCTCTTTTGACTCTCCCTTTTCTCCTCCTGGTCACCTCTCTCTCCTTCCTCCCTCTTCTCTTCTCTACATAACTCTGTGAATCTCTATGGGTGTTCCAGGCTATGGAGAGTACTTAGGGATTTGATTACTGGCTAGATTGCTCCCTCCCCTTTTGACTTCCCCTTTTCTCCTGGTCACCTCTATCTCCCTCGTTCCTTTTCTCTTCTGTATATAACTCTGTGAATCTCTTTGGGTGCTCCTGGCTGTGGAGAGTCATTTCACCAATAACCTAGGGGTTTTATCTTCTATGCTTTATGGATGGAAAAGTCTTGAGGCTACTGTAAGAGAAGGACCGAAACCCAGAGGCAGGAGGCTTAACTCCAAAACTGTGAAACATCAGAGAACTCCTAACTCTAGGAAACATTAATGGACAAGAGCTCACCCAAAAGTGTCTGCACCTACACTGAAATCAAGCTCCACCCAAGAGCCAAAAAGTTCCAGTGCAAGACACACCATACTAATTCTCCAGCAAAACAGGAACACAACCCTGAACATTAAAAAACAGGCTGCCCAAAGCCATGCCAAACCCATAGAAACTCCAAAACTCACTATTGGACACTTCATTTCACTCCAGAGAGAAGAGATCCAGCTCTACCCACCAGGAGACAGACACAAGCTCTCCCAACCAGAAATCCTTGACAAGCCATTAGTCTAACCCCACCCATAGGGAGCAGACTCCACAATTAAGAGGAACCACGAACCTCCAGCCTGCAGAAAGGGCACCCCAAACACAGCAATCTAAACAAAATGCAAAAGCAGAGAAATATTCAGCAGGTGAAGGAACATGATAAAAATCCACCAAAGCAAATAAAAAAGGAGGAGATAGGGAGCCTACCTGAAAAAGAATTCAGAATAGTGATAGTAAAGATGATCCAAAATCTTGAAAACAAAATAGAGTTACAGATAAATAGACTAGAGACAAGGATTGAGAAGATGCAAGAAATGTTTAACAGGGACCTAGAAAAAATAAAAAAGAGTCAATCAATAATGAATAATGCAATAAATAAGACCAAAAACCCTCCGGAGGGAACCAACAGTAGAATAACTGAGGCAGAAGAGAGGATAAGTGAGGTGAAAGATAGAATGGTGGGAAAATCTCATAAAAACAATCTATAATTTTATACCTAAAGGAACTAGAAAAAGAAAAACAAATATAACCAAAAGTTAATAGAAGGAAGTAAATGATAAAGATTTCTTCTCTAATAAATAAATGAAATAGAGACTAAAAAATGGAAAAGATCAATGACACTAAGAGCTGGTTCTTTAAAAGATAAAATTGATAAACCTTTAGTCAGAATCATAAAAAAGAAGAGAGAGGATCCAAGTAAATAAAATCAGAAATGAAACAGGAGAATTTACAACTGATACCACAGAAATACAAAGGATCATAAGAGATCTCTATGGAAAAGTATATGATAATAAAAAGGACAATGTAGAAGAAATGGACAAATTCCTAGAAATGTACAATCTCCCAAGACTGAACCAAGAAGAAATAGAAACTATTATTAGACCAATTACTAGTAATGAAACTAAATCAGTAATAAAACACCACTCTCAAGAAAGGAAAGTCCAGGACCAGATAGCTTCACAGGTGAATTTTACCAAACATTTAGATGAGTTGACACCTATATTCTCGAAGTATTCAAAAAATTGAAGAAGAGGGAACACTTCCAAATTCATTCGATGAGGCCACCATTACCCTGATACCTAAACCAGACAAAACACTACAAAAAAGAAAATCAAAGGCTAATATCTTTGAAGAATATAGATGCAAAAATCCTCAACAAAATATTAGCAAACAAATGTTACAATACATAAAAAGGATCATACATGATGATAAAGCTGGATTCATTCTAGAGTCACAAGGGTGGTTCAACATACAGAAATCAATCAATGTGATACAGCACATTAACAAAAAGAAAGGAAAAAGCACTTGATAATCTCAATAAATGCATAAGAAGCATCTGACAAAATTCAAAATAAAAATTCTCATCAAAGTGGATATAATAAAGATGTGTCTGTTTACAACAAACTCATGGCAAGCATAATACTCGGTGGAGAAAAGCTGAAAACCTTTCTGCCAAATTCAGGAATAAGACAAGGATGCCAACTCTCACTGCTTCTGTTTTACATATTATTAGAAGTCTTGCATATAGCCATGAGGCAAGCAAAAGAAACAAAAATTGTCCAGATTGGAATAGAAGGAATAAAACTGTCATTATCTGAAGATGACATGCTACTCTATATACAGAATACTAAAGTCTATATGTAAAACTACTAGAACTAATAAACGATTTCAGAAAGGGACTAGGATACAAGTTTAATACACAGAAATCTTTTTTATTTCTATACACTAATAATGAAATATCAGAAAAAGAAAGTGAAAAAAAATCTCATTTGAAGTAGCACTAAAAAAACTCTAGGAATAGAGTTAACTCTAGGAATAGAGGTGAAAGACTCATCGTATGAAAACTATAAAATTTTGATTAAAGTGATTAAATATTACCCAAAGAAATGGAAAGATAATCACTTGTTCTTGGAATGGAAGAACTAATATTGCTAAAATGGCCATACTACCCAAAGCAATCTACAGATTTAATGCAATCCCTATCAAAATATCCATAACATTTTTCACAGAACTAGAACAGATAATCCTAAAATTTATAGGAAACCGCAAAAGACCCAGAATTGCCAAAAAAAAAATCTTGACAAAGAATTAGAAAGCTGGAAGAATCACACTCCCTAACTTCAGATCTTCAGACTGTGTAGTAATACAAAGCAACAGTAATGAAAACATTATAGTATTGGCACTAAAACAGACACATGGATCAATGGAATAAAATAGAGAGCCCAGAAATAAACCCACACAGATATGGCCCATGACAAAGGAGGCAAGATTATACAATAGACAAAAGAGAGTCTCTTCAGTAAGTGATGCTGGGAAAACTGGACATGTAGATTAAAAAAAAATTAGAATATTCCCTTAAACCACATACAAAAATAAACTCAAAATGGTTAAACACCTAAATGTTAAGACATAACACTTCCAGAAGAGAACAGGGGCAAAACATTCCTTGACATAAATCATAGCAATATTTTCTTAGATCAGTTTCCCAAAGCAAAAGAAATAATTGGAAAATATTTAAAAATAGGACATAATCAAACTTAAAAGCTTTTGCACAGCAATGAAAACCATCAACAAAATGAAAAGATAACCTATGGAATGAGAGAAAATATTTGCAATGTGACCAAGAAGCAGTTAATATCCAATATATACGAACAACCCATACAACTCAATATTGAAAAAACAAACAACCCAATCAAAAAATGTGCAGAAGACTTAAAAAGACATTTTTCTAAAGAAGAAATACAGTTGGCTAACAAAAAGATCTCAATATCACTAATTATTAGGGAAATGCAATAGGGAAATGCAAATAGGGAAAAAAAAAACCTATAATGAGGTATCTCGTCACAGCACTCAGAATTGTTATCATCAAAAGGTATATAAATAATAGATGCTGGAGAGGATTTATAGAAAAGAGAACTCTCCTACACTGTTTGTGGGAATGTAAATTTGTGTAATCACTGTGGAAAACAGTATGGAGTTTTCATAAAAAACTAAACCATATGATCTAGCATTTCTACTCCTTGGTACATATCTGGAAAAAATGAAAACTCTAATTTGATAAGATACATGCATCTCAATGTTCTTAGCAGCACTATTTGCAACAGCCAAAATGTGGAAGTAACCCAAGTGCCCATCAGAAAGTATGGTTTAAGAAAGTATGAAACGTATACACAATGGAATATTACTCAGTCATAAAAGGAATGAAATCTTTCCATTTGCAGCAAAGTGCATGGACCTAGAGAATATTATGCTTAGTGAAATAAGTCAGACAGAGAAAGACAAATACTATGGACGACAGAGGATGAGATGGTTAGATGGCGTCACTGACTCAATGGACATGAGTTTGGGTAAACTCCGGGAGTTGGTGATGGACAGGGAGGCCTGGTGTGCTGCGGTTCATGGGGTTGCAAAGAGTAGGACATGACTGAGCAACTGAACTGACTGATATGATATTATTTTTATGTGGAATCTAAAAAATAATACAAATAAATTTGATAAATAGACTCACAGAGAAAGAAAAAAGCTTGGGTTTTTCAAATGGGAGAGGAAGTAGAGGAGGGACAAATTAAGAGTATGGGATTAATAGATACAAAGTACTATACATAAAATAGATAAACAACAAGCATTTACTATATAGGAAATATGCAGTATGTATATATAGTATATATACTGCATAGGGAAATATATACAATATCTTGTAAAAATCCATAATGGAATATAATCTGCAAAAAATTGAATACTGTACATACTTTTATAACTCAATTATACTTTCATTAAAAATGAAACAAAAGATTATAAAGAGTGTAGATGATAGGAAGCAATAGAAACACTTAGAATGGAATATTATTCATCCATAAAAAGGAATGAAATATTACATTCATTCTTCTTGCTGTTGTTTTGTTTACTAGCCTTTATTTTTTGAGTAGAGTTGCTTTACAATGTTGTATTATTTTCTACTGTACAGCCAAGTGGGTCAATTTTCAGTTCAGTCACTCAGTTGTGTTCAGTCCTTTGTGTCCCCATGGACTGCAGCACGCCAGGCTTCCCTGTGGATCACCAACTGCCGGAGCTTGCTCAAACTCATGTCCATCGAGTCAGTGATGCCATCCAGCCATCTCATCCTCTGTCATACCCTTCTCCTCCTGCCTTCTATCTTTCCCAGCATCAGAGTCTATTCTAATGAGTCAGTTCTTCACATCAGGTGGCCAAAGTATTTGAGTTTCAGTTTCAGCATTAGTCCTTCCAATGAATATTCAGGACTGATTTCCTTTAGGATGGACTGGTTGAATCTCCTTGCAGTCCAAGGGACTCTCAAGAGTCTTCTCCAACACCACAGTTCAAAAGCATCAATTCTTCAGCACTCAGCTTTCTTTATGGTCCAACTCTCACATCCATACGTGACTAATGAAAAACCATAGCTTTGACTAGACGGACCTTTGTCGGCAAAGTAATGTCTCTGCCTTCTAATATGCTTTCTAGGTTTGTCATTGCTTTTCTTCCAAGGAGCAAGCGTCTTTTAATTTCATGACTGCAGTCACTGTCTGCAGTGATTTTGGAGCCCAAGAATATAAAGTCTCTCACTGTTTCCATTGTTTCCCCATTTATTTGCCATGAAGTGATGGGACCGGATGCCATGATCTTAGTTTTTTTTAATGTTGAGCTTTAAGCCAGCTTTTTCACTCTCCTCTTTCACTTTCATCAAGAGGCTCTTTAATTCCTCTTTGCCATAAGTGTGGTGTCATCTGCATATGTGAGGTTACCGGTATTTCTCCTGGCAATTTTGATTCCAGCTTGTGCTTCAATCAGATTCCCATTTCTCATGATGTACTCTGCATATAACTTAAACAAGCAGGGTGACACTATATAGCCTTGATACACTCCTTTCCCAATTTGGAACCAGTTCATTGTTCTATGTCCTATTCTAACTGTTGCTTCTTGACCTGCATACAGATTTCTCAGGAGGTGGGTAAGGTGGTCTGGTATTCCCATCTCTTGAAGAATTTTCCACAGTTTGTTGTGATCCATGCAGTCAAAGGCATTAGTGTAGTCAATAAAGCAGAAATAGATGTTTTCCTGGAATTCTCTAGCTTTTACTATGATGCAACAGATGTTGGAAATTTGATCTCTGGTTCCTCTGCCTTTTCTAATTCCAGCTAGAACATCTTGAAGTTCTCAGTTCATGTACTGTTGAAGCCTAGCTTGGAGAATTTTGAGCATTACTTTGCTAGTGTGATGACCTAAATCAAATCCCTTATGATTATACAGTGGAAGTGAGAAATAGATTTAAGGGCCTAGATCTGATAGATAGAGTGCCTGATGAACTATGGAATGAGGTTCGTGACACTGTACAGGAGACAGGGATCAAGACCATCACCATGGAAAAGAAATGCAAAAAAGCAAAATGGCTATCTGTGGAGGCCTTACAAATAGCTGTGAAAAGAACAGAAGTGAAAAGCAAAGGAGAAAAGAAAAGATATAAGCATCCGAATGCAGAGTTCCAAAGAAAAGCAAGAAGAGATAAGAAAGCCTTCTTCAGCAATCAGTGCAAAGAAATAGAGGAAAAGAACAGAATGGGAAAGACTAGAGATCTCTTCAAGAAAATTAGAGATACCAAGGGAACATTTCATGCAAAGATGGGCTCAATAAAGGACAGAAATGGTATGGACCTAACAGAAGCAGAAGATATTAAGAAGAGGTGGCAAGAATACACAGAAGAACTGTACAAAAAAGATCTTCATGACCCGGATAATCACAATGGTGTGATCATTCACCTAGAGCCAGACATCCTGGAATGTGAAGTCAAGTGGGCCTTAGAAAGCATCACTATGAACAAAGCTAGTGGAGGTGATGGAATTCCAGTGGAGCTATTTCAAATCCTGAAAGATGATGCTGTGAAAGTGCTGCACTCAATATGCCAGCAAATTTGGAAAACTCAGCAGTGGCCACAGGACTGGAAAAGGTCAGTTTTCATTGCAATGCCAAAGAAAAGCAATGCCAAAGAATGCTCAAACTACTGCACAATTGCACTCATCTCACACGCTAGTAAAGTAATGCTCAAAATTCTCCAAGCCAGGCTTCAGCAATATGTGAACTGTGAACTTCCTGATGTTCAAGCTGGTTTTAGAAAAGCCAGAGGAGCCAGAGATCAAATTGCCAACATCTGCTGGATCATGGAAAAAGCAAGAGAGTTCCAGAAAAACATCTACTTCCGCTTTATTGACTATGCCAAAGCCTTTGACTGTGTGGATCACAATAAACTGTGGAAAATTCTTCAAGAGATGGGAATCCCAGACCACCTGACCGGCCTCTTGAGAAATCTGTATGCAGGTCAGGAAGCCACAGTTAGAACTGGACATGGAACAACAGACTGGTTCCAAATAGGAAAAGGAGTACGTCAAGGCTGTATATTGTCACCCTGCTTATTTAACTTCTATGCAGAGTACATCATGAGAAATGCTGGACTCGAAGAAACACAAGCTGGAATCAAGATTGCCGGGAGAAATATCAGTAACTTCAGATATGCAAATGACACCACCCTTATGGCAGAAAGTGAAGAGGAACTAAAAAGCCTCTTGAGGAAAGTGAAAGAGGAGAGTGAAAAAGTTGCCTTAAAGCTCAACATTCAGAAAACGAAGATCATGACATCTGGTCCCATCACTTCATGGGAAATAGATGGGGAAACAGTGGAAACAGTGTCAGACTTTATCTTTTTGGTCTCCAAAATCACTGCAGATGATGATTGCAGCCATGAAATTAAAAGACTCTCACTCCTTGGAAGAAAAGTTATGAGCAACCTAGATAGCATATTCAAAAGCAGAGACATTACTTTGCCGACTAAGGTCCATCTAGTCAAGGCTATGGTTTTTCCAGTGGTCATGTATGGATGTGAGAGTTGGACTGTGAAGAAGGCTGAGCACCAAAGAATTGATGCTTTTGAACTGTGGTGTTGGAGAAGACTCTTGAGAGTCCCTTGGACTGCAAGGAGATCCAACCAGTCCATTCTGAAGGAGATCAGCCCTGGGATTTCTTTGGAAGGAATGATGCTGAAGCTGAAACTCCAGTACTTTGTCCACCTCATGCGAAGAGTTGACTCATTGGAAAAGACTCTGATGCTGGGAGGGATTGGGGGCAGGAGGAGAAGGGGACGACAGAGGATGAGATGGCTGGATGGCATCACTGACTCGATGGACGTGAGTCTGAGTGAACTCCGGGAATTGGTGATGGACAGGGAGGCCTGGCGTGCTGTGATTCATGGGTCGCAAAGAGTCAGACGCGACTGAGCAACTGAACTGAACTGAACTTGCTAGTGTGTGAGATGAGTGCATTTGTGCAATAGTTTGTGAGATGAGTGCAATTGTACAGTAGTTTGAACATTCTTTTGTCTTGCCTGTCTTTGAGATTTGAATGAAAACTGACCTTTTCCAGTCCTGGGTCACTGTTGTGTTTTCCAAATTTGCTGGCATATTGAATGCAGCAACTAAAGAACATCATCATTTAGGATTTGAAATAGCTCAGCTGAAATTCCATCACCTCCACTAGCTTTTTCATAGTGATGCTTCCTAAGGATGACATGAATTTGCACTCCAGGATGTCTGGCTCTAGGTAAATGATCATACCATCGTGGCTTTATGGGTCATTAAGATATATTTTTTTGTATAGTTCTTCTGTGTATTCTTCCCACCTCTTCTTAATATCTTCTGCTTCTGTTAGGTCCATACCATTTCTGTCCTTTATTGTGTCCATCTTTGCATGAAATGTTCCCTCGGTATCTCTAATTTTCTTGCAGAGATCTCCAGTCTTCCCTATTCTATTGTTTTCCTCTATTTCTTTGCTTTGATCTCTGAGGAAGGCTTTCTTATCTCTCCTTGTTATTTTTGGAACTCTGCATTCAAACGGATATCTTTCTTTTTCTCCTTTGCCTTTTGCTTCTCTTCTTTTCTCAGCTATTTGTAAGGCCTCCTCACACAACCATTTTGCCTTTTTAAAAAATATAAATTTACTTATTTTAATTGGAGATTAATTACTTTACAATATTGTATTGGTTTTGCCATACATCAACAGGAATCTGCCATGGGTGTACATGTGTTCCCCATCCTGAACACCCCTCCCTCCTTCCTCCCCGTACCATCCCTCTGGGTTGTCTCAGTGGACCAGCCCCAAGCATCCAGTATCATGCATTGAACCTGGACTGGTGATTCGTTTCTTATATGATATTATACATGTTTCAATGCCATTCTCCCAAATCATCCCATCCTTGCCCTCTCCCACAGAGTCCAAAAGACTGTTCTATACATCTGTGTCTCTTTTGCTGTCTCGCATACAGGGTTATCGTTACCATCTTTCTAAATTCCATATATATGCGTTAGTATACTGTAGTGGTGTTTTTCTTTCTGGCTTACTTCACTCTGTATAATAGGCTCCAGTTTCATCCACCTCATTAGAACTGATTCAAATGTATTCTTTTTAATGGCTTAGTAATACTCCATTGTGTACATGTACCACAGCTTTTTTCTTTGTCTTAGAGACATTTTTGATCACAGCCTCATTCATACAATGTTACGAATCTCCATCCATAGTTCTTCAGACACTCTATCAGATCTAATCCCTTGAATCTACTTGTCACGTCCACTGTATAATCATAAGGGATTTGATTTAGTTCATAATTGAATGACCTAATGGTTTTCACTACTTTGTTCAATTTAAGTCTGGATTTTGCAATAAGGAGTTCATGATCTGAGCCACAGTCAGCTCCTGGTCTTGTTTTTGCTGACTGTATAGAGCTTCTCCATCTTCAGCTGCAAATAAAATAATCAGTTTGATTTCAGTATTGACCATCTGGTGATGTCCATGTGTAGAGTCGTCTCTTGTGTTGTTGGAAAGGGGTATTTTCTATGACCGGTGGATTCTCTCGGCAAAACTCTATTAGCCTCTGCCCTGCTTCATTTTGTACTCCAAGGCCAAACTTGCCTGTTACTCCAGGTATCTCTTGAATTCCTGCTTTTGCATTCCAGTCCCCCATGATGAAAAGGATATCTTTTTTGGTGTTAGTTCTAGAAGGTATGGTTTTTCCAGTGGTCATGTATGGATTTGAGAGTTGGACTGTGAAGAAGGCTGAGCACCGAAGAATTGATGCTTTTGAACTGTGGTGTTGGAGAAGACTCTTGAGAGTCCCTTGGACTGCAAGGAGATCCAACCAGTCCATTCTGAAGGAGATCAGCCCTGGGATTTCTTTGGAAGGAATGATGCTGAAGCTGAAACTCCAGTACTTTGTCCACCTCATGCGAAGAGTTGACTCATTGCAAAAGACTCTGATGCTGGGAGGGATTGGGGGCAGGAGGAGAAGGGGATGACAGAGGATGAGATGGCTGGATGGCATCACGGACTCGATGGACGTGAGTCTGAGTGAACTCCGGGAGTTGGTGATGGACAGGGAGGCCTGGCTTGCTGCGATTCATAGGGTCACAAAGAGTCGGACACGACTGAGCAACTGAACTGAACTGAACTAGAAGGTTTTTAGGTCTTCATAGATCCATTCAACTTCAGCTTCTTTATCATTAGTGCTTGGGGCATAGACTTGCATTACTGTAATATTGAATGGTTTGCCTTGGAAATTAACAAAGATCATTCTGTCACTGTTGAGATTGCACCCAAGCATTTCAGACTCTTTTATTGACTATGAGGGCTACTTCATTTCTTCTAAGGGATGCTTGCCTACAGTAGTGTATATAATGGTCATCTGAATTAAATTCACACATTCTGATCCATTTTAGTTCACTGATTCCTATAATGTCGATGTTCACTCTTGCCATCTCCTATTGACCACTTCTAATTTACCTTGATTCATGGACCTAACATTCCATATTCCTATGTAATATTGTTCTTTACAGCATCAGACTTACTTCCATCACCAGTCACATCCTCAACTCGGTGTTGTTTTCACTTTGGCTCCATCTTTTCATTCTTTCCAGAGTTATTTCTTCACTCTTCTCCCCAGCAGCATAGTGAGCACCTACTGACCTGGGGAGTTCGTCTATCAGTGTCATATCTTTTTACTGTTTCATATTATTCATGGGGTTTTCAAGGCAAGAATAATGAAGTAGTTTGCCATTCCCTTCTCCAGTGGACCACATTTTGTCAGAACTCTCCACCACGACACGCCCATCTTGGGTGGCCCTACACAGGCATGGTTCATAGTTTAACTGAGTTAGACAAGGCTGTGATCCATGTGATCAATTTGGTTAGTTTTCTGGGACTGTAGATTCCATTCTGTCTCACCTCTGATGGATAAGGATAAGAGGCTTGTAGAAGCTTTCTGATGGGAGGGACTGGCTGTGGGGGAATCTGGGCCTTGCTCTGATGAGCAATGTCATGCTCAGTAAATGTTTAATGTCATGCTCAGTAAATCTTTAATCCACCTGATGGGTGGAAATGTGTTCCCTCCCTGTAGTTTTGCCTGAGGCCAAACTATGGTAAGGGTAATGCCAACCTCCTTCAAAAGGACTTATGCCGAGGCTCCCAGGACTGTTGTATTCAGTGCCCCTGACCCCATGGCAGCCCACTATTGACCCATGCCTTCACTGAAGACTCTTGGGCACTCACAGGCAAGTCTGGCTCAGTCTCTTGTGGGATCACTTCTCCTTTCTCCTAGGTCCTGATGCGCACAAGATTTTGTTTGTTCCCTCCAAGCGTCTGTTTCTCCAGTCCTGTGGAAGTTCTGTAATCAAATCCCACTGTCCTTCAAAGTCAAATTCTCTAGGGGTTCTCAGTCCCTTTGTAGATCCCCAGGTTGGGAAATCTGTTGTGGTCCCTAGAACTTTCATAACAGTGTGATAAGTTATTTGCTAAAACAGTTCTCCAGTTTGTGGGTCATCTGATCAGTGGCTCTATGGTGGGGCTAATGGCGACCTCCTCCAAGAGGACTTATGCCACCCACCACGCCTCCCAGATCTGCTGCAGCCAGAGCCACTGTCCCCGCAGCAGGCCTCTGCTGATTAGTGCCTCTGCAGTCGACACTCAAACATTTGAGCCCTCTGAGCTTCTCTGGCAGATATGGAGTTTGATTCTAAATACGATTTCACTCCTACCGTCTTTTGGGGCTTCTCCTTTGTCCTTGGATGTGGGGTATCTTTTTTTTGGTGGGATCCAACATTCTCCTGTTGATGGTTGCCCAGCAGCAAGTTGCAATTTTGGAGTTCTTGCGGGGGAAGATGAGTGCACATTCATCTGCTGTCTTTGGTACACTATATGTATACATATATCTCTGTTTTGGATTTCTTTCCCACTTAGGTCACCACAGAACACTGATTATGGTTCCCTGAGCTATACAGTAGGTTCCTATTAGTTTTCAATTTTATACATTGTGTCAATAGTATATATATATCAATCTCAACCTCCCAATTCATCCCACCCCTCCCTTTCCCAGCTTTGTGTGTACACATTTGTTCTCTATGTCTGTGTCTCTATTTGTTTTGCAAATAAGATCATCTATACCATTTTTCAAGATTCCACATATATGCATTAATATACGATATTTGCTTTTCTATTTCTAACTTACTTTACTCTGCATGACAGTCTCTAGTACATTCATTCTTATACATGGATGAACCTTGAAAATATTAAGCTAAATGAAGCGTCAGTCAAAAAAGCCACTATTGTGTGATTTCGTTTATATGAAATGTCCAAAATAGTCAAATTCTGAGACAAAATGTAGATTAGTGGTTGCCAGAGCCTGCAAAGAGGGTCCTGGGGATTGACTGCCAATAGGTATGTTGTTTCTTTTTGAGGTGATGAAAGTGTTCTAAGATATTGTAGTGGTGATTACACAACACCGTGATATACTTAAAAAAACCTGTATGTACACTTTAAATGGGTGAATTGTGTGGCATGTGAATTATGTCTCAATAAAGATGTCACAAATTTTTAAAAAATCCTTAACAAAATATTAGTAAACTGAATTTAACAATGCATTACTAGAAGGATCATACATCAAGTAGTATTTATCCCAGGGATGTAAAGATGATTCAATATCTGCAAATCAATCAATGTAATACACCATATTAACAAACTGAAGAATAAAAATCATATGATAATCTCAATAGATGCCTAAAAAGCTTTTGACAAAATTCAACATTTATTTATGATAAAACTCTCCAGAAAGTGGGAATAGAGGAGACATACTTCCACTGAATAAAGGCCAAATGATAGCTAACAAAATGACAAACTGATAGCTAACAGCATACTCAATGTGAAAAGCTAAAAGTATTTTCTCTGAGATCAGGAACAAGACAAAGCATTCCACTCTTGCCACTTTTGTTCAACATGATATTGGAAGTCCTAGCCACAATAGAAAAAAAGTAATAAAAGGAATCCAAATTGGAAAGGAAGATGTAAAATTGTCACTGTTTGCAGATGACATGGTTCTATACATAGAATACCCAAAAGATGCCATGAAAGCACTACTAGGACTCATCAATGAATTTAGGGAAGTTGTAGGATATGAAATTAAGACACAGAAATCTGTTGCATTTCTATATACTCACAACAAACTATGAGAAAGTGGAATTAAGAAAACAATCCTATTTACAATAACATCAAAAGAATAAAATACCTGGGAATAAATCTAACTGAGGATATTAAAGACCTTTACACAAAAAACTATAAAACACTGATGAAGGAAATTGAATATGACACAAGATATACCATCTTTATGGACTAGAAGAATTAATGTTAAAATGACCATATTATCAAGGCAATCTACAGATTCAGTGCAATCTTTATAAAAATACCAACATCATGTTTCACAGAACTAGGACAAATAATTCTAAAATTTGTGTGGAAACACAAAAGACCCAAAAGAGCTATAATAATCTTGAAAAAAACAGAGCTAGAGGTATCAACCTCCATGATTACAAGCTGTACTACAAAGCTACAGTAATCAAAGCACATTGGTACTGGTACAAAATGCCATAGCTCAATGGAACAGAATAGAGTGCCAAGAAATGAATGTACATTTTTTGGCAATTAATCTATGACAAAGGAAGTAAGACTATACAATAGGGAAAAGACAACCTCTTCAATAAATGGAGCTAGATAACCTTGGCAGCTACATGCAAAAGAATAAACTGGATTACTCTCTCATACCATCACCAAATATTTCAAAATGGTTTAAAACCTTAGATGTAAGACCTGAAATTGCAAAAATTCTAGAAGTAAACACAGGTAAGTAAACACAGTAAGTTTTAGTAATATAAATATTACTGGTCTTAGTAATAGAAATATTTTGGGAGTGATGCTCAGGCAAGGGAAACAAAAGCAAATGGAACCTAATCAAACTATTCATACAAAGCTTTTGCACTGTGAGGGTTACTATCAACAAAATGAAAAGACCACCTAGTGAATGGTAAAAAATATTTGCAACCAAGATATCCAAGAAGAGTTTAATACCCAAAATATATTGTACAAAGAACTCATATAACTTAACATCATAAAAACAAAAATTTTGGTTGAAAAATGGATAGAGGACCTGAATAAATATTTTTCCAAAGAAGACATATAGATGACCAACAGGCACAAGAAAAGATGCTCAATATCACTAATCATCATGGAAATGTAAGTAAAACCCACAATGAAGACTGGTTCAAGATGGTGGAGGTGAAGGACGTGTGCTCATCTCCTCCTGTGAGAGGCCCAAAATCACAACTGCTGAACAACCATCAACAAGAAGACAGTGGAACCCAACAGAAAAGATATCCCACATCCAAAAACAAAGGAGAAGGCAAGGAGGAGTGCAATCACAATAAAATCAAATCCCCATACTCCCAGGTGGGTGGCCCACAGACTGGAGAACAATTATACCACAGAAGTTCTCCCATTGTTGTGAAGGTTTTGAGCCCAATCAGGCTTCCCAGCCTGGGCATCCAGCAAAGGTGATAGCACACAGGATCCTGTGGGGCTCCAGGGCACAAAGCCTTTCTGTGTCCCCCATTTCTTTCAGCATTCATTCAGCCTCCATAACCTTTCCTGAGTACCAACGGGCAGATTCAATCAGTTGTTAATTAGAGAAGGGAGAGGGGGTGAGACCAGGGAGAAACAGTCAAGAGCAGCCTTGGGGCAAGGTCCTGTTTTCCCATCAACAGATACACACAACAATATCTTTGGGCTATTTTGTAGATGCTGAACTCCCCTCTACCTGGGAGAAGTTAACAGTTAATGGTGATATGCTGCCCATGAGCATGTAGACCCCAGACCAATTAGACCTGAAGCTTGATGATGCTGACTCTTACTTATCTCATCACCAACCCATCAGAAGAATGTCCAGAGCTGATTACGTCCCCCTTGAACAATTACTACCGTGGTGGATTCATGTCAATGTATGGCAAAACCAATACAGAATTGTTAAATAAAATAAAGTAAAAATAGAAAATAAATAAATAAATAAAAAGAAAGTGAAGAGGAAAAAAAAATAAAACTTCTCACTATCTTCCTCAAGTTGGGACACACAGTTTTGAGGGCATCAGTTGGCTGTGGCCCCCTTTGCCTGACAAATTAATAAATCTATCCTTCTCTACTTCTCCCCAAACCCTGTCCCTGAGATTTTATTCAGCACCAGTGTACAGAGAAGCTGAGCTTTTGGCACCCAGGGGACTAGGAATCCCCAGAGAATCTGACTTTGAAGGCCAGTGGGATTTGGTTGCTGGACTTCCACAGGACTGGAGGAAAGAGAGACTCGACTGTTGGAAGGCACACAAAAAGTCTTGTGTGTACCAGGACCCAGGGGAAAGGAGCAGTGACCCTACAGGAAACTGAACCAACCTACCTGCTAGTGCTGGAAGGTCTCCTACAGAGGTGTGGGGCAGCTGTGGCTCACTGCAGGGACAAAGACACTGGCAGCAGCAGTCTTAGGAAGCACCCATTGGCATGAGCCCTCCTGGAGGTCGTAATTAGCCTTACCATAGAGCCTGTAGACTCCAGGGCTGGTTCACTTCAGGCCAAAGAAATAACAGGGAAGGATCACAGCCTCACCCATCAGCAGACAAGTGGATTAAAGTTTTACTGAGCACCAGAGCAGGACTCACTTCTACCCACCACCCGTCCTTCCCATCAGGAATCTTGCACAAGGCTTAGATAGCCTCATTCACCAGGGGACAGAGAGAGAAGAAGCAAAAAGAACTACAATCATGCAGCTTCCAGAATGAAACCACAATCACAGAAAGTTAAATAAAATGAAAAGGCAGAAAATCTCCTAGATGAAGGAACAAGATAAAATCATATAAAGACAACTAAATGAAGTGGAGATAGGCAACCTTCCAGAAAGAGAATTCAGCATAATGATAGTGAAGATGATTGAAGATCTTGGGAAAAGATGGAGGCAAAGATTGAGAGGATGTAAGAAGTGTTTAACAGAGACCTAAAGAACAAATAGAGGTGAAGAATACAATAACTGAAATAAAAAATACACTAGAAGGAATCAATAGCAGAATAACTGAGATAGAAAAGTGGATAAATGACCTGGAAGACAGAATGGTGGAACTCACCGCTGCAGAAGAGAATTAAAGAAAAAAGAATGAAAAGAAATGAAGACAACCTAAGAGATCTCTGGAATAATATTAAATGCACCAACATTTACATTATAAGGGTCCAAGAAAGAAAAGAGAAAGGACCCATGAGGTTGCAAAGAGTCAGACACAATGAGGCCACTAAGCATGCATGCACACGTTATATATGAAAGTTGTTAAGAGGGTCAAAGTTGTTAAGAGGGTCAATCCTAAGTGCTCTCCTTATGAGAAAGACAATGTTTTTATTTAATTTTGTATCTTTATGAGATGATGTAGGCTCACTAAACTTATTTTAACAATCATTTCATGATGAATGTAGTGAGTCTAATCACTATGCTGGATAGCGTAATCTTGTTCAGTGCTGAATGTCAATTTGTTGTTCAGATGACTTTGCAACTCCATGCTCCATGGACTGAAGCAAGACAGGCTTCCCTGTCCTTCACTGACTTTGCTTACTCATTGAGTCAGTGATGCATCCAACCATCTCATCCTCTACCATCCCCTTCTCCTCTTGCCCTCAATCTTTCCAGCATCAGGGTCTTTTCCAATAGTCAGCTCTATGCATTAGGTGGCCAAAGTATTCGAGCTTCAGCTTCAGCCAACAGTCTTTCCAATCAATACTCAGGGTAGATTTCCTTTAGGAAAATGACTGGTTTGATCTCCTTGCTGTTTAGGGGACTCTCAAGAGTCTTCTACAGCATCATAATTCGAAAGTATTAATTCTTTGGCACTCGGCCTTCTTTATGGTCCAGCTCTCACATCTGTACATGACTACTGGAAAAACCATAGCTTTGACTATATGTATCTTTGTGGGTGTAGTGATGTCTCTGCTTTTTAATATGCTATCTAGATCTGTCAGCTTTTCTTCCAAGGAGCAAGCGCCTTTTAATTTCATGGCTGTGGTCATTGTCCACAGTGATTTTGGAGCCAAGAAACTAAAATCTGCTACTCTTTCCATTTTTTCCCCATCTATTTGCCATGAAGTGATGGGACTGGATGCCGTGATTTTAGTTTTTTGAATGTTGAGTTTAAAGCCCACTTTTTCACTCTTCTCTTTTACTTTCATCAAGAGGCTCTTTAGTTCCTCTTCATTTTCTGCCATTAGGGTGGTATCATCTGCATTTCTGAGGTTGTTGAAATTTCTCCCAGCAATCTTAATTCCAGCTTGTGATTAATCCTCCCCAGAATTTTGCTTGATGTACTCTGCATAGAAATAAGCAGGGTGACAATATGTAGCCTTGACCTACTCCTTTCCCAATTTTGAACCAGTCTATTGTTCCATGTCCAGTTCTGTTGCTTCTTGACCTGCATACTAGCTTCTCAGGAGGCAGGTAAGATGGTCTGGTATTCCCATCTCTTGAAGAATTTTCCAGTTTGTTGTGATCCACATAGTCAAAGGCTTTCACGTAGTCAATGAAGCAGAAGTAAATGATTTTCTGGAATTCTCTTGTTTCTTCTACGATCCAACAGATGTTGGCAATTCGATCTTTGGTTCCTCTGCCTTTTCTAAATTCAGCCTGTACATCTGGAAGTTCTTGGTTCATGTACTGTTGAAGCTTAGCTTGAAGGATTTTGAGAATAACCTTGCTAGCAGGCAAAATGAGCACAATTGTATAGTACTTTGAACATCCTTTGGCATTGCCTTTCTTTGGGATTGGAATGAAAACTGACCTTTTTAGTCCTCTGGCCATTGCTGAATTTTCCAAATTTGCTGACATATTGAGTGCAACACTTTAGCAACATCATCATTTAGAATTTGAAATAGCTCAGCTGGAATTCCATCACCTCCATTAGCTTTGTTCATACTAATGCTTCTTCTTCTTTTTTTTTTTTTCATACTAATGCTTCTTAAGACTCACTTGACTTCACACTCCAGGATGTCTGGCTCTAGGTGAGTAACCACATTATTGTGGTTATCTAGGTCATTAGGACCTTTTTTGTACAGTTCTTCTGTGTATTTCTTTTCCCACCTCTTAATTTTTTTCTGCTTCTGTTTGGTCCTTTCCATTTCTGTCCTTTATTGTGCCCATCTTTGCATGAAGGTATGTCAATTGTATCTCAATAAAATTGCAAGGAAAAAATACATCGTTATCTCCAAAAAGTGACAGTTTTACTTCTTCATGATTTTGTTACCTTTTGTTACTTTTTCTTGCTCAGTGGCTGTGGCTAAGACTTCGAACACCATGTTGAATAAAAGTGGCAAGAATCAGCATTTTTGTCCATTCTCATTCCTGATCTGAGAGGAAAACTTTGATCTGAGAGGAAAACTTTATAGCCTTTCCAATTTAATGTGATGATAGCTGAGAACTTGTCATATATTGCCTTTATCATGTCAAGGTACATTCCCTTTATACTCCTTTATTGAGGGTTTTTATCATAAACGAATGTTGAATTTTGTCAAATGCTTTTTCTACATCTGTTGAGATGATTGTATGATTTTTATCTTTCATTGTATTAATGTATCACACTGTTTTATGAGCAGATGTTGAATCATCCTTGCATCCTTGGAATAGATGTCAGTTGAAAATGGTATATGATCCTTTTAATGTATTTTTTAATTCAGTTTGCTAATATTCTGTTGAGGATGTTTGCATCTGTGTTCATTTGGGGTATTGTTCCATAATTTTCTTTTCTTGTAACATCTTTGTCCAGTTTTGTTGTCTGGGTAATTTTGACCTGGTAAAATGGATTTGGAAATATTCCTTCCTCTTTTATTTTTCTGGGAAGAATTTGAGGATTGCTATTGATTCTTTTTTGAATGTTTGGTAGAATTCAACAGCCAAGCGCCATCCGTTTCTGCACTTTTGTCTTTGGGGGGATTTTTTGATTACTCAGTCTCATTACTTGCAATCAGTTTGTTCAGATATTCTATTTCTTCATGATTCAGTCTATGTTTTTAGGAATTTGTCCATCTCTTATGTTTCCATTTGAGAAATAGTTCACAGTAGTCTTTATGATTCTTTTTTTTTTTAAAAGAAAAGGGTGGAATTTAATCTTTATTTACAGGACACTGCAAGATATGAAATTCCACATAGAAATAAGAAACCGATCGAGGTTATTTCTTAGGTGTTGGTTCAATCTCTCCTCTTCCAGTTCTGATTTTATTGATGTGAATCCTGTCTCTTATTTTCTTGGTATGTCTAGCTGATAATTTGCTGATTCTGCTTGTTTTAATTTCACTGATTTTTTTCTGCTTTCTTTTTAGTCTCTATTGCATTTATTTCAACTCTGATATTTATTATTCCCTTCTTCCTACCAACTTTAGGCTCTATATTTTCATATTTTCTAATTCCTTGAGGTACAAAGTTAAGTTGTTTATTTCAAAAATTTCTTCTTTCTTAATGTAGGCATTTATCATGATGTACTTTCTTATGGGTTGCCCTGTTGGCTCAGTGGTAAGGAATCTGCCTGCCAATGCAGGAGATATGGGTTTGATCCTTGGGTTGGGAAGATCCCCTGGAGAAGGAAATGGCAACTCACTCCAGTATTCTTGCTGGGGAAATCCCATGGACAGATGAGCCTGTTGGGCTCCAGTCCACAGGACTGCAAAAGAGTTGGACAAAACTTAGAGACTAAACACAACACACTTTCTGCTTAGAACTGCTTTTGTGGTATGCCATATGTTTTGCATGCTTTTTAAAAATTTTTTTTCATTTGTCTCAAAGTTGTTTTTATCTTTTGATTTATTAATTGACCCATTAGTTTTTCAGTAGCATGTTGTTTAACCTCCACATCTTTGTGAATTTTCCAGTTTTCTTCATGTAATTAATTTTTAGTTTCATACTATTGTGGTTAGGAAAGATGATTTCAATATTTTCAAATTTATCAAGACTTGCTTGTGGCCTTACATATGACCTATCCTCAAGAATGTTCAATGTGTGCTTGAGAAGAATTTGTATTCTGCTGCTTTTGGATGATATGTTCTGTATGTATCTGATATAACATATCATTTAAAGCCAAAGTTTCCTTTGAGATTTTTTCTAGATGATCTATCCATTAATGATAATGGGATATTAAAATCCCCTGCTCTTAATATACCCTGTACATCTCTCCCTTTCAGTTGGTTAATATTTACTTTATAATTTAGGTGCTTCTATGTTGAGTGTATAAATACTTTAAAATATTATATCCTTTTGTTAGGATTTTTTTGGATTATCCCCTTTATCATTATATGATGGCCTGTTTTTGTCTCATTACAGTCATTGTTTTAAAGTCCGTTTTGCCTGATATAAGTATAGCTGCCCTTGCATTCTTTTGCATTAAATTTGCACAAAATACCATCCTTCATCCTTATATCTGTGGTGAGTCTCTTGTGGGAAGCATATAGATAAGCCATGTTTTTCTATCTCTTCAGCCACTCTGTTTCTTGATTGGAGAATTTAGACCACTTACTTTGAAAGTAATTACTGATAGGTATATGCTTATTTCTATTTTATTAATTGTTTGCTGGATGTTTTATATTTCCTTTGTTCCATTCTTCTTCCCTTGCTTTCTTCCTTTGTGATTTCATAATTTTCTATAGTAGCATGCTTAGATTCTTTTATCTTTATCTTTTGTGTATCTACTATAGGTTTTTACATTGTGGTTAACATGAGGTTTACACAAGGACTTAAAACAGTCTAATTTATGTTGATAATGATTTAAGTTTGTGTGCCTTCTAAAGCTCTACATTTTTACTCTCCCTCGACAACTTTTAATGTTTTTGTTTCCACAGTTTACCTCTTTTTCTTTGTAGTTATGGTTATTCTTTACTACTTTTGTCTTTTAACATTCATACTAGTTTTTTAAAAAGTTAATTTACTTTTTTATTGAAGGATAATTAATTTACATAATTTTGCTGTTTTCTGTCAAGCCTCAACATGAATCAGCCATAGGTATACATATACCCCTTCCTTTTGAACCTCCCTCCCATCTCCCTTCCCATCCCACCCCTCTAGGTTGTTACAGAGCCCCTGTTTGAGTTTTCTGATCCATACATAAAATTCTTGTTGGCTATCTATTTTACATATGGTAATGTAAGTTTCCATGTTATTCTTTCCATACATCTCACCCTCTCCTCTGCTCTCCCCATGTCCATAACTCTATTCTTTGTGTCTGTTTCTCCACTGTTGCCATGTAAGTAAATTCTTCAGTACCATTTTTCTAGATTCTGTATATATGTATTCAGTTCAGTTCAGTCACTCAGTCATGTCTGACTCTTTTTGCAACCCCATGAATCACAGCATGGCAGGCCTCCCTGTCCATCACCAACTCCTGGAGTTTTTTCAAACTCATGTCCATCAAGTAGGTGATGCCATCCAGCCATCTCATCCTCTGTCGTCCCCTTCTCCTCCTGCCCCCAATCCCTCCCAGCATCAGAGTCTTTTCCAATGAGTCAACCAACTCTTTGCATGAGGTGGCCAAAGTATTGGAGTTTCAGCTTTAGCATCACTCCTTCCGATGAACACCCAGGGCTGATCTCCTTTAGACTGGACTGGTTGTATCTCCTTGCAGTCCAAGGGACTCTCAAGAGTCTTCTCCAACACCACAGTTCAAAAGCATCAATTTTTTGGTGCTCAGCTTTCTTCACAGTCCAACTCTCACATCCATACATGACCACTGGAAAAACCATAGCCTTGACTAGACGGACCTTTGAGAATATGGTATTTATTTTTCTCTTTCTGACTCACTTCACTCTGTATAATAGGTTCTAGGTTCATCCACTTCATTAGAACTGACTCAAATGCATTCCTTTTTATTGCCAAGTAATATTCCATTGAATATATATACCACAATTTCTTTATCCACTCATCTGTCAATGGACATCTAGGTTGCTTCCATATTCTAGCTATTGTAAATAGTGCTGCAATGAACAATGGGATACATGTGCCTCTTTCAATTTTGGTTTCCTCAGGGTAATGTGCCTAGGAGTGGGATTGCTGGGTCATATGGTGGTTTTATTCCTAGTTTTTTAAGGAATCTCCATACTGTCTTCCATAGTGGCTGTATCAATTTACATTCCCACCAACAGTGCAAGAGTGTTCCCTTTTCTCCACACCCTTTTCAGCATTTATTGTTTGTAGACTTTTTGATGAGGGCCATTCTGACTGCTGTGAGGTGATATCTCATTGTAGTTTAGATTTGCATTTCTCTAATAATGAGCAACGTTGAGCATCTTTTCATGAACCCTCATACTAGTTTTATAAGTGATCAATGTACAACCTTTACAACATTAGATTATTCTGAATTTTATTGTATATATTTACCTTTACCAGTGAACTTTATACTTTCCTGTGTTTTCATGTTAGTGTCCTTTAATTTCAGCCTAATTTCTCTTTAATATTTTTGTAATGCTAGTCTAGTGGTGATGAACTCCTTTAACCTTTGCTTGTCTAGAAAACTCTTTCTTTTTCAATTCATAAGGACAGCTTTTTCTGGCAGAGTTGGAAGGTTTTTTCTTTTAGCACTTTGAATATATTGTGCAATTCCCTTCTGGCCTGCAAATTTTGTGCTGAAATATCTGTTCATAGTCTTATGGGTATTACCTTGTATATAACTGTTTTCTCTTGCTGTTTTTATGATTTTCTCCTTGTCCTTAACTTTTGACATTTTAATTGCAATGTATATTGGTGTGGTCTATTTGAGTTCCTCTTATTTGGCTCTTTCTGGGCTAAGTGGTCTGGATGGCTGTTTCTTTCTCTGGGTTAGGGAAGTTTTCAGCTATCATTTCTTCAAATAAGTTTTCTGCCACTTTCTGTCTCTATTCTATTACTATGGCCCTTATAATGTGAGTGTTTGTCTGCTTGATGTTGCCCTATACATTATTTGAGCTATCTTCACTTTTTGTCAGTCTTTTTTTCTTTTTGCTGCTCTGATTGGATGAGTTCCATTTCTTTGTCTTCAAGTTCTCTAATCTTTTCTATTGCTTCATCTAGTCTGCTGTTGAAACCCTCTAGTGTATTTTTCACTTTAATTATTTTCTTCAGCTCTATGACTTCCATTTGGTACTTTCTTATAATTTTCATCTCTCTGTTGAGGTTCTCACTGTGTACATCCATTTTTTTCCCTCAGCATGGTGGGCATCTTTATGACTGTTATTTTGAACTCTTGATTAGGTAAATCACTTATCTCTGTTTCATTAAGGACTTTTTCTGAACTTGTTTCTGTTATTATTTCATTTAGAATATATTCCTCTGTTTCTTCATTTTCCTTGATTTTCTGTGTGTTTTTTTTTTTTTTTAGCATTATATAAAACAGTTACTTCTCCAAGTCTTGGGGAAATGGCCTCATAAGGGATGAATCTTATTGTTCAACCCTTCCCTAGGTCTTCGTTGTTTCTCAAGCTTTTGTGATTTTCCAAGCAGCCTATTTTATTTTTAGTGGATCCCGATATTTGGGTTGTTCCAACTAGCAAAGAACTAAAGAGCTTCTTGATGAAAGAGAAAGAGGAGAGTGAAAAAGTTGGCTTAAAGCTCAACATTCAGAAAACCAAGATTATGGCATCCGGTCCCATCACTTCATGGCAAATAGAGGGGGAAACAGTGGAAACAGTGGCTGACTTTATTTTGGGGGGCTCCAAAATCACTGCAGATGGTGACTTCAGCCATGAAATTAAAAGACACTTACTCTTTGGAAGGAAAGTTATTACCAACCTAGACAGCATATTTAACAGCACCCCACTCCAGTACTCTTGCCTGGAAAATCCCATGGATGGAGGAGCCCGTTAGGCTGCAGTCCATGGGGTTGCTAAGAGTCGGACACAACTGAGCGACTTCACTTTTCACTTTCATGCATTGGAGAAGGAAATGGCAACCCACTCCAGTATTCTTGCCTGGAGAATCCCAGGGACGGGGGAGCCTGGTGGGCTGCCATCTATGGGGTTGTACAGAGTCAGACATGACTGAAGCAACTTAGCAGCAGCAGCAGCAGACAGCATATTTAAAACCAGAGACATTACTTTGCTGACCTAGTTTGTTTAAAAAAAATTTTTTTAATTTATTAATTTTGCCAACAAAGTTTTTTCTAGTCAAAGCTATGGCTTTTCCAGTAGTCATGTATGGATGTGAGAAAACAAGAAAGCTGAGCAGCAAAGAATTAGTGCTTTTGAACTGTAGTGTTGGAGAAGACTCTGGAGAGTCCCTTGGACTGCAAGGATGTCAAACCAGTCAATCCTAAAGGAAATCAGTCCTGAATATTCATTGGAAGGACTGATGCTGAAGCTGAAACTCCAATACTTTGGCCACTTGATGCGAAAAACTGACTTAGTGGAAAAGGTCCTGATGCTGGGACAGACTGAAAGCAGGAGGATAAGGGGACAACAGAGGATGAGATGGCTGGATGGCATCACCAACTCAATGGATATGAGTTTGAGTAAGCTCTGGGAGTTGGTGATGGACAGGGAAGCTTTGTGTGCTTCAGTCCATGGGGTTGCAAAGAGTTGGACACAACTGAGCCACTGAACTAAACTGAACTGAACGTCAGTGTCCCAAAGGAGAATAGCTCAATTAGTACCTAGATTCAGGTTAATTGGTAGCTGGGCCTTCAGGCCATAGCTTTTAGAGTATGCCAATAGATATAGTTCTGTGGGATTGAATATGTAAGTCCCACTGGTCACCAGAGTTGGGTGACCTATAAATGTCACCTGTGTGGCATTTTCAAAAACTGGGGTGCCAGATGAGTATACATGCTCCTTTCCAGTAGATGTCCATGACCTGTTGTAAATCATAGGGAGAGCAGAATTGTGGCATCCACCATCCTCAAAGAGCATCTCAGTAGATTCTTAGATGTGTGTGAAGCCAGAGGCCTGCTCTCCATGCCAAAGTTCCAGGACAAGTAAATAAGCCTCTTTTACAGAAAGATGAGTTGTGTTTCAGCCTACTGTCTGTGTGTGCCCTTCGGGTAGTGGTTGGCCCAAAACTCTCTCTCTGTTACAATCCCATGGGATGCCAAAATGAAAGCTACATTGACCAGCAGAGCCAGGCAATCAAGAGTTGTCCCTTGGGCAGAAATCACAAAACACTTGGGCGTAAAACATGTGTAACAGCTCCTCTCCAGGAGATACTAGCGTTTTGGATCATGTCAAAAAAGAGAGCATGAAAAAGAACCTGCTTCTAAGGTCTGTGGAAAGGATTAGAGTTGGCTCTTAGATATATGCTTAATTAAAAGTCTATTCCTCAGGCTGCAAGGATGAAGATAAGATAACAGACCTCTTTTGCAGAAAGATTGGGCTCCTCAATCTGTGCTTCTTGCTGTGCCCTGGTGGTGGCAGCTATAAGAACTCTTTCTTCATTTGTTACAATTCGTTGGGACCTCTGAGCATAAATCCTGCTGGTCATCAGATCCAGGTGATCTAGAGGTGTTCCCTGGGGGCAGGTGCAAAAATCAGGACACCTGATGAAGGTTCAAGCTTCCTTCCAGGAGATAATGGTAAGCTGGAGCAGAGCAGAAGGAAATTACAAAGATGATGTCCACTGGCAGAAGCAAGGCAGAGGAAACCAAAATCTTCTAAGAAGAAGCTCATACTTTCATTTCTTCTTGTTTAGAATGATTGGTTTTAAAGAAGCATATAAAAGGCTACAAAGACTGGATCAGGGTCTCTCAATATCATTGCTACTGATATTTTGGGCCAAATAGTTCTTTTTGCTATACTGTGTATTGCAGGAAGTTTAGCAGAATCTTAGGCCTCTATTCACTAGAAGTACGCAGCACATCCTTCCCCCCTGAGTTGTAACAATAAAAATATCTCTAGACAAAGACATTGTAATAATAAAAATATCTCTAGACAAAGACATCAGCCAAAATGGCAGAGTAGAAAGACCCTGAGCTCACCTCCTTCACTGGGGACACCAAAATACAACTATTTACAGAACAACCATCCATGAGAAATTCTGGAGCTTATCAGAAAAGATCTTCTATTAACACAACTAAAACTATAAAGAAGGAACCACAACACGATGGGTAGGAGGGGTGGAGTTGTGGTATAGTCAATTTTCATACCCCTGGGTGGGCAACCAACAAATAGGAATTACAGTTGTAGAAGTTCTCCCCAAGAAGAAAGGGGTCTGAGCCCCATATCAGGCTACCCAGTCTGGGGGTCCTGCCCTGGAAGACAAGCCCCTAGATGTTTGTCTTTGAAGGTCAGCAGGCTTACTTTCAGGAGTCTCAGAGGGCTGTGGGAAATAGAGACTCTACTCTTAAAGGGAACAACAAAATTTCATATGCTCTTGGACCCAGGGTAGAAGCAGTAATTTGAAAGAAGCCTGGGTTAGACTTAACTGATGACCTTGGAGATTCTCCTGGAGAGGCAGGTGGCAAGTGGAGCTCACTCTGGGGACACTGGTTGCAGCCATTTTGGGAAGCTTGCTCTACCATGGGGAAATGAGCTAGCAAGCACCATTTTGGAATCATCCCTACATCTTACTAACCTCAGGACCCTTCCCACTCCCACTCAACAGTCCATAGGCATCAGTACCAGAATGCCTCAGGGCAAGCCCTACACACCAGCACACATGCTACCTTAAGATCTTCTGAACCCACAAACAGCCCCCTACACATGGCCCTGCCCACCAGAGGGCCCAGGAAGTGTCCCCACATGCTAGTGTCTGAAGGTACTAGACCAGAAACCCTAAAAGCCTGGCAGCCAGAGACCTGGGACTGACCTCTACCCACCAGTTGGCAGGCATCAGCTCTAGAATACCTGGACTCACCCACCAGCAAGACTGCTCTAGCCTCAGGACCAGCCTTACCCATCAGTGGACAGACACCACCCACAAGACAACTACAGCCTCACAGCCTGCAGACTCAGCCTACTCAACAGTAGCCCAGCACCAGCCATGGGACCACTGGGCCATAGTCCTGCTTTCTAGCAGGCCAACATAAGCTTCAAGACACCCCAGGCCAGTTGTGTCAGAAATTGGCCCTACCCACTGGAGTCCAACACCAGCTGTGGGGCCCTGAAGCCAGACCTCAGGATTCAGTTCTTTCTGCTAGTGGGCCAGCACTAGTCAGAGGACCTGGCTTCAACCACAAGTCTGTTGGCAACAGCCCCAGGATCTCTTGGACCCTGGTTCTGACCACCAGTAAGCCAGCACTAATCCTAGGGCCCCCTGCTGTTTCACAGCCAGCCACCTACTGACTTGGTCCTGTAGCACCCACATGAGGCAAATCTTGTCAACCAGCTGGACTGAAGGTCAGCCATGACTACCCATAGAAGTCGGCCCACCACAACAGAAAGACCCATGTAGCCCACATAGGGGGCACCCCTAGAGAATTTAGCTCTGGTGATAAGAGAGGAATGTGTTTCTGGGACACAGAGGATGTCTCTTACAAAAGGCTACTTCTTCAAGGTTGGGAAATGTAACCAATCTACCATATATATACAAACAACAACTTAGGCAAAATGAGGTGACAGATAAACATGTTCCAAATGAAGGAACAAGACAAAATTCCAGAAGAAAAACTAAGTGAAGTGGAGACAGCCAATCTAACTAAAAGAGTTTGGGGTAGTGATCATACAAATAATCAAAGAACTTGGGAGAAGAATGGATGCACAGAGTTGAGAAGGTAGAAGTTTTTAACAAAGAGTTGGAAAATATAAAGAACAACCAAAAACAGGTGAAGAATACTATAACTGAAATAAAAAGTACACTAGAAGGAATCAACTGTAGACTAAATGATACAGAGGAATGGATCAGCAAGCTGGAATACAGAGTAGCAGAAATCACTGATGCTGAACAGAAAAAGAATGAAAAGAAATAAGCCAGTTTAAGAGATCTCTGAGGCAACATCAAGAGCACTAATATTCACATTATAGGGAACCCAGAAGTAGAAGAGAGAAAAGTGCTGAGAACATAATTGAAGAAATAATAGCTGAAAATTTCCCTAACTTGGGAAAGTAAACAGACATTCAAATCCAAGAAGTGCAGAGTGACCCATACAGGATTAAATCAAAGAGGGACACACCAAGATAAACTGTAATTAAAATGGAAAAAATGAAAATGAAGTGAAATGAAAGTCATGTTTAGTCATGTACGACTTTTTGGCACCCCATGGACTGTAGCCTGCCAGGCTCCTCTCTCCATGGAATTCTCCAGGCAAGAATACAGGAATGGGTTGCCATTCCCTTCCCCAGGGGATCTTCTCAATCCAGGCATTGAACCCAGGTCTTCTGCATTGCAGGCAGATTCTTTACCATCTGAGCCACCATAGAAGCAATAAGGGAAAAAGCAACACATTACAAACAAGGGAACTCCCATAAATCTATCAGTGGACTTTTCAGCAGGCTAGAAGGGAGTGGTATGATATATTTAAAGTGATGAAAGGGTTTATGTCTGAGAGTGTTTTGCCTATGTTCTCCTCTAAGAGTTTTATAGTTTCTGGTCTTACATTTAGATCTTTAATCCATTTTGAGTTTATCTTTGTGTGCAGTGTTAGAAAGTGATCTAGTTTCATTCTTTTACAAGTGGTTGACCAGTTTTCCCAGCACCACTTGTTAAAGAGATTGTCTTTACTCCATTGTATATTCTTGCCTCCTTTGTCAAAGATAAGGTGTCCATATCTGTGTGGATTTATCTCTGGGCTTTCTATTTTGTTCCATTGATCTATATGTCTGTCTTTGTGCCAATACCATACTGTCTTGATGACTGTGGCTTTGTAGTAGAGCCTGAAGTCAGGCAAATTGATTCCTCCAGTTCCATTCTTCTTTCTCAAGATTGCTTTGGCTATTTGTGTTTTTTTGTATTTCCATACAAATCTTGAAATTATTTGTTCTAGTTCTGTGAAAAATATCGCCGGTATCTTGATAGGGATTGCACTGAATTTGTAAATTGCTTTGGGTAATATACTCATTTTCACTATATTGATTCTTCCGATCCATGAGCATGGTATATTTCTCCATCTATTAGTGTCCTCTTTGATTTCTTTCATTAGTGTTTTATAGTTTTCTGTATATAGGTCTTTAGTTTCTTTAGGTAGATATATTCCTAAGTATTTTATTCTTTTTGTTGCAATGGTGAATGGAATTGTTTCCTTAATTTCTTCTTCTACTTTCTCATTATTAGTGTATAGGAATGCAAGGGATTTCTGTGTGTTGATTTTATATCCTGCAACTTTACTAAACCACAGCAGGATCCTCTATGATCCACCTCCCAGAATTCTGGAAATAAAAGCAAAAATAAACAAATGGGATCTAATTAAAATTAAAAGCTTCTGCACAACAAAGGAAAATATAAGCAAAGTGAAAAGACAGCCTTCCGAATGGGAGAAAATAATAGCAAATGAAGCAACTGACAAACAACTAATCTCAAAAATATACAAGCAACTCCTGCAGCTCAATTCCAGAAAAATAAACGACCCAATAAAAAAATGGGCCAAAGAACTAAATAGACATTTCTCCAAAGAAGACATACGGATGGCTAACAAACACATGAAAAGATGCTCAACATCACTCATTATTAGAGAAATGCAAATCAAAACCACAATGAGGTACCACTTCACACCAGTCAGAATGTCTGCGATCCAAAAATCTGCAAGCAATAAATGCTGGAGAGGGTGTGGAGAGAAGGGAACCCTCCTACACTGTTGGTGGGAATGCAAACTAGTACAGCCACTATGGAGAACAGTGTGGAGATTCCTTAAAAAATTGCAAATAGAACTGCCTTATGACCCAGCAATCCCACTGCTGGGCATACACACAGAGGAAACCAGAATTGAAAGAGACACATGTACCCCAATGTTCATCGCAGCACTGTTTATAATAGCCAGGACATGGAAACAACCTAGATGTCCATCAGCAGATGAATGGATAAGAAAGCTGTGGTACATATACACAATGGAGTATTACTCAGCCATTAAAAAGAATACATTTGAATCAGTTCTGATGAGATGGATGAAACTGGAGCCGATTATACAGAGTGAAGTGAGCCAGAAAGAAAAACACCAATACAGTATACTAACACATATATATGGAATTTAGAAAGATGGCAATGATGACCCTGTATGCAGGACAGCAAAAAAGACACAGATGTGTATAGCGGACTGTTGGACTCAGAGGGAGAGGGAGAGGGTGTGATGATTTGGGAGAATGGCATTGAAACATGTATAATATCATGTAAGAATCGAATTGCCAGTCTATGTCTGATGCAGGATATGGCACGCTTGGGGCTGATGCGCGGGGATGACCCAGAGAGAT
>NW_024070207.1:80379694-80411110 GCF_014754425.2 Oryx dammah
CTCATGTTTGGGAACGCATGTACACCTGTGGTGGATTCATGTCAATCTATGCCAAAACCAATACAGAATTGTAAAGTAAAAATTAAAAATAAATAAATAAATAAATAAATAAATAAAGTGATGAAAGGGGAAAACCTATAACCAAGAATAAGCTACCTGGCACGGCCCTCATTTAGACTGATGGAGTGGTGAAAAGCTATACAGACAAGCAAAAGATAAAAGAGTTCAGCACCACCACACAAGTTGTACAAATGTTAGAGAGACTTCCCTAAGTGAAAAACAGAAACCCACAACTAGAAACATGAAAATTACAAAATGAAAAAGCTCATTGGTAAAAAATAAATATACAGTAAAGGTGGAAAACCAACCACATAGAAAGTAGAAGGTTAAAAGAAAAAAGGAATAAAATAATCTATATCTGCAATAAATAGCTAAGGATTACACAAAAGAGTTAGATACAAAATGTGATGTCAAAAACAGTAAATTGTGAAGGGAGGAGTGTACAAATGTTGGATTGTTAAAATGTATTTGAAATTAAGAGATCAGTAACTTAAAACAATTAAGTATAGATATAAACCTCATGGTAACCACAAATTTAAAATCTATAATAGGTACACACACACAAGACAAAACAGAGGAATCCAAACATAACACTAAAGATAGTCATCAAATCATAAGAGAAGAGAGTAAGGGAAGAAGAGAACAAAAAGTACTAAAAATGACCAGAAACAATGAACAAAATGGCAATAAGTACATACCTATCAGTATTTACTTTCAGTGTAAAAGGACTCAGTGCTCCAATCATAAGACATTGAGTGGCTGAATGGATACAAAAACAAGACCTGTATATATACCGCCTAAAAGAGACTCACTTCAGATCTAAAGACAAACACATACTGTAAGTTAGGGGATAGAAAACATTATTCCATGCAAATGGAAACGAAAAGGGGATAGCCATAGCTACATCAGGCAAAAAGACTTTAAAGCAAAAGCTATTACAGGAGAGAAAGAAGGATAGTACATAATGATAAAGGGATCATTCCAAGAAGAAGGTATAACAATTGTAAATATATATGCACCCAACATAGGAACATCTAAATGCATGAAGTAAATATTAATAGACATAAAGGGAGAAACTGATAATAACACAATAATAGGAAGGGACTTTAACATCCCACTACATCAATGAACAGATCATCCAGAAAGGAAATAAACACTTAAAAAGACATATTAGAGAAAGTGGAATATATATGTATATATATTCCATCAAAAAGCAGCAGAATACACATATTTTCAAGTGTACAAGGAACTTTCTCCAGGATATATCACATACTAGATCACAAAACAAATCTCAGTAAACTTGCATGTGTATATGTGCTTAGTTGCTCAGTCATGTCCAACTCTTTGTGACCCCACGGACTGTAGCCCACGAGGCTCCTCTGTCCATGGGATTCTCCAGGCAAGAATACTGTATTGGGTAGCCATTCCCTTCTCCAGGGAATCTTCCAGACCCAGAGATTGAATCTGGGTCTCCTGCATTGCTGGCTGATTCTTTACTACCTGAGCCACCAGGGAGGCCCCTTGGTAAACTTAAGAAAATTGAAATCATATAAAGCATCTTTTCTTTTCACAATATTATGAAACTAGAAGCCAACTAAAAGCAAAAAAGAAAGAAAGAAAGAAACCTGTGAAAAACAGAAACATGTGGAGGCTAAATAATATGTTACTAAACAACCAATGGATCACTGAATAACTCAAAGAGAAATTTTAAAAAATGGCTGGAGACTGATGAAAATGAAAACACACAATCCAAAATATATGAGACACAGTAAAACAGTTCTAAGAGAGAATTTTATAGTGATATAAGCTTACCTAATGAAAGAAGAAAAATCTCAAAGAAACTAACCTTACACCAAAGTGAAGTGAAGTGAAGTGAAGTGAAGTTGCTCAGTCGTGTCCGACTCTTTGGGACCCCATGGACTGTAGCCTACCAGGCTCCATCCATGGGATTTTCCAGGCAGGAATACTGGAGTGGGTTGCCATTTCCTTCTCCAGGGGATCTTCCTGACCCAGGGATCGAACCCAGGGCACATAAAGGAAGTAGAAAAAGAGATCAAACCCTAAAGTTGGTAGAGGAAAATTCATGAAGATTGGAGTAGAAATAAATAAAATGAAGACTAAAATACAATAGAAAAGATCAGTAAAACTAAGGGTTAGTTCTTTGAAAAGATAAACAGAATTGATAAAGCCTTAGCCAGACTCATCAAGAAAAAAGAGAGATGGCCCAAATGGATAAAATTATGACAATGGAGAAGTTACAACTGATACCATAGAAATGCAAAGGATAATGAGACTCCTACAAATAATTACATACTGATAAAATGGACAATATAGAAGAAATGGACAAATTCCTAGAAATGTACCATCTATCAAGACTGAACCAGGAAGAAATAGAAAATATGAACAGATCAACTACCAATAATTTAATTGAATCAGTAATGAAACAACTTCCAACAAACAAAAGTCCAAGACCAGATAGCTTCACAGGTGAATTCTCAGTTCAGTCAGTTCAGTTCAGTCATTCAGTCATGGTCAACTCTTTGTGACCCCATGGACTGCAATATGCCAGGCTTCCCAGTCCTTCACCAATGTCTGGAGCTTGCTCAAACTCATGTCCATCGAGTTTGTGATGCCATCCAACTATCTCATCCTCTATTATCCCCTTCTACTCCTGCCTTCAATCTTTCCCAGTATTAGGGTCTTTTCCAATGAGTCAGTTCTTTGCATCAGGTAGCCAAAGTATTGGAGCTTCAGCTTCAACATCAGTCCTTCTAATGAATATTCAGGACTGATTTCATTTAGGATGGACTGGTTTGATTTCCTTGCAGTCTAAGGGACTCTCAAGAGTCTTCTCCAACACCACAGTTCAAAAGCATCATTTCTTTGGCACTCAGCTTTCTTTATTCTACATCCATTTGTGATAAAAACTCTCCAGAAAGTGTATATAGAGGGAACATACCTTAGCATAATAAAGGCCATATATGATAATCCCACAGCTAACATCATATTCAACAGTAGCACAAAGCTGAAAGCATTTCCCTTAAGATCAGGAAAAGACATTCCCACTATTTTTATTCAACATAGTATTGGGATTCCTAGCCATGGCAATCAGGCAAAAAAAAAAAAAAAGAATTATAAGGAATCCACATTAGAAAGGAAGAAGTAAAACTGTCACTATTTGCAGATGACATGATATTATATATAGAAAATCCTGAAGACACCATCCGAAAACAAGTAGAGCTCATCAATGAGTTTGGTAAAGTTGCAGGATACAAAATTAATATATGGAAATCTGTTGAATTTCTATCCGCTAACAATGGACCATCAGAAAATTATGAGAAAATCCTATTTACAATAACATTGAAAAGAATCAGATATGTAAGAATAAACTTATCTAAGGAGGTAAAAAGACCTGTACTTATATACTGAAGAAAGACAATACAAACAGATGGAAAGATATACCTTTTTCATGGATTGCAAGAATTAAAATTGTTAAAATGACCATACTACCCAAGGAAATTTACAGGTCTGATGCAATCCCTATCAAAATACCAATGGCATTTTTCCAGAACCAGAGCAAATAATTCTAAAAATTTGTATGGGACAAAAGACCCTGGAAACCAAAAAATTTTTGAGAAAGAAATACTCCTTAACTTTAGACCTTACTACAGAGCAATAGGCAATAGTAATGGCACTAAAACAGATATATAGATCATTGGAACAAAATAAAGAGCCCAGAAATATACCTACACACTTATGATAAGTTAATCTACAAAAAAGGAAGCAAGAATAGACTATGGAGAAAAGACAGTCTCTTCAATAAGTGGTGCTGAGATAACTGGGCAACTACATGTAAAAGAGTGAAATTAGAACATTTTCTCATACCATATACAAAAGTAAACTCAAAATGGATTTAAGACCTAAATATAAGACCTGAAACCATAAAACCACTGGAAAAGAATATAGGTAAAACACTCTTTGACATAAATTACAGCAATATTTTTTTTGATCTGTCTCCTAAGGCAAGGAAATAAAAGCAAAAATAAATGGATGGGGTCCAGTTAAAATTAAATGCTTTTGCATAGCAAAGGAAACCATCAACAAAATGAAAAGACACCCTACAGAATGGGAGAAACTATTTGCAAATGATATGACCAATAAGGGGTTAATATCCAAAATATATAAATAGCTCATACAACTCAATATTTAAAAACAACCCAATTAAAAAATGGAAGGGAGGCTCAAGAGGGAGCCTATATATATTTATGGCTGATGAACATTTTTGTACAGTAGAAACCAATACAACATTCTAAAGCAGTTATCTTCCAATAAAAAAATGGGCAGAAGACCTAAATAGACAATTTTTCCAAAGAAGATATGACAGAACACCAACAGGCACATGAAAAGATGCTCAACATCACTAATTATCAGGGGAATGCACATCAAAGCCACTATGAGATATCACATCACACCTGTCAGAATGGTTATCATCAAAAAGACCACAAATGACAAATGTGGGCAAGGATGTGGAGAAAGTGGAACCCTAGTATACTGTTAGTGGGAAAGTAAACTGGTACAGTCACTATGGAAAACAGTATGGAGGTTCCTCAAAAAACTAAACATAGAGGTATCACATGCGTGTTCAGTCGCTTCAGTTGTGTCCAACTCTGTGACCCTATGGACTATAGCTTGCTAGGCTCCTAGGATCCAACAATCCTACTTCTGGCTATATATCTGAAGAAAATTAATTCAAAAATATACATGCACCTCAATGTACACAGCAGCATTTTTTGTAATAGTGAAGATACGGAAGCATCCTTACTTACTGCCCATCAACAGATGAATTGATAAAGAACAATTGTTACATATGTAAAGGTTGGAGTGGCTAAAAAGTTCATTTGTTTTTTTTTTTCTGTTATATATAATGGAATAGTACTCTGACATTTAAAAGAATGAAAATTTGCCATTTGCACTGACGTGGATGGACCTTGAGAGTATTATGCTAAGTGAAATAAGTCAGACAGAGAAAGACAAATACTGTATATTATCCTTTATATATGGAATCTAAAAAATGAACTAGTGAATATAACAAAAAAAGAAATAGACTCACAGGTATAGAGAACAAACTTGTGTTTACTAGTGAGGAGAAGGAAGAGGGGAGGTGAAGGTAGGGATAGGGGATTAAGGGGTACAAATTATTAATATTATATATGAAATAAATAAGCTATAAGGATATATAGAACAACACAGGGAATATAGGCAATATTTTATAATATCCATAAATGGAGTATAAACTTAAAAAATTATGAATCATCATTTTGTACCCTGAAATTTATATAATATTATAAAACAATTATACTTCAATAAATAGAAAAAATTCCATCAGAATATCATTGGATATTCCAGACATTGTCAAATGTGTCCTGGGGGTGGGAGAAAACAACCCCAGCTGAGAACCACTGGTTTAAAGGTATGGTAATGTTATAGTTAAGAGCAGTTTTTTGCACAATTATGTATAAATCAAGACTGTTTTGCTTACTGGCTACATGACCTTGAGCAAATCACTTCACTTTTCTGAACCTCACTTTACCCTTCTGTAAATGGGGACAATGAGGGTTGGTTTAGGGTTGTTGTAAGATTAAATGAGGTCATGTATATAAAATAATATATAGTGGCAGTAATAATGTGCTAGTATTATTAACCATTCTTAATTAACAAAGATTACAATTTCCTAGGAAATGGTAAATGAGGAAAGCAGGAAGTTTCTTCAGGGTATACTGAGAACAAATTTTTTAATTGACCATAATGTCATAAAAGAGTTCAGCTCTTCCCGTTTGCTAGCAGCTTCATCATTTAAGACCCTCAAAGATAAGAGGGAGTATTATTACATCTTTCTCTCAAAGATTCCATAGCCAATTTTGGAAAGGTAGGATATTGAGTTCTACACTATAGAATCTGTATAATCTATTTCTGAGTAAGGGTCACTGAGATTTCTATCTATATGTAGGCACAATCAACCTCCAACCCACCCCTTCTCTAGAAGTCAATTCTCTAAGTATCAAGGAGATGAGAAGAATCTTACCGTAGAATTACACCAGAGACACCGGAAATCTTGAAGTCTCTGGTAACTGCCACAGTTCTCCTGACATACTGCACACTGAGAACTGGCAGATATGTTTCCTTCTACCCACTGATGAGGCATGGTTTTCTAAAGGATAGAAAGACAAGATATAGAAGTTAGAGATATAAAGAGAGGAAGGCCAGATGGAATAACTGTACTACCCCCCGGAGGACACTAGATAACCCTAAGGAAGTTCTCCATCGTCCTGCTCTCCCTACTTCAACGCTAGTGACCAATGACAGGTGGGAGATGGGAGGAGGCTTTCATTCTTATAGATTTGTTTGGATCATGAGCTTAGGGAACAAGCCTACTTGGGTTGTCTGTGTGTCCTGGCTGAAGGGGAGATGTAAAAGGGTGATTATGAGAAAGCATGGCTGGTACTCACTACTTCATCTGCAGGCATGAGGAGGTCATCAGTAATGGATAATGTATTCCATTTGCAATCTTTGCTTGCTCTTAAAGCACATAATCTGTGAGACTTTACTTTGCACACTGTAAAAAGAAGAAAAAAGATGGATGTTAATCTGGTGACAATGAAGATTCTAATTTTTTTCCCTAAGCTGCTCTAAAAGTTAGAACCTAGATGCATCTAAGTAGTTATGACTTAACTCCAAAGGCTTATTTTCCATACATTTCAGTTTCTTTTTATCCTTCCTGGCCAAATTTTCGACTACCCAACTTGAATGGAAATTGATGATAAAAAAAAGAGTGATTTTCTGTTTTTTTTTTCAACCATGTGACTGTATTGTCCAGTCCTCCCAGATCCAACCATCTCTTTTGATTCATAAAAATTCTTCCTCATGCCAGTTTCCTCCCATCTTCTTTTCCCAGTCTGTTAAATATCAGGGTTAATCTTACACTAGACTCAGTGATGTGGTTTGAGTCAATGATACTAAAGCCACATGAACTTTTTCACCCCTCTCTCCACCCACTGAGCTCCACTTCCTAAAGGAATCAGAAAGTTACCTTCACAGATGATAACATTTCGAGATAAGGCAGGAATGCTCCCCCGACAAACATTGCAGTGCTGGGTCCGGGGACTGTGGCTCGAATACCAGTAGTGCATTCCAACAAGAAAAGGGTTGTTTTCTGCTGCAGGTATCTAAAATAAAGCAAAGAGAACAAAGAATAGAGAGTTAATCACAGAGATGGATGAGGGAAGGCCAGAAAACATAATGCTAAGGGTGAAATGGCCATCTATATAAGGTGTCAGAGCATGTGAGAATCAAAGTTGAGCTGACACTTAATAAACCTCCCATCTCTATTTTTTCCCAATGGTTTTGGAAAGGGAAAAAGAATGAGGGGGTGGGATTTCCTGGCAGTCCAGTGATTAAGACCCGACACTCCCAGTGCAGGGCGCATGGGCTCCAAATCCTCTGACCAGGCAAGAAAGGGAGGAAGTAGGGCTCTGACTCTGGGCTAAGGAATGCTTGTCAGGCTTTAGCTTCCTCCTGGAGATATATATTATCCTTCCTGGCTTACTGCTGCCAAGTGAGTAGAGAATTGCACTGCTGGGACAATAGTTTCATTTCAGAAGCTTCTGGCCAAAGCATTCTTTTCGGAATACCATGCTCTGACTGCCTATAGAAATTTTTTGGTTAATCAATTTAATTCATTCAAAATTCATTAAATTTTTACCGAGTAACTACTTGGCACTTTTCAAGGCACTAGGGATATAGTGATGAATAAGACGAAGTCTCTGCCTTCTGGAAACAACATTCTGTTTGGTGTCCCTCTTTCATGGTATTGAATTTGATGTTTACTATTAACCTGTCTGTAAATGCTGCATTTGTTTAACACAGCCTATTTTTCATGACTATTGGGCAGGCACAGGGTATAACAGCAACTAGTTTTGGGGTTAAAAGGAGAAGGGGAGGGGTGGGCACCAAAAACCCCTCAATTTATTCTGGGTGTACATTCCACAGGACACTTCCACCTTTTCTCTAATTCCTGTGGATGCCTAAATCTCTTCTTTCTCTGCCTTCCTCTGGAATGTAGACATAGGCATACACATTCAGTTCTTTATTCTTGATGTTATAATCATTTGGGCGTGTAAAGGCATAAGACCTTAAAATGAAATACACATTCTTCCTGATAGTGGTCCCTGAGAGAGAGAGAGAAGGATAGGAGAGAGAGAAAAAAAGAGGGGGAGGAGAGAGGGCACTATTGAAGGACCTAGCACATTTAGTCTTCAACTTTGATTAATTTATAGGAATTAGTCATCTAAAACATAGCCTGTATATGGTACTCTTTGAACCCTGCTTCCCTCTCTGGCATGCTATTTATGTGCTAAGTTGCTGTTGGATTGACCAGGAAGCTTCTGGAAGGAAAAGCTACTTGGATAAGACAAAGGCTCATCTGCTATGAGGTCACTTTGTATTATTTTTTGCATATTGAGACCCTGGCAAAGTTCCAAGAAGATCAGAGTAGAGAGTGGAGAGTCATGAGGAAATGAGATAGACTTGGTCTTGACATACTGAGCAACCAGCACCTTTCCATTTCCCAAGCCACTAGATTATAACTCTACAAGTACCTTCCTTCCTTCCAGCCTCCCCCTCTCCTCCAATAATTACTAAGAGCTACTTTGTGTCATCTACGAAGCTAGGAACTAGAGATGCAGAGATGCATGATCCATAGTTTTTGCCCTCAGGGAGCTCATGGTCTACTGTAGGAGACAACTTCCTAAACGGATCCTTCCAGTATAGAGTTACAAGTGAGCTCTCCTATAATGTTCAAGATTCTATGGGACAAATGGAAGAAATGAAGAACTCTGAGTAGAATACTGAATTTCACAGTACAATTGGCTACATAATATAAGCATATATAAAATGGACATTGTTTTGGTTCAGCAGTAGAGGAAATGGGATTTATATTCCTTATGTGCATCTTATTGTATAAGGAAACTTTGATGCATACAACCCTGAGTGAGTATGTGTTGTATGCTGAATTATGTCCCTTGCCAAAATATGTTCAAATACCTAGTATCTGTGAATGTGATCTTATTTGAAAATAGGATATTTATAGATGCAATCAATTTAAGATGTGGTCATAATGGATTGGGGTTCCCTGGTGGCTCAGACGGTAAAGAATCTGCCCACAATGCAGGAGACCTAGGTTTGATCTCTGGGTTAGGAAGATTCCCTGGAGAAGGGAATGGCAATCCACTCCAGTATTCTTGCCTGGAGAATTCCATGGACAGAGGAGCCTGGCGAGCTACAGTCCATGGGGTCACAAAGAGTTGGACATGACTGAGCGACTCACACACACACACAAAATGAATTAGAGTAGGCCCTAAACCAGTGACTACTGTCCTTACAAGAAGAGGGAAATTCAGACACAGTTACAGGAGAGAACTGCAAGTGCTGACAGAGGGTGAGATTGGAATGATGTGTCTACAAGTGAAGAAATGCCAAGGAATGCCTGTAATCACTAGAAGTTAAGATGTAAAGAAAGATTCTCTTCTAGAGGCTTCAGGAGAGCATGGCCCTGCCAATACACTGATTTTGGAATTCTAAACTCCAGAACTGTGACAGATTTTCTTAATTCACAAGTTTGTGGATTTGTTGTAGCAGTCCAAGTTCTTGTAGTCCAACCCCAACAAGAAGTTTGGGGTCCAACTCTTAGTGACAAGAAGTTTGGGGTTCAACTCTTTGTGACCCCATGAACTGTAGCCAACCAAGTTACTCTGTCCATGGGATTGCCCAGGTAAGAATACTGGAGTGGGTTGCTATTTCCTTCTCCTGGGGATTGAGTTTATTTTAGATGTAACATGTAAATTAGGACATACAGTGCTGTCTTTCTGTGTCTGGCTTATTTAATTTAGCATAATGTCTTCCAGGTTCATCCATGTTATTATAACTGGCAAGATTTGCTTCTTCTTAAAGGCTGAACAATATTCCATTGTATTTGTATATAAAAATATTACATTTTTAACCCATTAATCCACTGAGGGGCATTTAGGTTACATCCATATCTTGGTTACTGTGAATAATGCTGAAAGAAACATGAGAGTGATAATACATATTCAAGATCCTGATTTCATGTCCTATAGATATATATACCCAGAAGTGGAATTGCTGGAGCATAAGGTAGTTATATTTTTAATACTTTGAGAAACTGCAATACTACTTTCTATAAGGCCTGTACCAATAAAAATTTATTATTAATCTCTTTTATCCACATTCCTGTCAGGACTTTTTACCTCTTGTGTTATCTCTTTTTTTTAATATTGAAGTATAGTTGATTTACAATATTGTGTTAGATCCAGATACAGTAAAGTGATTTAATTATACATGCTGTTGTTGATGTTCAGTTACTAAGTCCAGTCCAGCTCTTTGGGACTTCATGGACTGCAGCACACCAGGCTCATCTGTCCTCCACTATCTTCCAACTCAATGGTGATTCTATCTAACCATCTCATCCTCTGCCACCCCCATCTCCTCCTGACCTAAATCTTTTCCAGCATCAGGGTCTTTTCCAACAAGTCATTTCTTCTCATCAGGCAGTCAAAATCTTGGAGCTTCAGCTTCAACAACAGTCCTTCTAGTGAATATTCAGGGTTGATTTCCTTTAGGATTGACCAGTTTGATCTCCTTGCAGTCCAAGGGACTCTCAAGAGTCTTCTCCATCACCACAATTCAAAAGCATCCATTTTTCAGTGCTCAGCCTTCTTTATGGTCAAGTTCTCACATCTGTACATGATTACCGGAAAAATCATAGCTCTATCAGACCTTTGTCAGCAAAATGATGTCTCTGCTTTTTATTTTTTATTTATTGTTTTTAATATTTTGTCTAGGTTTGTCATAGTTTTCCTTCCAAGGAGCAAGTGTCTTTTAATTTCGTGGCTGCAATCACCATCCGCAGTGATTTTGGAGCCCAAGGAAAAAAAAAAAATCTGTCACTGCTTCTACTTTTTCCCCTTCTGTTTGTCATGAAGTGATGGGCCCAGATGCTATGATCTTAGTTTTTTTGAATGTTGAGTTTAAAGCCAGTTTTTTTCACTCTCCTTTCACCCTTATCAAGAGGCTATTTAGTTCCTTTTCACTTTCTGCCATTAGAATGGTATCTGCATATCTGAGGTTGTTGATATTTCTCCCAGTAATCATGATTACAGCTTGTGATTCATCCAGTCCAGTATTTCGAATGATGTACTCTGCCTATAAGTTAAATAAAGAGGGTGACAATATACAGCCTTGTCACACTCCTTTCCCAATTTTGAACCACAAAGTTGTTCCATGTCCAGTTCTAACTGTTGCTTCTTGACCTACATAGAGGTTTCTCATGAGGCAGCTAAGGTGTTCTGGAATTCCCATTTCTTTAAGCATTTTCCAGTTTGTTGTAATCCACACAAAAGCTTCTGTGTAGTCAATGAAGCAAAAGTAGATGTTTTTCTGAAATTTCCTTGCTTTTTCTATGATCCAGTGGATGTTGGCAATTTGATTTCTGGTTCCTTTGCCTTTTCTAAATCCAGCTTGTACATCTGGAAGTTCTCAGATCACATATTGTTGAAGCTTAACTTGAAGGATTTTGAGCATTAACTTGCTAGCATGTGAAATGAGCACAAGTGTATGGTAGTTTTTACATTCTTTGGCATTGCCTTTCTTTGGGGTTGTAATGAAAACTGACCTTTTCCAGCCCTGTGGCCATAGCTGGGTTTTCCAAATTTGCTGACATATTGAGTATAGCACTTTAACAGCATCATTGTTTTTAGTATTTTAAATAACTCAGCTGGAATTTCATCATCTCCACTAGCTTTGTTCATACTAATACTTTCTAAGGCCCACTTGACTTCACACTCCAGGATATCTGGCTCTAAGTGAGTGACCACACCATCGTGGTTATCCAGGTCATTAGGACCTTCTTTGTATAGCTTTGTGTATCCTTGCCACCTCTTTTTAATCTTCTCTGCTTCTTTTAGGTCCTAGCCTTTTCTGTCCTTTATTGTGCCCATCTTTTCATGAAATGTTCCCTTGGTGTCTCCAATTTTCTTGACAAGATCTCTAGTCTTTCCCATTCTATTGTTTTCTCTATTTCTTTGGATTGGTTACTTAAGAAATCCTTCTCATCTCTCCTTGCTATTCTCTGGAGTTCTACAATCATTTGGGTATACCTTACCCTTTCTCTCTTGACTTTCACTTCTCTTCGTTCCTTAGCTATTTGTAAAGCCTCCTCAGATAACCACTTTGCCTTCTTGCATTTCTTTTTCTTGGGGTTGGTGTTGGTCATTGCCTTCTGTACAATGTTACGAACCTGTCCACAGTTCTTTAGGGACTCTGTCTACCAGATCCAACCCCTTGAATCTATTTGTCACCTCCACTGTATAATCATAAGGGGTTTGATTTAGGTCATACCTGAATGATCTAGTGGTTTTCCCTACTTTCTTCAATTTAGGCCTTGATTTTACAATAAGGAGCTCATGATCTGAGCCATATTCAGCTCCTTGTCTTGTTTTTGCTGACTGTATAGAGCTTCTCCATCTTCAGCTGCCAAGAATATAATCAATCTGAATTCTGTATGACTGTCTGGCTATGTCCATGTGTAGAGTTGTCCCTTGTTGTTGAAAAATGGTGTTTTCTATGACCAGTGTTTTCTCTTGACAAAACTCTGCTAGCCTTTGCCCTGCTTCATTTTGTGCTCCAAGGCCAAACTTGCCTGTTATTCTGGGTATCTCTTCACTTCCTACTTTTGCATTCCAATCCCCTATGATGAAAAGGACATTTTTTTTTGTGTGTGTGTGCTACTTCTAGAAGGTGCTGTGCGTCTTTATAAACATGGTCAACTTCAGCCTTTTTGGCATCAGTGGTTGGGTCATAGACTTGTATTACTGTGATGCTGAATGGTTTAGTTGGAAACAAGCTGAGATCATTTTGTCATTTTTGAGGTTGCACCCAAGGACTGCACTTCAGTCTCTTTTGTTAACTATGAGGGCTACTCCAATTCTTCTAAGGGATTCTTGCCCACAGTAGTAGACATAATGGTTACCTGAATTAAATTCTCCCATTTCTGTCCATTTTAGTTCACTGATTCCTAAGATGTTCAGTGTTGCCCTCTCCTGCTTGACCATGTTTAATTTACCTTGATTCATGTACCTAACATTCCAGGTTCCTATGCAATATTGTTCTTTATAGCATCAGAGTTTACTTTCACCTCCAGACACACCCACAACTTAGCAATGTTTCCACTTTGGCCCAGCCTCTTAATTCTTTCTGGAGCTAGTAGTAATTGCCCTCTTCTCTTCTCCAGTAGCATATCAGGCACCTTCTAACCAGGGGAGCTCATCTTCCAGTGTCATATCTTTTTGCCTTTTCATACTGTCTATGGAGTTCTCCAGAGATCAAATTGCCAACATCTGCTGGATCATAGATAAAGCAGAATTCCAGAAAACCATCTACTTCTCCTTCATTGACTATGCTAAAGCCTTTAACTGTGTGGATCACAACAAAATGTGGAAAATTCTTAAAGATATGGGAATACCAGACAACCTTACCAGCCTCCTGAGAAATCTGTATATAGGTCAAGAAGCAACAGTTAGAACCAGACATGGAACAATGGAGTGGTTCAAAATTGGGAAAGGTGTACATCAAAGCTATATATTGTCACCCTGCTTATTTAACTTATATGCAGAGTACATCATGAGAAACGCTGGGCTAGAAGAAGCACAAGCTGGAATCAAGACTGCAGGGAGAACTATCAATAACCGCTAATATGCAGATGACACCATCCTTATGTCAGAAAGTGAAGAGGAACTAAAAAGCCTCCTGATGAAAGTGAAAGAGGAGAGTGGAAAAGCTGGTTTAAAACTCAACATTCAAATAATGAAGATCATGGTAGCTGGTCTCAGCACTTTATGGCAAATAGATGGGGGGACAATGGAAACAGTGACAGCCTTTATTTTCTTGGGCTCCAAAATCATGCAGATGGTGACTGAAGCCATGAAATTAAAAGACACTTGCTCCTTGGAAGAAAGCCATGACAAACCTAGACAGCATATTAAAAAAGCAGAGACATTACTTTTCTGATGAAGGTCTGTATAGTTAAAGCTATGGTTTTTCCAGTAGTCATGTATGGATGTGAGATTTGGACCATAAAGAAGGCCGAATGCCAAAGAATTGATGCTATTGAGTTGTGGTTTTGAGAAGACTCTTGAGAGTCCCTTAGACTGCAAGGAGATCAAACCAGTTAATCCTAAACCAGTTAATCCTAAAGGAAATCAGTCCTGAATATTCGTTAGAAGGACTGATGCTGAAGCTGAAGCTCCAATACTTTGGCCACTTAATGCAAAGAACCGACTCATTAGAAAAGACCCTGATGCTGGGAAAGATTGAAGGCAGCAGAAGGGGACAGCAGAGGACAAGATAGTTGGATGGCATCACTGACTCAATGGACATGAGTTTGAGCAAGCTCCAGGAGATGATGAAGGATAGGGAAGCCTGGCATGCTGCAGTCCATGGTGTTGCAGAGTCAGACATGACTGAGCGACTGAACAACATTACTACCTATTATTTTACACTGCTCCACCCCAAATATCTATAACAATCCTTTACCATTTACTAGTTACTTAAGACATCAGGTTATATTTTTTAACTTTTATATGCATTTTTGCTAATAAGTAGAGAAAGAAAACCTGAATTCTTAAACAATAAAACATTAGCATTTTACTGGAAAACTTGACCGCTTTCATATATAGGTTCTCTATACTTCTTTTTAATGGCTTTTATAAAGTTTGCTAGCTTATGATTATGGGATTATAGAATCCATTATCCCTCTTGAGTATCACAGGGCCTATACATCTCCTATACATCAGTTTCTTTTTACATTTGAATTAATCTTCCCCATTATCTCTAAAACCTTCACAGCAGAACTTTGCTTTAGGATGAACTATATATCACTCTCTTTCTAACCCTGGCCCCAGGATTACCCTCAGATTCATTTATTAATTCAAAGAATATTTATTGAGCCTCTACTATGTGCCAGACACTGCTCTAAGTAAATAAATGACAAAAATCCCTCCCCTCTTGGAACTTACATAACTTCTAGTGCATAGGTCTGTAGAAGACTGAGCAGAGGGCATAGCCCAGAGTTTCAATGGTAGCACCACTTGTTGCAGGGAGCAGTAGCCCAGGGCTTGGTATTGTTAAGGAGAAAAGGAACCCTGCCACACTTTGGGGAAGACTGTTCCTTGCTCTTCCCTCTATATTTCCTTTGTTGTGAACAGTAAACAGAGAGGCAGAAGGGCATAATGGTTAGGGACATAGGCTTTGGATTCACATAGCCTGGGTCTAAATCTTGGCTTTGCAACTGAGTAGTTATTTTGTCTTGGTCTGGTTCCTTATCCTTGAGCCTCAGTTTCCTTAGTTGTTACTATAGTCACTTTGCAGACTCAAGTCAAGACTGCTGATTGCAGCTATGCTATTAATAACAAGAACATCTAAGTTACCTTCTCACATACATCTTGAGTACCTCATCCATTGAGCAAACAGTGACATCTATATATAAAGTGGATGTGTACAGAGGTATCTAAACCACATATTTACCAAGGTTTGAGTCTAAGTGAATTAATTCTATTTATAGACAGATTTCCTAATGATATACATCCAAAATTCCTGATCAGATGGTATCTGCTTCCATTTTATTATTTCCCTGTTTGAAAGGTGGCTTAGCTAATGCAGTCAATTAAGTGTTTACTCATGAGAGTTGAGTGGATTCTCTATTATTTATCCTACCTTACGAATTTCTCCCTGTTGCACGGTTTTTATGACGTTAATCCATTCTTCCATGTCTTTCCGATTGGGTGCAGCCAGCGTAACTTTTCGTTGTGGTGTGATCACCTACAGAAAGTCACATTATTAGCTGATTCCCAACTCAAACTTTGCCCCCAAACATAGCATTTGAACTCTCTAAGATACTAGACAGGTCTACCAAGCACAACCAAAGCCACTTCTTAAATATATGACAGCAGTTCCCAGAGCCACCCCAACTAATAATAGTAATAAACAACAATTTAAAGGCACTTACTATGTACTGGGCACTGTTCTGTTGTACTTTATGTATCTTATTTATTTCAATTTTCATTACAAATCCAAGAGCTAGGCAGTATTATTTTCCCTCACTTTATAGTCAGGATATTTTTTTCTGTGGCAAAGGGAGTTAAATAACTTGCTCAGGGCAAAAAAGTAGGTAAGAAACTAAGCCAGAATTTGAATCTAGATTCTTTGGCTCCAGCACACATGCTCTTAAACACTAGGCCAAGCACCCATCTGTTACTCAAATAAAGTTGCCTGAAAATCTTACTTGTTTACTTGCTGCTCTACCTACCTGAAATGGTAAAAGTGTTTCTTTTTCATCAGGGTGTGCCTATTTCTGTTTGAGGGGAGGGTGAGACTGGAGTGAGGAAACTAAAAATCCAGTTTCTTTCTTTCTTATGGTCAGGGAAAATCTGAGGAGAATTTTACTATTATCTCTCTTAATCCTGCTTGGTGCAAGAACCTTGCAGAAACAATGAGAAAGCCATGTTGAGGGTCTAGCAGAGGTAGACCCTGCTAACTTTGTCTTTTCCCAAAGGGCAGGAGGAGCATGGATAGCTATAGCATCAGTCATTGCTTCAGTGGCCCTACTTGTCTTCATTACCAGTGCCCACCACCTCAAGCTCAAATCTTGCAGCTAGAGCTCACCACAACAACAAACAATTTGTTCTTCTTGTGCATGTAGCACCGCACAAGAAGAACCGCATAATGGCAATAGGAACTAGTTGGAATTAGTAACAACAGTCACTCCTTTGGTCTAAACCCATTCTTATGTGGGGTTGATGCATAGTGCCTCCATGTTTTAATTAGGCTAAGGGGAAACCTAGCCCTTGGAATTATTGTAGAATGGATACCCAAAACATTATCTTGTATGGATATCACTCAAAAGTTAAGATTTTGGAACAGGGTCAACAGAACCCTCAGCTTTTTCCTGGGTCAGTATGATGCAATGAGAGAGAAGTGAGAGTAGGGTCTCCTTTCAACTGCTCTTCTTTCAAAGGAGAATGGACTGTGGACCAGCCATGGGAGCAGGGTATTGGGCCCATAGCTCTTTAGTCTGCTAAGTACCTTCACCTGCATGAAGAGGAACCCTGCTCTCCATAACCCACCACTGACACTGAGAAAAAAAACATTTCTGTGAGGAGATGGGTAGGAGAATTCTTGGGCCAAAGGACTTGTTATTTTTCAGTGAGATTTCTATTCTGTATTTACCTGAATGACCAAGTCTTATGACATTTTAGCAGTGACAAGCCCTCGAATACATCCCTGGAAAATCCTCTGCTTTCTTTGAGGTACTCTCATTAGTAATCTCAGCATAGAGTAACTTTCACTTTGGATTTAGGTTCTTATCTGTTTCATCAAAGGAGAAAATGTCATGTAGCTCAAATATCTTGATACAGTCTACAACATATTAGCAGTCTCTTGAAAGCCTCCCAATGATATTCATTTAAATTACCTTCACCGGAAGGACTGATTTTTGAAATAGTCACCCCCATCCTGAAATCAGCTCTGCCTTTATATCAAACTGGTAATAGAGACCAGGGCAATCATGCTTTTTCCCCTCATCAGTGGGCTGATAGAAAATACTCACATGAATAATCTTTAACACTCATTTGCAATGCTACTTTAAGTGGATTTCCAAACACACTTTGGGATTAAAGACTTGGGAAATTTGAATTCCAAACAGGCGACAGGTGGGTATGGAGACCCCTCTTCCCAGCCAGCTTTCACCCTTGCCCAATCAGGCAATCCTAATCTTACTTACGCAAAAACTGTGGCAAAGGTTTCTACAGCTGCTTTCTGCCAAGGCAACTTGAGACAAATCAATTGTTTCAAAGCGTGCAAACTGGAAAGGTATGAGAGGGAGAGGGAAAAGGAACCATCTGGTTATTGAGGCAAAGATACACTAAAAAGTAAACACACACATAGGCACACTAAAAGGCATTTTTGGCAGTTATAACCCCATTATTTCTTTGGCTTGAGTGCTGAATTTATTTAGCATCATGATTTTGATTGATATATCATGTAACAAACAGAAAATTAACCAAACTAAACCCAAAACACAACTCTTCCCAAAACTTTTATATGGATTTATAGGAAAGCTTAGGTAGCTCAGGATTATTTAAAACTAAAGGTTTATGCTGGAGAATATAGTGGGATACTGCCTTCATGGATCACAGCCTTGTTGTGGTGAAGGGCCTTGCATAATTCAAGGAAGCTATGAGCCATGCCATGCAGGGCCACCCAAGATGGACAGGACATAGTGAAGAGTTCTGACAAAACATGGTCCACTGGAGGAGGGCATGGCAACCCACTCCAGTATTCTTGACTGGAAAACTCCATGAACAGTATGAAAAGGCAAAAAGGTATGACACTGGAAAATGAGCCCCCGGGTTGAAAGATGTCCAATACGCTACTGGGGAAGAGTTCAGGGAAATTACTAATAGCTCCAGAAAGAATGAGGCTTCTCTGGTGGCCTAGGGGTAAAGAATCTGCCTGCAATGCAGGAGCCGCAGGAGATGCAGATTTGATCCCTGGCTCAGGAAGATCCTCTGGAGGAGGGCATAGCAACCCACTCCAGTGTTCTTGCCTGGAGAAGAATCCCATGGATGGAGGAGGCTGGCAGGCTACAGTACCTAAGGGTTGCAAAGAGTCGGACACGACTGAAGTGACTTAGCATGTACTCAGGCCAGAAAGAATGAAGTGGCTCAGTAAGAACCTAACAGAAGCAGAAGAGATTAAGAAGAGGTGGCAAGAATACACAGAAAAACCATACAGAAAAGGTCTTAATGACCCAGATAACCATGAGGGTGTGGTCAATCTCTTAGAGCCAGACATCCTGGAGTGTGAAGTCAAGTGGGCCTTCAGTTCAGTCGCTCAGTCATGTCTGACTTTTTGTGACCCCATGGACTGCAGCATGCCAGGCCTCCCTGTCCATCACCATCTCCTGGAGTTTACTCAAACTCATGTCCATTGAGTCAGTGATGCCATACAGCCATCTCGTCCTCTGTCATCCCCTTCTCTTCCTGCCTTCAATCTTTCCCAGCATCAGGGTCTTTTCAAATGAGTCAGTTCTTAGCATCAGGTGGTCAAAGTATTGGAGTTTCAGCTTCAGCATCAGTCCTTCCAATGAATATTCAGGACTGATTTCCTTTAGGATGGACTGGTTGGATCTCCTTGCTGTACAAGGGACTTTCAAGAGTCTTCATTAACACCACAGTTCAAAAGCATCAATTCTTCAGTGCTCAGCTTTCTTCATAGTCCAACTCTCACATCCATACACGACTACTGGAAAAACCATAGCCTTGACTAGATGGACCTTTGCAGGCAAAGTAATGCCCCTGCTTTTTAATAAGCTGTCTAGTTTGGTCATAACTTTCCTTCTGAGGAGCAAGCGTCTTTTAATTTCATGGCTGTAGTCACCATCTGCAGTGATTTTGGAATCACCAATATAAAGTCTGTCACTCTTTCCACTGTTTCCCCATCTATTTGCCACGAAGTGATGGGACCAGATCCCGTGATCTTAGTTTTATGAATGTTGAGTTTTAAGCCAACTTTTTCACTCTCCTCTTTCACTTTCATCAAGAGGCTCTTTAGTTCTTCACTTTCTGCCATAAGGGTGGTGTCATCTGCATATCTGATGTTATTGATATTTCTTCCAGGAATCTTAATTCCAGCTTGTGCTTCATCCAGTCCAGCATTTCTCATGATGTACTCTGCATATAAGTTTAATAATCAGGGTGACAATATACAGCCTTGTTGTATTCCTTTACTGATTTGGAACCACTCTGTTGTTCCAGGTTCAGTTCTAACTGTTGCTTCTTTACCTGCATACAGATTTCTCAGGAGGCAGTTCAGGTGGTCTGGTATTCCCATGTCTTGAAGAATTTTCCATAGTTTGTTGTGATCCACACAGTCAAAGGCTTTGGCCTAGTCAATAAAGCAGAAATAGATGTTTTTCTGGAACTCACTTGCTTTTTCAATGATCTAACAGATGTTGACAGTTTGATCTCTGGTTCCTCTGCCTTTTCCCAATCCAGCTTTAACATCTGGAAATTCATGGTTCATGTTCAACCAGGTTGAAGGCTGGCTTGGAGAATTTTGATCATAACTTTGCTAGTGTGTGAGATGAGTGCAATTGTATAAGTAGTTTGAGCATTCTCTGGCATTGCCTTTCTTTGGGATTGGAATGAAAACTGACCTTTTCCAGTCTGTGGCCCCTGCTGAGTTTTCCAAAATTGCTTGCATATTGAGTGCAGCACTTTCACAGCATCATCTTTAGGGATTTGAAATCAGATTGATTATATTCTTTGCAGCCAAAGATGGAGAAGCTCTATATAGTTAGCAAAAACAAGACCAGGAGCTGACTGTGGCTCAGGTCATGAACTCCTTATTGCAAAATTCAGACTTAAACTGAAAAGAGTAGGGAAAACCACTAGACCACTCAGGTTTGACCTAAATCAAATCCCTTATGACTATACAGTGGAAGTGACAAATGGACTGAAGGGATTAGATCTGATACACAGAATGCCTGAAGAATTATAGATGGAGGTTCATGACATTGTACAGGAGGCACTGATCAAGACCATCCCCAAGAAAAAGAAATGCAAAAAGGCAAAATGGTTGTCGAGAAGGCCTTACAAAAAACTATGAAAAGAAGAGAAGTGAAAGACAAAGGAGAAAAGGAAAAATATCCATCTGAATGCAGAGTTCCAAAGAATAGCAAGGAGAGATAAGAAAGCCTTCCTCAGTGATCAGTGCAAATAAATAGAGGAAAACAATAGAATGGGAAAAACTGGAGATCTGGTGAAAAAAATTAGAGATATCAAGGGAACATTTCATGCAAAGATGAGCACAATAAAGGACAGAAATAGTACGGACCTAACAGAAGCAGAAAATATTAAGAACAGGTGGCAAGAATACACAGAAGAACGATACAAAGAAGATCTTCATGACCCAGAAAACCATGATAGTGTGATCACTCACTTAGAGCCAGACATCCTGGAATGTGAAGTCAAGTGGGCCTTAGAAAGCATCACTATTAAAACAAAGCTAGTGGACGTGGTGGAAGTCCAGCTGAGCTATTTCAAATCCTAAAAGATGATGCTGTGAAAGTGGCCCTTAGAAAGCATCATTACAAACAAAGCTAGTGGAGGTGATGGAATTCCAGCTGAGCTATTTCAAATCCTAAAAGATAATGCTGTTAAAGTGCTGCACTCAATATATCAGCAAATTGGAAAAATTCAGCAGTGTCCACAGGGCTGAAAAAGGTCAGTTTTCATTTCAATCTCAAAGAAGGGCAGTGCCAAAAAATGTTCAAACTACTGTATAATTGCATTCATTTCACATGCTAGTAAGGTTATGCTCAAAATTCTTCAAGCTCGGCTTCAGCAGTACATGAACTGAGAACTTCCAGGTGTACCAGCTGGGTTTAGAAAAAGCAGAGGAACCAGAGATCAAATTGCCAGTATTTGTTGGATCATAGGGAAAGCAAGGGAACTCCAGAAAAACACCTACTTCTGCTTCATTGATTATGCTAAAGCCTTTTACTGTGTGGATCACAACAAACTGTGGAAAATTCTTTAAGAGATGTGAGTACCAGACCTCCTTACCTGTCTCCTGAGAAACTTGTATGCAGGTCAAGAAGCAACAGTTAGAACCAGATATGGAACAATGGACTGGTTCAAAATTTGGAAAGGAGTGTGAGAAGGCTGTATATTGTCACCCTGCTTATTTAACTTATAGGCAGGGTGCATCATGAGAAATGCCAGGCTGGATGAAGCTCAAGCTGGAATCAAGACGGTCAGGACAAATACCAACAACCTCAGATATGCAAATGATATCATTCTAATGGCATAAAGTAAAGAGAAGCCAAAGAGCCTCTTGATGAGGGTGAAAGAGGAGAGGGAAAAAGCTGGCTTGAAACTCAACATTCAAAGACCGGAAACTATAAAACTCCTAGAGGAGAACATAGGCAAAACACTCTCCGACATAAATCACAGCAGGATCTTCTATGATCCACCTCCCAGAATACTGGAAATAAAAGCAAAAATAAACAAATGGGACCTAATTAAAATTAAAAGCTTCTGCACAACAAAGGAAAATATAAGCAAGGTGAAAATACAGCCTTCCGAATGGGAGAAAATAATAGCAAATGAAGCAACTGTCAAACAACTAATCTTAAAAAATATACAAGCAACTTATGCAGCTCAATTCCAGAAAAATAAACGACCCAATCAAAAAATGGGCCAAAGAACTAAATAGACATTTCTCCAAAGAAGACATACAGATGGCTAACAAACACATGAAAAGATGCTCAACATCACTCATTATCAGAGAAATGCAATTCAAGACCACAATGAGGTACCATTTCACACCAGTCAGAATGGCTGCAATCCAAAAGTCTGCAAGCAATAAATGCTGGAGAGAGTGTGGAGAAAAGGGAACCCTCTTACACTGTTGGTGGGAATGCAAACTAGTACAGCCACTATGGAGAACAGTGTGGAGATTCCTTAAAAAATTGCAAATAGAACTGCCTTATGACCCAGCAATCCCACTGCTGGGCATACACACTGAGGAAACCAGAATTGAAAGAGACACATGTACCCCAATGTTCATCACAGCACTGTTTATAATAGCCAGGACATGGAAACAACCTAGATGTCCATCAGCAGATGAATGGATAAGAAAGCTGTGGTACATATACACAATGGAGTATTACTCAGCCATTAAAAAGAATACATTTGAATCAGTTCTAATGAGGTGGATGAAACTGGAGCCGATTATACAAAGTAAGCCAGAAAGAAAAACACCAATACAGTACACTAACACATATATATGGAATTTAGAAAGATGGTAATGATAACCCTGTATGCGAGACAGCAAAAGAGACACAGGTGTATAGAACAGACTTTTGGACTCTGTGGGAGCGGGAGAGGGTGGGATGATTTGGGAGAATGGCATTGAAACATGTATACTATCATATATGAAATGAATCGCCAGTCTCTGTTCGATACAGGATACAGGATGCTTGGGGCTGGTGCACTGGGATGACCCAGAGAGACAACATGGGGAGGGTGATGGGAGAGGGGTTCAGGGTTGGGAACTCATGTACACACGTGGCGGATTCATGTCAATGTATGGCAAAACCAATACAGTATTGTAAAGTAAAAAAATAAAATTAAAAAAAAAAGAAACTCAACGTTCAAAAAAACTAAGATCATGGCCTCTGGTCCCATCATTTCACGGTAAATAGAAGGTGAAAAAGTGCAGGTAGTGACAGATTTTATTTTCTTGGGCTCCAAAATCATGTGGACAGTGATTGCAACCATGAAACTAAAAGATGATTGCTCCTTGAAAGGAAACCTGTGACAAACCTAGACAACATATTAAAAAGCAGAGACATCACTTTGCCTGCAAAGGTCTGTCTAGTCAAAACTATATTTTTTTCAAGTAGTCATGTATGGATGTGAGAGTTGGACCATAAAGAAGGCTGAGCACTGAAGAATTGATGCTTTTGAAATGAGGTGTTGGAGAAGACTCCTGAGAGTCTCTTGGACTGCAAGGAGATTGAACCAGTTGATCCTAAAGGAAATTAACCTTGAATATTCATTGGAAGGACTGATGTTGAAGCTGAAGCACCAATACTTTTGCTACCTGATGTAAAAATTGGAAAAGACCCTGATGCTTGGAAAGATTCCAGGCAAAAGGAGACAGGGCAGCAGAGGATGAGATGATTAGATAGCATCACTGACTCAGTAGACATGAATTTGAGCAAACTCCTGGAGGTAGTGAAGGACAGGGTAGCCTGGAGTGCTGCAGTCCATGGGGTTGCAAAGAGTCCGGGACGATTTAGGGGCTGAACAGCAACAACATAATGGGATATGGTCTAGCTAGGGATATAGTGGAGCAGCTTGGTATTATCCACCTTAATTCTCACTAACATGTCTTTACCTCTTGGTTTATCTCCTCTCAAATTATTTCCTGGTGCCTACCTACTAGGAAATTGACACAACTGACACGTATATGTATATATATATATGTATGTATGTGTATATATATATATTCTCTTACCGCAGGATGGTGTGCAAAGCAGAGCCTTTGTCCTCGAACCAGAAAATATCTAAGCTTCCATCTCTTGAATGAGTTACAGTTCTTTAGCAGAGGTCCTTCCTTCAGTATTTTCTGAAAGATAGAAGCATAGCTTTGAGTAATTAGGTCAATTTGCAAGACCATATCACTTGTTCTCTCATTTGAGAAGTTCAGATATCTAGAAGGCCCTGTCACATATCTGAGAAATGGCCTAAGGGCCAGGCAAGAATACAGAGTTTCTTAGAGTTTCTTAGTTTATTCAGAAAAAGCATTGGTTACCCTTGGATAACACATTCCAAATCATATAGGCTCTAAGTTTCTTAGGACACATGGCCCAACAACCATGGAAAACATTTTCATTTGTGGTAGGAGGAGGGGATGAGAGACAGAACACATAAATACAAGAGCTACATTCCTAGGGAAGAACAAATGGTTGGGGGAGAGGCTGAGTTCAGTAAGGGCAGATATTTTGGAAATCTTCAGGTTGCAGGACTAGACAGGGCTTTCATATCTGTTATTTTAGAGTGTTCTTTATAGAATAATAAGTTGGATCATATCCCTTCCTGCTCGCAAGCCTCCAATAGCTTCCCAACAGTTTTAGAACCAAATCCCAAGTCTTTATCATAGCCTTCAAGGGATTCATGATCTGGTGAGAGCAAAAAGTGCATGAAAAAGAACTACCATCTGATTACTTTATTTACATATCTCATAGTTTTACCGACTGATTTTTCTGTTACTTGTCAAACAGATTGATTCTAACCAAGCATAGAGTCTGCTTACCATGTTACCATTGGGGAGGCTTTCCCCAGTGTAACCTTACAAGATACAAGTCAACATGCAAGACTACCATCTGGAAGTATTCACATCCACCAAGCTGCAAATAAACCCATGCTGAATGGACGAAGAGACAGACTTAAGTCATAAAATCAAAGCTCTACCATGAATTCCATCCATCATCTAAATTAGAATTCACCATTTGGCAGTTGTGGAAGTGTTTGTTTGGCCCACCTAGTGTTTTTCAGTTCTTAATTAATTGATAATATTTAAAAAGCAGAGAATTTCAAATAAAATCCCAAGTTTCTCTTAAAAAATCTGAACATCTGATAACAGGGGACCTACATTTTCATATGGCAGCAGTCTGCTAGAACAGAGTAGCACCTGCTCCCTTTAGATGGGGCACCCGATTCCAGTGGTATTTAAGTTTGGGACCCCACTTAAACAATCATTTGCTACTCCCGCTCTCCCAAATATACCCACATCTGTTATACTGTCTGTTCAATTCTTTAACCAATAAGTTAGTACTAATGGACAGAGCCTTTGTATGTCAATTGAAAAGTCAGTTCATAGCAATCAAAGTTTACCTGAATCATCTTGATAACTTAAGGGAATTTCCAAGTTATTGTACCACCCTTGGGATGTTTACAAAAGAATGGTGTCAAGGAGTCAAGACAAAGAGACAAAAAAAAGATCTTGTGGGAATGTGGCATGGAGAGTGAGAAATTACATTTCAATTGTTGAAACTGAGTCATCAATGAGAAAACAACTCTGTGTAAGCACTGTGATTCCATCACTCTTTCTCTGGTCAGATGGCCTATGGAATATATTCTCAATGATAGCATTTGGTATTCTGTATCCCAATCTTCTCAACTTTATGCCATATATTGTTCCACACTAAGTCTTCATGATACCTAGACAACCATGTTTATTTCTCTCTGCCAAAGACTTAAGTTCAAAATTGTAAGTGCTCCAACTTTGTACAACTGAAGCCACATCCATTATTTCTTCCCCTTTCCCGAGCTATTCTACTTCGTCAATTGCTAAATTCTTCCATCGTTCTTATTTTACCATGTATGGTATCCTTTGTAATAGTTTATTTACAGTTTTTGGCTGGATATTTCCCCCATTCCATTTTAAGTTTAAAACATCTCTTAATTTCAACTGCTTTTTCTTACCCCTGCTGCCATACCCAGCTTCCTTCTCCTCTTGTTGCTTTTGGGATTAGCATGATGGGGTGAGGTGGCAATGATGAAATGAGGAGGGGGATTTGCTTCTCTAAAAGACTCCCAGAACTCTGGACCCTCTGGTTCCCTCAGAAAATTGCCACACCCTATGATTTGACATACGAAAACAAATAGAATTCAGCCTCTTCTCCCCAGCTACTTCCTTCTATCAACCTGTAGTAATGATCACTGTTTAATTCCCCTTCCTGGTACTTAAGATATGTTCCCTTTTCTTCCCTTACTTGTGCCCTATTAATTAATCATGTTATCCACCTAGGCACACAGAAAACCAGTTAATTAATTAGTTAATTAATCCATTAACCTGGAGACACAGCAAATCATCAAAATGTTCAGTTCTCATTCCATGAACTCAGCATTTGTCATGGTCAAGAAAAGAAAAGAAAGAAAATGACAGATGATTTGGTTAACTAAGAATTGTTTTCTTTCAGGGTAAAAGCCACATAACCAATATCTAGCTACTCTAATTGTAAAGACTGGATAGCTTTAATTGCATGCATGTTAGTTTACTTTAATAAACTTTATATTGCTATACTTAAAAAAGAAAGACTTTATGGTGCATAGGAAAAGGAGTACGTCAAGGCTGTATATTGTCACCTTGCGTATTTAACGTATATGTAGAGTACATCATGAGAAACGCTGGGCTGGATGAAGCACAAGCTGGAATCAAGATTGCCAGGAGAAATATCCATAACCTCAGATATGCAGATGACACCACCCTTATGGCAGAAAGTGAAGAGGAACTAAAAAGCCTCTTGATGAAAGTGAAAGAGGAGAGTGAAAAAGTTGGCTTAAAGCTCAACATTCAGAAAACGAAGATCATGGCATCTGGTTCCATCACTTCATGGGAAATAGATGGGGAAACAGTGGAAACAGTGTCAGACTTTTTTTTTTGTTTGGCTCCAAAATCACTGCAGATGGTGACTGCAGCCATGAAATTAAAAGACACTTACTCCTTGGAAGAAAAGTTATGACCAACCTAGATAGCATATTCAAAAGCAGAGACATTACTTTGCCAACAAAGGTCTATCTAATCAAAGCTATGGTTTTTCCATTGGTCATGTATGGATGTGTGAGTTGGACTGTGAAGAAAGCTGAGCACCGAAGAATTGATGCTTTTGAACTGTGGTGTTGGAGAAGACTCTTGAGAGTCCCTTGGACTGCAAGGAGATCCAACCAGCCATCCTAAAGGAGATCAGTCCTGGGTGTTCATTGGAAGGACTGATGCTGAAGCTGAAACTCCAATACTTTGGCCACCTCATGTGAAGAGTTGACTCATTGGAAAAGACTCTGATGCTGGGAGGGATTGGGGGCAGGAGGAGCAGGGAACAACAGAGGATGAGATGGCTGAATGGCATCACTGACTCGATGGATGTGAGTCTGAGTGAACTCCAGGAGATGGTGATGGACAGGGAGACCTGGCGTGCTGTGATTCATGGGGTCGCAAAGAGTCGGACAGGACTGAGGGACTGAACTGAACTGAACTGATCACTGGATAGAATGCTTTATATTTTCTGAGCTCCTACTATTGACTCCACCTTTTTTTAGGCCCTTAGAAGCAGCTAAAGAAGTTGCAAGCACCTTCCCTGTCTCCCTAGTGGTTCAGACGATAAAGCTGCCTGCAATGTGGGACACCTGGGTTCGATTCCTGGGTCGGGAAGATCCCCTGGAGAAGGAAATGGCAATCCATTCCAGCACTCTTGCCTGGAAAATCCCCTGATAGGCTACTACAGTCCATGGGGTCGCAAAGAGTCAGACATGACTGAGCGACTTCACTTTCACTGTCTCAAAGATATGGATAGTGGGAGTGGAGGTGGAGGGACAGATAATCCATGTAGACAAACATGAAGTTATATGAGCTCAGAGCACCATTTGAAAGAGCCTTGGGAGCTTCATGTCCATTGTGTTAAATGTTTACCTTCTGGTTCAAATGAGAGGTTCCACTAAGATAGTGGCTATCCACTCACACATCCTGCCATTGGGTACACCGGCCAAATCACAATTATCTCCTCTCTGTTCCATGATACTAAACTGGTCTTTATGAATGCATTAGTTTTAAGTGCAGGGCTGTCTACTCAATGATCATAGAAGGCTAGCTGGTTACAAAAGAATCAACAACCTAGCAGGGGAACTGGGCAGCCCAAGCCCAGTTGCTGCTGAATTCTAGGGGATTATTGAATGCTGACCCAGTGTTACCAGTTCATTCCATTTTTCAAGACAAGTTGGCAATCCAGGTGAAAATTTGTGTGAAGTTTTGGAATATGGACATATTAACTACTAATTAAATTAAAACAAAAAACTTGAGAGGGCCAAACAAAACATAGATGAGGCCAAAATCATGCCACAGACAACCAATTTGCAATTTCTGAACTGTAACTACTGTCAGTTTCTCTAGATGACAAAATGAGTGAGTGGTGGGTATTCCTGGCTGGCAACAGAAGAGGTTGCAGTGTATGAGTTCAGTGTTTGTGTGCCTGTATATGTAAGATATATATTACCAAGTTGGTAGCAGATAAATGTTTATGTGACTTATGTATAGTAATTAAGGAGAAAGGTTAGAAGACCATTTAAAAGTTTCTTAACACATTATTGACTGGGCGATTTTTGCAGAAACTAATGCCTCTGGCATTAATATGTCTCTGGTAAATAATGTGCCAAGTTCTAAACTCAGGCTCTATATTGTCAACTTCGAACTTCTACAAATATCCATTAATCCATTATTGTTCAATAATACCCATTAATGGGTTGAGAGGAGGTAAAATTCCTATAGTTTCTTTCTCTTTAAACTCTGTCCCCCTTGGGGAGATGTTTCTAAATAAACCATGGTTTACTTAAAAACACAATATGCAGCTCCCAGAAGTCAGTTTGAAGAAGCAGAAGCTAAAAAGCCACTCAATCAATAGGCTACCACAAGTCAATAAAATATGTGCATGCAAACGAAACTTTACCTGCCTAGGGTCACTAAGCTTAACAAGGACATGAGACAAAAATTGGAAGAAACAAACCAAAAGATACAGCCTATAAAGTGACGCATTAGCAGAAGAACCCTCGCTTATCTTGTAACAGGATTTTCAGTTTACAGATAACATCATTTCATTGACCCCTTGCCACAACCATGTGAAATGTTACTTTCAATTTCCAGATGGGGAGTTTTTCTGTTTCTTTAAAGTGACTATCCAAGAATAATTAGAAGAGTAAGGAGAATTCACATGCATGCAGAGCTTTGCAATGAATAAAGTGCTTTCACTTTTGTTATTGAAACTTCCCAGCATCACTCTGAAGTAGGTAGTGAAAGGCACCTACATCAATTCTGTCCTATGAAAGATACCCTGAACTTTTATTTCTTTAAGTGACTAATATTTTTATTTCTAAGGCATTATCAAGACAGTTGAAGATTTCCTTCTCAAGTAAGATAGTCAATGTTTGATATTTTTGAGATTTTTCAGCATCTTGGGACTACAATATTTGTCAGAAGAATGCATCTCCAGTGTTATTATGCTGTTGCTGCTGCTAAGTCGCTTCAGTCACGTCCGACTCTGTGAGACCCTGTAGACGGCAGCCTACCAGGCTCCTCCATCCTTGGGATTCTCCAGGCAAGAACGCTGGAGTGGGTTGCCATTTCCTTCTCCAATGGGAGGCAATAAAAAACAGGATTATGCATGGGAATTGTTTTGGTGGCCATGTTTATAGGCACACAGATAGTTCATAAAATGAGGCACACCTGTAATCCTCTTGGTTCAAGTTGCCACATTCCTGTGGCAATATGTGTGGTGCTGCAAATAGGAAGAAGTTAGGAAGGGCTATTGGATCCTTGTACATACTGAAATGCTTCTTAAATCAGAACATATTGCACGCAGTTCTATCTGACATTAAAACGCAAATAGCACTGATATCTCTACTTTTAAACTCTCAAGGCTGGGTGTTTCATAGTGGGAGTGAGTGTGGTGCTGAGTTCAGTCACCACAGACATCAACTGACTTCATTCAAATCCAAGAGCACAGGATTTAACATGCGTGTGTGCTCAGTTGCTTCAGTCCTGTCCAACTCTTTGCGACCCTATGGACTGTAGCCCGCCAGGTTCCCCTGTCCATGGGATTCTCCAGGCAAGAACACTGGAGTGGGTTGCCATGCCCTCCTCCAGGGGATTTTCCCAACCCAGGGATCAAACCTCAGTCTCCTATGTCTCCTGCATTGCAGGCAGATTCTTTACCCACTGAGCCACCTGGGAAGCCCCCAGGATTTATTGAGGCATAGTTAATTCAGGTCTTGAATACAGCATTCACACAAAACATCTTTGCCTAACCTGTGGCAGCCCTTGAAGAGAAAGCAGTTTATTTTTGTGTCTTCTTTAATAAGCCAACCACTCAATTCATTATTCCCAGAAACCCCTGCACTCTAGCACCAGTGATCTTTCTCCCTGATGTTCTACAACTTGGCATGTACAAATTAATTGCCAACAGTGATGGTAAGGATTTCCTTTGCTCCATATTTATAAAAGTATATTTTATAAAATATCTCAACAGGGTCTGTAAAGCAGTCCAATTGCCTATATATAATTAACACCTGCCTGCTGCTTAGTTGGGAAAGGGCAAGTACAACTGCTTCTATGAACCTTTCTTGTGCTCCTCCAAAATCCTCCAAAGCTTCTACTATTTGTTGGGCCTGTTTTTCTGTGGCTCAGTGGTTTTTTGCTGGATGAGGCTTTGGAGGATTCTCTTATCCTGTCCTAGTGAAAGGAGCCCCTATTACATAGCCAGAGTGAATTCCACACCCACCTAATCAAAAAGTAAGCAAGCATCATGACATACACCACTACCTGTTATTAGCTGGCTGTTCTTCTATTTTACAAAGAAATAGAGGAAAACAATAGAATAGGAAAGACTGGAGATATCTTCAAGAAAATTAGAGATACAAAGGGGACATTTCATGCAAAGATGGGCTCGATAAAGGAAAGAAGTGGTCTGGACCTAACAAAAGCAGAAGATATTAAGAAGAGGCGGCAAGAATACACAGAAGAACTGTACAAAAGAGATCTTCACAACCAAGATAATCATGATGGTGTGATCACTCACCTAGAGCCAGACATCCTGGAATGTGAAGTCAA
>NW_024070207.1:80411510-80427278 GCF_014754425.2 Oryx dammah
TGGGAAATAGATGGGGAAACAGTGGAAACAGTGTCAGACTTTATTTTAGGGGGCTCCAAAATCACTGCAGATGGTGACTGCAGCCATGAAATTAAAAGACACTTACTCCTTGGAAGAAAAGTTATGACCAAACTAGATAGCATGTTGAAAAGCAGAGACATTACTTTGCCAACTAAGGTCCGTCTAGTCAAGGCTATGGTTTTTCCAGTGGTCATGTATGGATGTGAGAGTTGGACTGTGAAGAAAGCTGAGCGCTGAAGAATTGATGCTTTTGAATTGTGGTGTTGGAGAAGACTCTTGAGAGTCCCTTGGACTGCAAGGAGATCCAACTAGTCCATTCTAAAGGAGATCAGCCCTGGGATTTCTTTGGAAGGAAGGATACTAAAGCTGAAACTCCAGTACTTTGGCCACCTCATGCGAAGAGTTGACTCATTGGAAAAGACTCTGATGCTGGGAGGGATTGGGGGCAGGAAGAGAAGGGGACGACAGAGGATGAGATGGCTGGATGGCATCACTGACTCGATGGATGTGAGTCTGAGTGAACTCCGGGAGACGGTGATGGACAGGGAGGCCTGGCGTGCTGCGATTCATGGGGTCACAAAGAGTTGGACACGACTGAGCGACTGAACTGAACTGAACTTTTGTTTTACTTCCTCATGCTGCTCTTGGGAGGAAGGCTTACCAAGTTGGGATGAGTGGGTTACCACTCCTCCAGTGAAAACCAGACTTTCACTATGAGCACAGGTAAGGAAGCCAGTTTTATATCTATGGCTCCTTCAATCCAAAACCTGGAACATCTATTCTCTTGCTTTGGGGGTGGGGGTGATGGAAAGAAAGCCATTTCGTAACCCAGGCCCGCCAAAGTTGATTCAGAGCAACGGTGTTTGATTTGGTTAAAATGCAACTCTGGGAGTTTTTAGGCTTTAAGAAAGGCCAGGCCCGTTGCATCTCTGAAAGCTTTATATTCCCCAGGGTCCTTGTTGATGTTGCCAGAGTCAGACAGACTGGCTCCAGCACTGACTAGCTGTGTAACCTTGGGCAAATCACTTAACCTCTCTGAGCCTCAATTTCTTTGTCTATCAGATGAGAATATCTTGCAGAGCATGTGCCTGACAGTCACCATCTAAGTGTGAGTCCCTTGTGGCATATGAGGGCAAGCAGTCCGTTCATCCCACTACTGGGAGCTCCTGTCTCTGGCCCTACTAGTAGGCCTGGCTGGCTAAAGGCTGAAGCAGAAGAATGAGGAATAGCGGCCAACTGTCTCAGTTTTCCCAGGACTTTCAGTGCTAAAACCAGAAGAGTCATAGGCAAACTGAGATCTGTTGGTCACCCTAGCATTCAGGAGCCAGGTCTCTCTACTGCTCAGGTCTACAAGGACTATTGCTGCAAATCCCTCCTGCTGCTTCCTGTGCTAAGGAAGAACCACAGAGGCTCAACCACATCCCTATTCTCTATTAGTGAAATAAAAGACAGTTGACACAATAAACATTTGTTATTGATAGAAAAAAAAAAGAAAATGATGCTACATTTTTCTCTGAATATGTGAAAATTTTGACCAGTTCTTCCATATCATTCCAAAGAGGTTTTATATACACGCACAAACATGTGTTGTGCTCTGCTGTGCTCAGCTGCCCAGTCATGTCTGACTCTTTGCAACCCCATAAACTGAAGCCCGCCAGGTTCCTCTGTCCATGGGATTCTCCAGGCAAGAATACTGGAGTGGGTTGCCATTCCCTTCTCCAGGGAATATTCCTGATCCAGGAATCTAACCCATATCTCTTGCATTGCAGGCAGATTCTTTACCATTTGAATCCCAGTTTCAGTCTTAGGAGAACCAAAATCTTGGAAGCAAGAAATCCAGTGAAAGGAGCAGTATAACTAGAAGCTTAGTGGAAGCAGCAACTGCTGCCTAGAAAAGGAAGCTCTGTGATCACACAAAATCCCTAAAGGAAAGCTATTAGGGAATTTTGGACACTGGCCTTCAACCTAACCAAGCTCACAGAGGCCAGGACACACATTATCATATTTAGCGCCACTGAATTACAAGGAATGTCAAAACGTAACTGCTTCCAACTACTTTCTTCCCCATATTTTCACCTGACGATCTGTAGTCAGAAATGGATAGGCTCTTATAACATCCCGTGTATGTTTCTTCTCTCAGGGATACTGCCCCTACTGCTTCTATTTGGTGCCACCACCATGTCACACGCCTTCCCTGTCCTAACCACCTTCTGTGAGACATGTGGCTCCTGTTCTGACTCTGGTGACATCCTCATAGAAGCAGCCAGGGCAGCATCTTTAAGCTTCTCTTCAATTATCTCTCTCCAGAGGAAGACAGTTGTTTCTGGCTGACAAATGTCTGCTATCTGCCTTTGTTTTATATGCATTATCTAATTTCTTGCCTACAGAAATTGTCCTGTTGGGGAGGTGGAGAAGTTGAGGATTAGGGAGGTTAAGTAATTAGTTCCAAGTCACAGTGAGTGGCAGAGCTGGAGTTTAAAGCCAGCTCCGTTGGATTCTACTTCCTCTCCCCCCAACAAAATCCTAAGCATCAACAGAATGATGGTCATCATGATCTGGCATGGGTGTCAGATCCAACATGGGGATCACTTCAGTCCACTTATTTCTTACCCTCAGTTCAGTTTAGTTTAGTTGCCCAGTTGTATCCGACTCTTTGCGACCCCATGAATCACAGCACACCAGGCCTCCCCGTCCATCACCAACTCCCGGAGTTCACTCAGACTCACGTCCATTGAGTCAGTGATGCCATCCAGCCATCTCATCCTCTGTCATCCCCTTCTCCTCCTGCCCCCAATCCCTCCCAGCATCAGAGTCTTTTCCAATGAGTCAACTCTTCGCATGAGGTGGCCAAAGTACTGGAGTTTCAGCTTCAGCATCATTCCTTCCAAAGAAATCCCAGGGCTGGTCTCCTTCGGAATGGACTGGTTGGATCTCCTTGCAGTCCAAGGGACTCTCAAGAGTCTTCTCCAACACCACAGTTCAAAAGCATTAATTCTTTGGTGCTCACTTTTCCTTATGGTCCAACTCTCACATCCATACATGACTACTGGAAAAACCATAGCTTTGACTAGACAGAACTTTGTTGGCAAAGTAATGTCTCTGCTTTTTAATATGCTGTCTAGGTTGGTCATAGCTTTTTTTCCAAGGAGCAAGTGTCTTTTAATTTCATGGCTGCAGTCACCATCTGCAGTGATTTTGGAGCCCCCAAAAATAAAGTCCGACACTGTTTCCATTGTTTCCCCGTCTATTTCCCATGAAGTGATGGGACCAGATGCCATGATCTTCGTTTTCTGAATGTTGAGCTTTAAGCCAACTTTTTCACTCTCCTCTTTCACTTTCAAGAGGCTCTTTAGTTCTTCTTCACTTTCTGCCAAAATGGTGGTATTATCTGCATATCTGAGGTTATTGATACTTCTCCTGACAATCTTGATTCTACCTTGTGGTTCATCCAGCCTGGCATTTTGTATGATGTACTCTGCATATGTCCTGAATATTCATTGGAAGGACTGATGTTGAAGCTGAAACTCCAATATTTTGGCCACCTGATGTAAAGAACTGACTCACTGAAAAAGACCTTAATGCTGGGAAAGACTGAAAGCAGGAGAAGGAGACAACAGAGGATGAGATGGTTGGATGGTATCACTGACGTGATGGACATGAGTTTGAGTAGGCTCTGGGAGTTGGTGATCAACAGGGAAGCCTGGCGTGCTGCAGTCCATGGGGTCACAGAGTCAGACACAACTGAGCGATTGAACTGAACTGAACTCTGCATATAAATTAAATAAGCAGGGTGACGATATACAGCCTTGATGTACTTCTTTCCCGATTTGGAACCAGTCTGTTGTTCCAGGTCCAGTTCTGACTGTCGTTTCTTGACCTGCATACAGATTTCTCAGGAGGCAGGTAAAGTGGTCTGGTATTTCTTCCCCTAGAGGCCACTATTTCACTTAGGAGGCAAAGCCTTGGCCAGTAATGTCTGCAGATTTCTCACTAGTTTAATGGAAGGAGACCATGTATTATAAATGATTTCACAAGGGAAGAAAAAAGTCAGTTTTCTTGAGGGATGCCTGAAATATCATAATCCCATATTTTTCATATGTTGATACTTTGGAACAATATGCTGGATTATGTCTGCTGCTGCTGCTGCTAAGTCACTTCAGTTGTGTCCAACTCTGTGCGACCCTACATGTCTAGGAGCTCCTAAACCTGAGGACTTCAGCTTTTAAAGGTATTTTAAAGTGCTTGCAACCTGAGGCCAAAAAAACTTTGTAAGTATGGAAATATGTAGTTCATTTGGCTATAACTCATTTGAAGAGCAAATCAATGAAGATTTGATTGGTGCTTTCATCTTTAGAAATACCTCTTTCAAATCATGGCTTCAAAAGTCTCTGATAAAGTGGGCTGGATGAGCCCATATCCCCTAACCATATATACGTGGGGAGTTGGGGAGATAGCCTTATTGTGAAACTGGCCCCATGCAAACAATCATCTGAAGATGTGCACAGGACCTAAAAATACAGTCACTAACAGGTCCTCTGGGGATGAAGTGGTTAGATGATAAAAAGGGGATGTGAGATTTTTTCATTTTAATTTGTTCTCAGCCTTACGAATTGGTGTTGACAAGAATTGTGAGGTTGGAAGACAGAAACTGATTGCTAGAAACAGTTGGTTTGCTTGCTTCTTGCCTGCTTCTTGCATCAGTAATAGTCTAGGCAAGATGAAGTTCACTAATTCGCTAGTGGTTGTGTGTTGGGGGGAATAGAAGATCTATATGCATATTGTGTGTGTGTGTGTGTGCATGTGTGCTTGCCCACTTTGCCCCATCAGTGGCAGGTGAGAACAGGAGAAAGGTCTCAGGTAAGGGAACCTTAGGGATGGGATTGGTCTGGGAGCAGGGTGAAGGACAGAGCCATGGGAGACTCCAGCCAACAACTAAAGCTGTGGATAGCCTTGCTGCCTCTGAGTAGAGGACTATCCCTGGCTGAGTAAAACTGCCTCATGCAGAGTGTCAACTAAAAATTGACACTTGCCATAGGTGCTTGCCATCTACCTCTACAAGGATTAAAGCATGCGCTCCTGTAGCTGCTGATTTTCAACACCCCCTAAAAGAAGTTCAGGGTGGAGAGCAGAAATGAGGCACTGTGCTCAGAGAAAAACTGGCAGAACAGGTCTTCAAGAGAGTTAAATATTAATATCAGCTCAATTCTTATATCTCCTATCCAGAAAAGTACTAAAATCCTTCATGGTGATGACTCTTTCGTGACTAGCAGAAAGTTTCATGAGACTAGCAGAAATCTTCTGGAAAAATATATGTTTGATTGCATGTATTTTCCTTTCACCAAAATCATATATATTCTGACCTCCCCTTCCCCCATCTCTTTGGAGCAGTTTCTCAGAGCTATCTGAGGTGCTGTCTCCCTGGCTGCAGTCCTCATTTTGCCCCAAATAAAACTTAACTTGCAACTCTCATGTTGAGCATTTTTTTTAAAGTCAACAGGAGGCAGGAGGTATGGTAATTTAATAGCCCACCAAGCCTGGAGGGGAATGGAGGAAAGAGCTGTGATTGCAGGAGACACTAATCTGTCAAAGAGGTGACTATGTTGTAGGCTTTGGTTATGGTGAAATTACTGGCCAGGTAACAAAGTTGAAAAGCTATGCCAGTTAGTAAAAGGAGGCTACCAGGGACAAGCTTTCTGGAGTAGTAATAGTAGTGTAGTAGTAGTAGTAATAGCAGTAGTAACATGAATTACTACTACATGGTGAGCCTTTACTATGTGGGAAGCACTGTATTAAATCACGTTACATCTCATTTGAGCCCAATAACAATTCTAAAAAGTAGGTGCCATAACAATTTTCATTTTATAGATCGAGAAACTGAGGCTTAAAGAGATTAAGTAACTCCTTTAATAGGTTAATAAATGGTAGAGTGAAAATCTCTCTTGGAGTTTTTAGGACATGGAAGACAAGTTATTCCTTCATTGAAAGAAAAAAGTAGGGTTTAAATCACTAGTCTTATTGTAAGTTATACCCTATCCTACATCAGTCAACAGAAGGAGGCAGGATAGCCAGGGGAGCTTGGTGGTGTCAATCACACATATTTGGTTCAATCATAGTTTTGTGTTTAGTATTACATGCTAAAGGCAATGGCACCCCACTCCAGTACTCTTGCGTGGAAAATCCCATGGATGGAGGAGCCTGGTAGGCTGCCGTCTATGGGGTCGCTGAGAGTTGGACACGACTCAGTGACTTCACTTTGACTTTTCACTTTCATGCATTGGGGAAGGAAATGGCAACCCACTCCAGTGTTCTTTCCTGGAGAATCCCAGGGGCGGCGGAGCCTGATGGGCTGCCATCTATGGGGTTGCACAGAGTCGGACACAACTGAAGTGATTTAGCAGCAGTAGCAGTAGCAGCAAAGTAATTAAGACAACAATAATGTTTAATTATTTAATTATTATTTAATTACATGGCACTTTATCAGCTATAAAGAGCTAGAAGATTCTCACCTGACTTTGAAAATAACTGTGAGGAGTCAACGAGGGAGGTAATACAATGGTTAGTTTCAAGATAAAAACAATGTGACTTTCTTCTCCATTCATCTGCTGATGGACATCTAGGCTGTTTCTATGTCCTGGCTATTATAAACAGTGCTGCGATGAACATTGGGGTACATGTGTCTCTTTCAATTCTGGTTTCCTTGGTGTGTATGCCCAGCAGTGGGATTGCTGGGTCATAAGGCAGTTCTATTTGCAATTTTTTAAGGAATCTCCACACTGTTCTCCATAGTGGCTGTACTAGTTTGCATTCCCACCAACAGTGTAGGAGGGTTCTCTTCTCTCCACACCCTCTCCAGCATTTATTGCTTGCAGATTTTTGGATCGCAGACATTCTGACTGGTGTGAAGTGGTACCTCATTGTGGTTTTGATTTGCATTTCTCTAATAATGAGTGATGTTGAGCATCTTTTCATGTGTTTGTTAGCCATCCGTATGTCTTCTTTGGAGAAATGTCTATTTAGTTCTTTGGCCCATTTTTTGATTGGGTCGTTTATTTTTCTGGAATTGAGCTGCAGGAGTTGCTTATATATTTTTGAGATTAGTTGTTTGTCAGTTGCTTCATTTGCTATTATTTTCTCCCATTCAGAAGGCTGTCTTTTCACTTTGCTTATATTTTCCTTTGTTGTGCAGAAGCTTTTAATTTTAATTAGGTCCCATTTGTTTATTTTTGCTTTTATTTCCAGAACACAATGGAGTATTACTCAGCCATTAAAAAGAATACATTTGAATCAGTTCTGATGAGATGGATGAAACTGGAGCCGATTATACAGAGTGAAGTAAGCCAGAAAGAAAAACACCAATACAGTATACTAACACATATATATGGAATTTAGAAAGATGGCAATGATGACCCTGTATGCAGGACAGCAAAACAGACACAGATGTATATAGCAGACTTTTGGACTCAGAGGGAGAGGGAGAGGGTGAGATGATTTGGGAGAATGGCATTGAAACATGTATAATATCATGTATCGCCAGTCTATGTCCGATACAGGATACAGCATGCTTGGGGCTGGTACACGGGGATGAACCAGAGAGATGTTGTGGGGAGGGGGGTGGGAGGGGGGTTCATGTTTGGGAACGCATGTACACCCGTGGTGGATTCATGTCAATGTATGGCAAAACCAATACAGAATTGTAAAGTAAAATAAAAAATAAATTAATTAATAAGAACAATGTGACTCAAGGAAGTGAAGTGACTTGCCCAAGGTCACTATGTTGTAAACTAGCTCTGGCCTCCTGACTTCTGGTACAAGGCTCTTTTCACTGTATTCTGTGTTGTTTGTGCATGCTCAGTCACTCAGTCATATCTGACTCTTTGCAACAGAATGGACTGTAGCCCACCAGGCTTCTCTGTCCATGAGATTTCCCAGGCAAGAATACTGGAACAGATTGCCCTTTCTTCTTCCAGAGGATCTTCCCCACCCAGGGATCAAACGTCTGTCTCCTGCATTCCTGCATTTTCAAGTGGATTCTTTACCACTGAGCTACTTGGGAAGCCTTCTATATTGTTTGATATCATTTTAATTAGTAGTCTGTAGTTTCAAAGTCCAATTTCCCCTTATCATCCCTGTTCTGCCACCCAGCAACAGAACTCTCTGCCATCACTGCTGGTAAAGAAGTATGGACATAGTCAAGTGTGCCATTGGCAGGCATCTTCATGGTTAATGATGGTAGTACCATGCTGGACCCAAAGGGAAACTCTTCTCTGACCTGGGTGACTCTTTGTAACAATAATGAAAAATTAACTTGGATGTGAAACTACCCCACAAAAGCATCCTACAAAGATCTTACTAGGATAGACTGAGGACACTGCTATCACTGTTCCCCTCCCTTCCTAGGGGCCACTTCCCACAGCCTATTCAGATGCTTTAACCAGAAGACATACTGTTACTCTTTTCATAGTTTCAGACCTTCATTTATTTCTCTGTTGAAAGACTGCATTCTTCTTCACCTTCTCCCTGCAGTCAAACACCTGGTAAAACACCACCACCCTCTCTAGCCAGGCTATGTTTAAGGGATTAAGACTTCTCTACTCCTAAATGGCTACTAACTACAGTAATCAAATTCTAACACCCACTGACCAGGGCTTAGAGCAAAGCTGACTGACTGTTACCAGTCAGTTTTTGCTCTGTTCAGCTCTTTAAAACTTATCCAGAAGGGGCCACTAGAAAAGTACAATTGCATTGAAGAAGAGGGAAAGAGAGAGGGGAAGAAAGTTAAGCTGACAGGCCTGGAAAAGGGGAAGAGAGGAGGAATAGAGAAGAAATAAGACTAGGATGAGCATGGAGGGGTGGCTGGGGATAACTGAAAACACAGAATAGATGACACGAGAGGCTCATTTCCCCACCAGTGATGCATAAGACTCTCATTGATCCTGGAACCTTCTTTCAACCACTGTTTCATTGGCTCTGAGATTGTGCCCTAATCCATGTGTGCGGTTCTCTGTTCTAAGCTTGCTGGGGAGAAGACAGTGCTGACTAAAATGGGAAGAGAAGGATTTATCAACGGAGATCTGAGGGACAGCTAGACCTGAGTCACACAAAAAATAAACAGTAAGCAAAATTGTCCTCTGGCAGGGGGAGGGGACTGTTCTTTAATTGGAAACAGAGCCTAAAAACTAGCATTGCTTAAGAAAGGAAAGAAGCAGAGGAGATGGCAGGGGAGACTCAGTATGAAAAAGACTCACTAATAGCAATATACATACACCAAAATTGATACAGAGAAATATGGAGACACAAGGCTAACCCCTTTTGCCCCTTAAGTTTGAAATCCACACGTTTTCTGAAGTGTCTACTATGGTTAGGCATCTTGCTAAGCGAGTTATATCCATTAGTAATAATACAAGAAAACTGTGAGGTAAGTATTATTAGCCTCACATTACAGATAAGGCACTGGAGCTCAGAATGGTCAGCTGACTTTTCTAAGATCACACACAGTTACAAAGGAAGATGACTATGAACCTAGGTCTGTCTGATTCTAAAGCCTACACACATTTCTACTCATTATACTGTATACCTAGCCTCTCTCTCCTGGAAAGTGAGAGTTGATTTGGGGTGGCGGGGATAGGTAGTTTGCAAAACCACGGGAGATCTGAAAGATCCAACTTGTGAGTTTTCACAGAAATATTTGTACATGGGTGCAGTATGGGCAGCATATGGTACCATGAAAAGACAGTGGATTAATGGACTATGAATTCCATACAGTTTGGGCTCTAGAAGTAAACTGCTATATAAGCAAGTCATGCCACTTCCCCAAGCTCTCAACTTTATGCTAAGAATTGCAGATAAAAATGCTAAAATTTGGCACTTGATTCATCAAAGGAAGACCAATGCATAACAGAACAAAACTGCTAAGGTTGCTCAGGTCTATTGTCACAAAGTAACCTCCTACCAACTTAAAGATGGAAGCAAAGGATAGGCCTTGGCCCCAGAAATAGAAATTATTTCAAAACCAAGCAGATCAGGAAGGCAAACCTCAGTATAAATCTTTCTTGGTAATCACAAATATATGTTATAGCCGAGTTACCGCTGATAGGAAAAGTGCCCAGAGTGCTACAACCTACCCATAGTAGGTACTTTGTAAATAATTATAAAATGAAATTGAGTAAGGGAAAACACACCTAGAGAGGACAATGAGAAACTGAAAAAAAAAAAAAGTGTTCTCAAATGTTCAGCCTATCACTTGGCTCCTAAAAGCCAGTTGCTATTGCAGGAAACACATGATGTTATTTACATTTCTAACCATGATTGGCAAAAACCAATTTGGTATGGTGTAAAGGACTATAGATTTTGGAATCAAATAAACCTGGATTTGAAACTAACTCCATCACTTACTATGTGTTTGTTTTTGGGCAAGTAATTTATAACTTAAAAACCTCAGCATTTTTATCTGCAAAACAACATATAAAGACATTCAACTCTTACAAAGATCAAGGGAATATATGAAAGCGCTTATGGCCAAGTAGAAATTCAATGTATATTTCCTCTTCCCTTCTGTGGATATGGTGGTAATATTTTGACCTCTAAATTGGACCACAAGATTTACCAAGTGTAAGTGTATATGTGGTTGCAATGGGGTATTGGTAGATTAATGGATTAATTTGAAATCAGTATTTGCCCCCAAAATTGGGAGCATAATTTAAATGCTAATAATCTAAGTCCAGTGGATCTTATGCTTGTGGTTAGTGTGCTTTTGATTTTTGTGGATTTAGTCCATGCAAACACAGACTCTTTCCTTCCCATGAATAACAAAACAGGGATGGCTGAGAAAGGAAACAAAGACTATAAATAGAAAATCAAATTTAAATCTGGAGATGAATTTGTGCCTTCTGTCCACATAAAGCATACCCATAATGCTGGGACTTTTGAACTCCCCTCCCTTAAAAAAAAGAACCTAGAAGATCAAAAGGGCTTCTGATTGTAGGTATGAATATTTAAGGCAAGTTAAGAGAAATGTTCTGTTCAAGCCTGGAAGAGAAACCAGTGTGAGAACAAGTGCTGATTAGAACAATTAGGATTAGTGAGCTCAAGTGTTTCTATCTCTTTAAACTTAGCACATAGACATTTCAAATCTAATCTTCTGTAATGTTTATGTTAAAACAGTTAGGCAAATTTTGAAGGACAAAAAGGATAACTGAGTTGAAAATATCCTCTTCTATTATATTCCACTAACCGCAACTATGGGAAACACGGTTTTCAAAGGCAGCTATAATCTGCCATAACTAAAGCACCTGGTGGCATTTTATTCTACTGATAGTATTCCTATTATCCCAGGCCAATTATCTAGCAGGAAATCATTAGCTTTTAGAAGTCTAACCTTGCAAACTTAAAACTAGTTAAATGAAATAAACAGAAATATCATAAGGTAATTTTGCCACATAACTAAAATCAGGGTTTTATCATACCAACTGACTAGATCTTTTACAATGGACAGAACCCAGAAGTCTGCAACTATCCATATAATAGCTTCTGCATGTATTTGTCCTAAAGCAAAAATTCCAACCCCTTCTTATTCTACCTTGCCTTTGATGTTCCTTGGGCTTTCAAGGAAAGTCTAAATGAACAGCTATACAGTGAAAATGGGCAAATGTATCTTTTCATTACATGTGTCCCTTTCAAAACCTTAAGATGGCTGGAGTGGACTTCATAGTCAACAAATCCACCACCTTGCCCATGTCAATGGGAGAAGACTATATACATAAGTTATCTCATCCAAATGACTGTCCTTATTTTTTTAAATCTTTTTTGGTTCTTACTTTTCTTAAACAAATCTTTCTCCTTTTATCATTGATCCAAAGAAAGGAGATGCTCATTCTCCTTAGCTCTCAATTCTGCAGGAGCATTGAAGATTTGCTCTACTAACTTGACACTAGTGAAAAACCAAGAGCACTTTTCCTGCAAAGAAATGAGTGTAGAGGACATGGAGATTGCCCGTGCCAGCGAATTCTCTATGGTTATTAGAGAGAAATGAGCTATAAGTGAGAGCAGGGGGAGAAGAGGGCGACAGAGAATGAAATGGTTGGGTGGCATCACTGAATCAACAGACATGAGTTTGGGCAAACTCCAGGAGATAGTGAAGGACAGGGAAGCATGGCATGCTGCAGTCCATGGGGTTGAAAAGAATCAGACATGACTTAGTGACTGAACAACATGTTTGCCTACAAAGTAAGAGGACATGTTCATTGATGGCTTGAAACTAGGGTAGGTATATGGATATTTAGATAACAGAAGGTAGTTCTGGACTGAATGGATAGGAGAATCAAAGCAAGAAATGGTAATTAGAATAAAAGTTGTCAGTGAAGGAATTTTTCAGTGTGTAAAACATTTTATTATATAGAAAAATGTTTTAAGCATATATTTTGCATTAAGCTTAAAATACTTTGTATACTCTGCCTGATTTATCCTTACAACATCACACAAAGGCCGTGTTGTTGTTGTTCAGTCACACAGTCATGTCTGACTCAGTTGTGTCTGACTCTTTGTGACCCAATGGACTGCAGCACTCCAGGCTTCCCTGTCCTTTACAATCTCCCTGAGTTTGCTCAGATTCATGTCCACTGAGCCAGTGATGCCGTCTAACCATCTCATCCTCTGTCACTCTCTTCTCCTTTTGCCTTCAATCATTCCCAGCATCAGGGTCTTTGCCAATGAGTCAGCTCTTCACATCAGGTGGCCAAAGTACTGGAGCTTCAGTTTCAGCATCAGTCCTTCCAATGAATATGCAGGGTTGATTTCCTTTAGGATTGACTGGTTTGATCTTGCAGTCCAAAGGACTCTCAAGAGTCTTCTCCAACACTACAGTTCAAAAGCATCTATTCTTCAGCACTCAACCTTCTTTATGGTCCAACTCTCACATCCATACATGACTACTGGAAAAACCATAGCTTTGACTATATGGACCTTTGGCGGCAAAGTGATGTCTCTGCTTTTTAAAATGCTATCTAGGTTTGTCATAGCTTTTCTTCCAAGGAACAAGCATGTTTTAATTTCATGGCTGCAGTCACTGTCCTCAGTGATTTTGGAGCCCAAGAAAATAAAATCCGTCACTGTTTCCACTTTTTCCCCATCTATTTGCCATGAAGTAATGAGACCAGATGCCACTCAGTACACTTAGCGCTTTTCCTTCTCCAAGTTTAAAATGTAGTAAAATGTCATATTTTCTCAGTAGCATCTACATTTAAGAATGTGAAAGTGTGTTATAGACCATGGTCATTTTGTAGTATCACTTATATGCTTTTTCAGAATGTGTGTAGATATATATTAGTCTAGGTATAAACCTTTTAGTAAATTGATATAAATAAGTAAAAATGATCTCATTCTCCTGGGCCCAAATGCTTTCAGGAGCTCATTGATACAATTCAACAAAGAATCCTGAGAAGATTACTGATAACATTCTTTTTCTCTTTTTAAATTCCGATGCAAACTACAGCCCCCAAAGAGGCTTCCTGAATCAAAATATCTGATTAATTACCTGAAGTTTAATGTCACAAGGCCATTTCTCCATGTTATAAACAACCAGGAGCAACTAAAAGCTATGAAATATGTGAAAAATACATTTTTCAAGTCCCAAGAAAGTGTTCTTGAGTACTTTTCATGAGTCTAAGATGTAATTTATTGTCATCTATTTTCTGAATGGAATATGAAGTCACTCAGGCTTATACAAGCATATTTAAATGAAAGTTTAAAACCTATTTTAAAAAACAAATATTAATGTATTTTAATTAGCTTTACGACAACTGAGGACTGATTATTGCAAAATCCTAAACAAAAGATCCTATTAAATTTGTTAATTACAGTTTAACAATAAAACTCTGGGTTTGGCTTTGTTAGGTATCTCCCATTTCCACCCTGGCACCCCTATACCACAGAATTATTTATTTTTACTTTAGAAGATATACTTAAAAATATATTATGTTATATTTTGGCACAAAAATATAAAATTATTTTTAATACACAGGAATTATTTGTAATGCAAAAAATTGTGCCTTATATATTAAACAAAATATGCAGCATCCAAAAATATTATTCTTGTTTTTTTAAATATAAAAAATTGAAATAATTACAGATTCACAGAAAGGTGCAAAGAAATGTTCAGGGAGGTCCTGTGTACACTTCACCCATCCTCCCTCAATGTTAACATCTTGTATAAATATAGTACAATATCAAAATCAGGAGACTGACATTCGTACAATCCATAGAGCTTATCTAGATTTCACCAGTTATACATGTACCCATTTTATATGTGAGTTGTGTGGGTATGTGTGTGTACTTCTATGCAATTTTATCACATTTGTAGCTTTGACTAAACATCATACTAATTAAGATACTGAACTGTACCATCACCACTATTGTGGTACCATCACCACTCCCTCACACTACTCCTTTACAACCACACCTGTTTCCTCTGGCCCCGCCTCTTACTCTTCACCCATAGCATCCACAAATCTGTTCTCCATCTCTATCATTTGTTATTTCACAATTGTTACATAAATGGAATCATTCAGGGCATATTCTTTTAAAATTGACCTTTTACACATAGGATAGTTTCCTTGAGGTTCATCAAAGTTGTATTGTTCAGTAGTATTCAATGGTATGCATGCACCACAATTTGTTTAGCCATTCAATTTAATGAAAGACATCTGGGTACTTTCCAGTATTTGGCTATTATGAATAAAGCTGCTATGAACATATGTGTACACATTTCTGGGTGAAAATAAGTTTTTATTTCTCTTGACTATATGCCCAAGTATGCAATTGCTGGGGCATATGTAAATCTACTTTTGGTTTGAAAAGAAACTGCCAAACTATATTTCACAGTGCCTGTACCACTTTACATTCCCACCAGCAATTTATGAATGATCTAGTTTCTCTATATCCTCTCTAGCATTTGGTTGTGTCACTACTATTTTACTTTATAGGTATGTAGTATCATATTACTGTGGTTCTCAATGCATTTCCCTAATGGTTAATGATATTGAACATCTTTTCATATACTTATTTGCCACCTGTGTATTCTCTTGGATGAAATGTCTGTATATGTCTTTTGCCCATTTTCTAGTTGGACTTTTTTTGTTTTAAAATGTTGTTTTTAGAGTTCTTTATACATTCTAATAACAAGTCCTTTGATATATATATATGATTTGAAAATATTTCCTCCAGTCTGTAATTTGCCTTTTCATCCTCTTAACAAGATCTTTCACAGAATAAAAATTTTACATTTTGATGAAGTCGAGTTTATTACCTTTTATTTTTATGGATCATGCTTTTGGTATCATATTGTTAAATGCCTATTTTATAACACCTTTGGAGAACACATTCACCGTGACTTTCTGCTGTCTTTCCTGCCTTGGAAGGCTTTTCCATGTGTGTGTGTGTGTACACTGGTCTGTCTACAAGAATTTGAGCTTATTGCTTTTGTATAATTACTAATGTATTTGTACTACTTTGTGGCTTCTAGAACTGTGTATAATACTATAAAATACACCTAGTAAATTTTGTGAGTTTATTTACCATGCCTGATATGAGCAGGGTAGAAATAGCTCATAAAATTACAATTTCTCTTTGAATTTTGCTGTCCTCCATTTAGAAAAGATACACATGACTAATATATATACTGCTGCTGCTGCTACTGTTAAGTAGCTTCAGTTGTGTCTGACTCTGTGCGACCCCATAGATGGCAGCCCACCAGGC
>NW_024070207.1:80427288-80546200 GCF_014754425.2 Oryx dammah
CCTGGGATTCTCCAGGCAAGAACACTGGAGTGGGTTGCCATTTCCTTCTCCAATGCATGAAAGTGAAAAGTGAAAGGGAAGTCGCTCAGTCGTGTCTGACTCTTAGCGACCCCATGGACTGCAGCGTACCAGGCTCCTCCGTCCATGGGATTTCCAGGGAAAAGTACTGGAGTGGGGTGCCACTGACGTCTCCAAATATACATACTGCTGCTGCTGCTACTGCTAAGTCGCTTCAGTCATGTTCGACTCTGTGCGACCCCATAGATGGCAGCCCACCAAATATATATACAATGTCATATAAATCTGTGAAATTTCTGCCTTAAAAGTTATGCGGCCAGACACAAAATGCTTGACACATCTACTTTTAGTAAGTCGCCAACATGAATCAAAATTGAGTAAAATGGGACTCAGAGCAGGACAGTGGTTTTCAGTATTCCATATGAGGACACTCAGATTCCATGAGTTTATATCACCAAGCACTGACTAGTTGTTATTATCAGCCTTTGAAACTCAATTTGGTATAAGGTAGGGCTAGATCTCTGATATATTGGCTTAGTTTTTAACCACTATTTGACAAATTCCAGTTATTTTCCCCTTTGAGATTGGGGCAAACAGATAGTCCAAGTGACTTACTTGGATTCCTAGTGGAAAATCCTTTCAGAGTCAGGAATGAAGGGTAGTAACCTGACTTTTCTGGATTCTTTTTGGAAATCCTTCAGGATATAAATGCTGCTTTCTTCCAAAGGAATGACTTTAAAGGTGATCTAAAAATAACCTAAGTACTGAATAAACCACCTCTACTTTAGTCCATTCCCAGATAAACATGGTGGGAAGTTTATTTGGAACCATTAAGCAAAAACATCATCAAAGATCTTTTGATCCTTGGTTAAATGCAAAATAAATAGATCGCTAGTCACCTGGACAACTCAAATGCAAGAGCTATTTGTGTGGTATTTCCAAACTTTGAAAGAGAAATTAGGCATCTGGCAGGAACTATGTCCTTTTTAGTTGTTATTCTTTTTAAGCTTTTACCAAACCTCCTTTCTCCCCACTCTTTTTCTATCCCATGCCCAGTACCTCCATTTTATAGCCTCTAGTCCCAATATCTTTCCCCAGGCCACAAATGGCTGGTCTGATATTGGGATATTTAATCTTCTGGGAACTTCTCAAAGAGTTCTGGTTTGAATTGGTCCTTTCTGTAACCAGCTTGGTCTGCTTAGGGACATCTGGAGGTGGGAATTTTTTTCTAAACAAATTGCTCTATTAATTCTGAGAATGCCCCTCCTAGGACTTGACTTAAAAATATTATGCTAGACTCCTACACAAAACACTAACCCACACTGGTAGGAAGAGAAGCACACATACATCACCAGGGGCAAATCCATATGAAAGTGCATAAGTACACAACAAGCCATAAATGGATTCAATAATGCATAGAAGGCGTGCAGTAGCGGGTGGTGAGCTTCAAAATAGATTCTCCTGTACTTCTTAGGGTCTGTAAAGTCTTCATAGCTATCAGGGCCTCATACTGAGCACTGGATGACCATGTTCCCTTAAAAGTGGTGACTCAGAAGATCAGGCGCCTACTATGAGTCACTGTGGAAGGTGCCCCAACAGTAAACCACACTGCAATCCGTAAAAGCTAAGGGCTCCATCCTGCCCCCTGACATGCAATTCTTCCTGCAGGATTCACTACAAATAGTGGCCTTCACTGCCCTAGACAGACTGCAGGGACCTGTGATGTTGGGAGGGGTAGGGAGTTGCCTCTGTATCCACCCTGACAAAATAATTGCCAGGATATCAGAATGAACTGAGTGGTATCTTTACCTATAACGATTCTTTGGACTGTTTTCCTACAGCAAGGGCAGGGTAAAGCAGAGGTCATTATCATCAGCCCATACCATCAGTAGCCTGCCCACACTAGTTTAGTTTCTTACAAAGAATATCAATTTCTTTCTTTGTTGAGGTCACCACTACACTACTCCTGTAAGGCAGGAAGTCCAAGCTCTGGACTGTAACATGCTAAACTACTGCTGACACCAAAACCCAGGAACTGTGTGCCCCCTAGGATGGCAGCCCAGGGAGTGGTCAGAGGGAGAAATAACAGCATCCGAGATGTTACCCACTTGGAGCCTCCCCTCCTCCGTCACTCCTCCCACATTTCTCCTCCTCAAGCAGAAGCTGGGAAAGACCTACCTGAAGGTGATGACATACCCAATTGCCCTGCCAAAAGCTATTCCACAAATGTCTGATGTGGTGAAAGCCTTGACAGCTAAGACAAAGCTAAGACATGTAACAGCTAAGACCCAGTTCATCACTGATAGGACTAAAAGACACTGAGGAAAGAGAAAGCCAACTGCTACTTTGTTTGCTTCCCCCTCCTCTACCCCAGAGTTAGAAGGAAGCCATATGCCAGAGGACAGATATCCTACGCAGCCTCTGAGCAAAGAAGGCAATGCATCATGCATATACCCCTGTTTCCAGGCTCCCTAGAGAGAAAAAGCAAAAATAAAGCACTCTGACCATAAGAAGTGAACTGGCTCACAACTATTCCAGTGCTATCATCTATGTTATTGGTATGATACCCACTCTTACTCAGACACACATAGAGTATAGAGTGATTCAACAGCTCCCACAGTGAGTTAAGTCCAAGAGCACGTCTTGCTATGTTTCAGTGTGTCTTGGAAGTCTTTCTTCATCCTCTAGGCTTGTGATTATCTCACTTCATCACATACTGGTTGTTGAATTTCCAGCTTCCATTGATAATCCACAGAGTGCCAACTCAGAGGAACTGAGGGGTAATGGGAACTCAGATGTTGCTGCCCTGACTTTTGATATTGCCCTCCTTGTTCCATTGGTGAGATTTAAGTGGTACCTTTCCACTGAGTGCCATCTGTGGGCAGAACTTGATGCTGTTGCAGGATGACACATAAACTGGATTTGTTCATGCTTCCCAGAAGTGCAGTGCTGTATATGTACTGTCATTTATAATAATTTGCCTGTCTCCTGAGGTGTGTGCTTAGCAAATGCAACCATTTAACCATAGCAGTATCTAAATGACTATCCTTGGAATTTAAGTGTTATTTTTAAACTACCAAGTCCAAGAATTTCTCAGAAGACAAGAGATGTGCTCTGCTATGAGCCTCCTTCATAAAATCTCAAGGCTACTTGGCACCATGGATTAAATACCTAAATCTGTCTTTATTTCACCTAGAGATGGAGAGTTGGTTATACATGATATGATCCACTATGAGGAGTTTTAGGATCTTGGAGACCTTGTCAAAAAGCCAAACTTGATATCAGAGTTCAGGTCTCTTAATAGCAAACATTGTTGTATTATCAATGCATAAACATCCTTGTTCCCTACACTTCTTAGATATAAATCCACATGTCAGAGAGTGAGCCTGCCATTACTGCTATGCTACAACCTCAAATTACAAAGCAATACTAAGAAAATATCATATCTGCTTGAAAAATCTCCCTTGGAGAATTTCCAAGTGAAAAAAGGTCTCTTTCAGGACTTAGGTTCCTATGGCAACTTCTACAAATATTAGAATAAACTTAACACTAGACTTTGTAAATTCTCATTTCGCTTGATCATGAAAGTTCATCATCATGAACTTGATGTTCAAAGGAAGATCACTCAAGTGTTACTAACATTCTTGCTGGAGGCAAGCCCAAATTAAATTGGTACCAATTCTATGTACCCTGGAGATTATGATTATCTATCTATCTATCTATCTATGTGTGTTAGTTTCTCAGTTGTATTTAACTCTTTGAGATACCATGAAATCTTTTTCCTCCCATGAAGAAAGAGAAGGCCAACTGCTACTTTGTTTGCTTTCCCCCCACTTTACCCCAGAGTTAGAAGGAAGCCATATGCCAGAGGACAGATATCCTCTGTAGCCTGCCAGGCTCCTCTGTCCATGAAATTCTCCAGGCAAGAATCCTGGAGTGGGTTGCCATTTCCTTCTCCAGGGAATCTTCCTGATCCAGGGATTGAACCTGCGTCTCCCACACTGCAGGCAGATTCTTTACTATCTGAGCCACCAGGGAAGCCTTATCTATAACTATCTATCCTATCTGTCTTCTCTATCACCTATCACCTATCTATGCATTTATTATCTATGCATCTATCATCTATGTATCTATCTGTATCTATTAATCTATCATCTATCAACTAACTATCTACCTATCATCTCTCTCTATGCTGTGCTGTGCTTAGTTGCTCAGTTGTATCTGATACTTTGCGACTCCATGGACTGTAGCCGGCCAGGTTCCTCTGTCCATGGGAATTCTCCAGGCAAGAATATTGGAGTGGGTTGCCACGCCCTCCTCCAGGGGATCTTCCCAACCCAGGGATCAAACCCAGGTCTCCTGCATTGCAGGCAGATTCTTTACCATCTGAGCCACTAGGGAAGCCCTCTCTCTATGTATCTATCATCTATCTATCCTATCTAATCTATCTTCTATCTATATCTATCATATCTATCTCTCTATCCATCTATCATCTGTCTTTCTTTGCAGGTCTACACAGTTAGGTGTTGCAGATTTTTTTTTCCCTGCAGCTCACTGGCAGGAGGGGCTGGTGGGGGGGTCTTTTCTCCTCTCTTTCACTCACACATAAGATTGCTTTCAAATTAAAATTGCTGCTTTCCTGGGGGAAAAAAATTCTGAGAGATATCAGTAGCTCAAATGTCAGGCAGAACTGAAATAATTAACTAGAAATTTAGAATTCTATAATTAATTAATACAAATGAAATATCTGCTCTTACCAATAAATTATAGAAAGAGGAGAGAATTTATTATGAAAGAAGTCAGAGATGCAATTACTAAGTGCTCAAAAATACTCGTTGAATTGAACTGCAAGTCTCTCTCTTGACATGCCCTTCTTAATTTAACTAGAAGAAAGCAGCAGTAAATAAAGGGAGGGGGTGGTCTATGACTATGATGTTAAAATGAATTGTTAAAAAGCACCAATAGGGGGACTTCACTGGCAGTCCAGTGGTTAGGGATCTGCCTTCTACTGCAGGGGACATAGCTTTGATCCCTGGTCAGGGAAGTAAGATCCCACATGCTGCAGTGCAACCAAGCTGGTGTGCTGCAATTACTGAGCCTGCATGCCAGAACTAAGACCTGACACAGCCAAAAATAAAATAAATTTTAAAAACTTTAAAAAAAAGCAATGATAGGGACTTCCCTGGTGATCCAGTGGTTGAAACTTTGCCTTCCAATGCAGGGGGTGCAAGTTTGATCCCTGGTTGGGGAGCTAAGGGATTTCTATGTATTAATTTTATACCGTGTGACTTTACTAAATTCACTGATTACCTCTAGTAATTTTTCTGGTGGTATTTTTAGGGTTTTCTATATATAGTATCATGTCATCTTCAAACAATGAGAGTTTTATTTCTTCTTTTTCAATTTGGATTCCTTTTTTTCCTTTTTCTTTTCTGATTGCCATGTCTAGGACTTAAAAAACTATGTTGAATAATAGGGGTGAGAGTGGGTACCCTTGTCTTGTTCCTGATCTTAGAGGGAATGCTTTCAGGTTTTCATCATTAAGAATAATGTTTGCTGTGGGTTTGTCATATATGGCCTTTATTATGTTGAGATAGGTTCCTTCTAGGGGCTTCCCTGGTGGCTCAGCAGTAAAGAATCCACCTGCAATGCAAGAGCTGCAGGAGACATAGGTTTGATCCCTAGATTGGGAAGATCTCCTGAAGAGGGCATAGCAACACACTTCAGTATTGTTGCCTGGGAAACCCCATGGACACGACTGAAGCGACTTATAAGCACCCACACATGAAGGTTCCTTTTATGCCAACTTTCTGGAGAGGTTTTTTTTTTTTTTTAATCATAAATGGGTGTTGAATTTTGTCAAAAGCTTCCTTTGCATCTATTGAGATGATCATATGGTTTTTATCTTTAAATATATTGACATGGTGTATTACATTGATTGATTTTCATGTAGTGAAGAATCCTTACATCCCTGGGATGAACGCTACTTGATCATGATGTATGATCCTTTCAATGTGTTGTTGGATTCTGTTTGCTAGAATTTTGTTGAGGATTTTTGCATCTATGTTCATCAGTGATACTGGTCTGTAATTTTCTTTTTTGTGTGATATCTTTGTCTGACTTTGATATCAGTGTGATGGTGGCCTCATAGAATGAGTCTGGGAGTTTTCCACCCTTTGTACTTTTTGAGAAGAGTTTGAGCAGGATAGGTGTTAGTAGCTACCAATTTGACAAGAACTAACTAGGTGCCAGGCACTGAAGTAAACACTTGCTATGTTATCCACACAGCAACCACACAAAGTGGGAATTATTAATCTCATATGATAGATGAGGAAAATGAGACTCAGAGAGGTGAGTGAGGTTCTTTGCCCAAGGTCACAGAACTAGTAAGTGACAGAGATGGATCTCAACCCAAATGTGTCCTACTCTAGGGCCCACTGGGTTTACACTGCATCTCCCATGGTTAGGCTCATGTATTGTTTCTGCAGGTAGAAGCAGATCTTAATAGCTCCATTTTATAGACGGAGACATTAAGGCATAGGACAGAGAAGTATTATTCCAAAGAGTCTAAAACATTTTCCCTTCCACACAATCTAGCCTTCAAAGGGAAGAAATGAAATAGAGAATTAGCCTTCTTCACTAGGCTTCTACCTTAGAAAAATCTCTACAAGGGGAAATTAGTTGTAATGACATACGACCTCGCAGGAGGTGGCATGTAAGATGAACCAACTTGCTGTGGCAATACCACATTGTGGCAGAGATGAAAGGGGAACACAGATCTAAGCTGTACCTATTAAAAAACAGTAGTAGGCAGGCAGAAATCCGTGCTTTAACCCTGTCTCCATACACTTGCTTTTAATGAACTAATTCCACCATGTATTGATGCCACAGTCATTTTGAAGCTGTACAAAGTGCTTTACAGGATTTGCAAGGCTTTAAAATACCTTTGAGCTTAGAATTTTAAAGTGTTTCCCAGATATTATATGATGGGAATTATGCTTACTTACCAATGGATAAATAAGAAGTGAGAGGTTAAAGGATTTACCTCAAATCACAAAGGCACAGCTAGGAATAGAATCAGCCTCTTAAATCTCAGTTCTGGGCCCAAACCTCTAGATGGGTGTGCTTTCAATCTCTTACAAACTGTAGAACCTTTTGAGAATTCTGATATTGGGAAGTACCAAACTATTTACACGATGAATCATCACTATAAGCTTTCAAAAGAATTTTTTAAGAAAACAACCGTTACAACCAACTTAAAGCTGTGTCTCATTTTAAGCTTCTGGATTTGTTAACTTTAAGGAAGGTAATTAGTTCTAAGATAAAGGCAGATGGCCCCCATTATCCTACTTTGTTTAGAGGATCCTAGATCATTTCTGGGATCAAGGGGGCTGCTTTGAAAACCTTGTACTAACTAGCCTGACATGGATTAGGGATTGGATTTGGCATCAGGAGCCTTGGGCTTGAATCTTGACCCTGATTTCCTTTAGCCTCATTTTTCTCATCTGCACAATGGGGATAGAACTTATATCACATACAGAGTTGGGGTGAGAATTCAAGGACATAGGACATGGGAAGTGTGAGAGCATTTTAGGAGGCTGTAGAGTAGGATACAAATATCAAGTAGTAGTCTAGTAGTCTAGCCATAACATTTCATGGCTATAACATACCTAATTGAGAAGTATCTCTGAAGGCTCAGTTTGAAATGTACTAAGAAATGAATTAGGAATAGTGTTCCTTACATGCATGACAAAGCATTCCAAAGGCATGCCAAATAAGCATATTTGGCAGCAAAATTGAGACATGTCCTCAAATCCAAAGTTTGAATATAGATGCTGCTTAGTGTCAAAACGGCCCTGTATAAGATGCGTGGGAGGGGGAATCAGTTCCCTTCTCAGATCAGGGCACATCTGACTATCAGTCAGGACCTTATGTCAGAAAAGATGGTGCATAGAAGTGGGCAGGCCAGGAATGAAACAAAAGCATCCCAGACCCTTGGAAAGAATCCAGACAGACTCTGAGCAAACTGTGAGCTGCAAAGCAGAAAAAAAATTAGAAATGATTAATGTCCCTTCTCTTTACCTGTTCACCCCCACTTGCTTGTCCTGTTTTTGCCCTCTCCTAGCTCTTTATTTCTGTCTGCACCCCACATCCTCTGGTCTCCAAAAAACACCCAGTATTTTCTCACCTTGGTTCCTTTGCTCACACTGTTTTGTTTGCCAAGAATTCCCTTCTTAGCACTCTTCCCAGCATCTCTTCTCAAATAAGAAAAATTCTGGAATGTCCTTTTACTCATTTCCAAACCCAAGTCTATGCCATCCTGCTAGGCTGTAATCAGTTCATATCTCCTTTGAACTCAGAGTTTCTCTCATGACCATTGTCATTTTCTGCTTGGGGCTGGTAGTTATTTTATGCTCAGTCTTATTTTTCTTACTTGGCTATAATTTTCTTCAAGGAACTTATAGTTATTGGCACAGTGCCTGACATGGAATAGATGTTCAAGAAGTTATTTTAGATGAATGAACAAATGATCATCATTGTTTTCAATAAGCAGGCCACCATCATCTCTCACCTGGATTTTTGTAACAGCCTAAGTAATCTCCCCACTACTTATCCCACTCTAGTCTATCCTTTTCATTATCACAATATATATCTCATAAAATTACTTTCATTATGTTACTTTCTTATACCCAAGAACCCTAAATAATGTCCTGCTATACAGAATAATGTGCAAATTCTCCTGCCTTTCTCTCAAAACTCTTTGATAGCAGTTGAATAGAGTCCTTGCTGTTTCTAAGTCTTTGTATATGTTGCTGCAAGGTCTAAGTTACACTGGTCTCACCTCTATCAGGAAGCCTTTCCTCACTTCTCTGTCTCTTATTGTCCCTCTTTTATAATTGTGTAACATTACTCTCTGACCTACACATGCTGTAACATACTCATATTTTCTTATATTATTATGTACCTGTCTCTGGTATACATGTTTTGTTTTCTAAGTGAGACTGCAGACTTCACAGCTTCCCTTGTTCTTTCCACATCAACTAGCATAGCAAAGGTCTGAGGACCTACTAGGTCTTTAGTTCATATTTCCAAACATTTGTCAGTTTATTCCTTGATTATTCCATTTGGCTTTTCCTTTGTTTCCTTTCACTGTCTGCCACTATTTTGAGGGGCTTATTATTCAGTTCATACCTAAAAGACAAAATTTACCTGGTAAGAATAGTTTTTTTTTAAAAAAGCCCCCACCTACCTTCAATATTTTCAGAGCAAATCTTACAATATCCTAAGTATATCTTAGCTTGCTGTCTTTGGAAATATCTTAAAATCACAAGATATCAAATTTACAAGAAATAACATGACTATTTGTTTTTTATTGCAAATTCAACAGTTATTAAGTGCCTACTATATGTGAAGAGCTTTAAAATAGAATCTTTATGATTTAGAGAACAATATATTCTTCTTTAACACAAGAGAAATGTTCTCATGGTCTTCCTATCAATAACTAGATAACTGTTAACCTTACTTATTGGTTTCCCAAAACACAGTATATTCTTCTCACAGATAAAGACTTGAGTAATAAGAGAAAAGCTACTTGCATCCTATCCAAGGACAACACATGAACAATATCCCCATTCAGAGAATTTTTCTCAACAAAGAGAAAACAGCCAAAGGAGAAGATAGAAAAGTTGTTGAAAAAAATTACTCAGGATCAACACTTCCAAAGAAAATGTTTCTGTAAAAAATTACAAAGTCTCTTTTTTCTTTCTTCTTGCTCAATATTTCAATATCTTTTTCTCTGCCTATGTCTCCAAACATTTTTTTCCATGTTCATCTCTCTTCCATTATCTGATTCTACTGAGTTTGTTCATTATTTTCCATTAGTGTGTATGTGTGTGGTGGGTGGGGGGAGAAACAAACTTTTCCCACCCTGCTTACATTTCATGGGAAACATACATACTTTGGTCATTTAACCCTTAAGTTCTCACCCTTTTCCGGAGAAAGCAATAGCACCCCATTCCAGTCCTCTTGCCTGGAAAATCCCATGGATGGAGGAGCCTGTTAGGCTGCAGTTCACGGGGTCACTAAGAGTTGGACACAACTGAGTGACTTCACTTTCACTTTTCACTTTCATGCATTGGAGAAGGAAATGGCAATCTACTCCAATGTTCTTGCCTGGAGAATCCCAGGGACGGGGGAGCCTGGTAGGCTGCCATCTATGGGGTTGCACAGAGTCAGACACGACTGAAGCGACTTAACAGCAGCAGCAGTCTCACCCTTTTCTAATCACTTTCTTGAGCTTAGGTGTCACCAACACCTGAAACTCAAAATTTCCACGACTGTACTCATAATCTTCCTCTGGATTCTACCTAAGCCTATTCTTGCTGCTGTTTTCTTTATCATTTTAACAACTTCAGGCTAGAAAGTTGAGAGTCACTTTCCATTCTTCTCTTTCCCCACCATCCACACCAAATGAGTTACAAACCAAATCCTGACAGTATCTCTTCTATCCACTTTTTCTCATACTCATTGCCTTAGGTCCTCAATATCTCTTGCTTAGATTAATGTCCCTTTCTCTAGCATCTTTCTGGCTAACCCATCCTATATATTGACAGTTTTCTTAAATCTAAAGCTAGTCATGTTACTCTCAATCAGAAACCTTCCATAATTCTCTACTGCTTATGAAATAGAACACACGATTCCTTCATCTGACATTCAAGGCCCTGTGCAATTTAGCTTCCAACTAACTTTTCTAGCCTTTCTTCCTGATGCACTAAATGTTCCAAACATATCCAGTCTTTGTGGGATTCTCAGAGTATCACTTTTTCTATTTCTTCCATGTCCATACTCAAGATATTCCCTCTGCCTCCCATCTCTTTCCCTATGCTTGCCTATCCTCCTCAATCTTCAGACATGGTTCAGATCTCACTTCCATCAAATAACCTTCCAAGACTGAGTGACTTCCTATATCTACTTAGCACAGTTCTTTGTCACTAGTATACCCTAGAGATGTTTGTTGAATTGAAATCACATAAGAGCATGTAAACTTTAGGGAAATCATTGCCTAAAGAAGACAGGGAATGAAACAGGCTGAAAACAGGTTAAACAGGAGAGGTGGGCAAGAGCTTGATGCCAGAGCCTCCTCCTTTATATTCTTCAATGTGCAGCTAAATCTCTATTTATCTCTGTGTGCATGTGTGTGTGTTGTGCAAGCATGCATATGTGCACACGCCTACCTACCAGGTTGTTCATCTATTGAAGAACATATACTTGGGTATGTTCCTGGAAGTGAATCTACCAGCGTGTATCCATCAATGTATACTTTCCCATGACTGTGCCCCTATAAACTCCTGGTTCAAATCCTTGTCACAGTTTTCTGTTTTAAAATGATGCTCACATCTAGCAGAGTGGCACAGTGGATGTGTGCTGGGTCCATAAAATGATGCTCAGGTTAAATGTGATATGAAGTAAAATAGAGACTTCTAAAATCAGTTCTGAGAATATAAACCATATGGTTTACAGGCTTCTGAGGGTTGCTAAGGGAGCCGTTGTATTTAAATGTGAGGAATTAGTATCAGGATTAGCCCATAAGACACAATAGGAAAATGTACCATTGCTAAAGATATTTTAGTTTCCTTTGTCAGAAAATTGTCACAAAACAGTTGACCCTTGAACAAAATGGATTTGACTGTTCAAGTCCACTTACAGGTGGAATTTTTTCAGTAGTAAATACTATACCACTACATGATTTGCAGTAGGTTAAATCTGCAGATGTAGAATCTTGGATATGGAGGAAGCACATATAAGGAGGAAGTCCAAATACAGAGGGCCAACTACAAATTATATACAGATTTTTGGTGAGTGGAAAGTTGCTGCTCCTAACCCCAGAGTTGTTCAAAGGGGTCAGTTGATTTTGTTAGTGTGAGGCACTTGACTGCCATCTGCAGGAAAACTGTTAGACTAAATATCTGTATCTATCTTTATGATGTCTACTTTGCAAAAGGTATCCCCTTAGGCATGGCAGCCTCACATTGTGTACAACCTGCACAGCTTTATGTGGTGATCCTGCCTAGTAGCTAGTCTAGAAATGGTAGAAGTTTTCTACCTCATTTAATGGAGAAGCTCCTTCTGATTGGAAACAAGATGGCCATTAGAGTTCCCTGCTAAGTAGAGACTCCATGTTCACTTTCCTGATCAGAGCATTTTCAAGCTCAGGGTGCTGATCTGATTAGAGGCATTGGTAAAATAAATTAAGGCTTTTCCTCTAACTAGTAGAAAGCTATTTTGGATGAAACTTGGACTGCCAAGGGGACATCAAAGCTTAATTGTTGCTTCTTATTCCTCACAAGAAAAGGAGAACCTCAGAATAGTCATATTGACATCTACCTTCAAATTCAGGTGCCAGATACAGGAGAAATTTGACATCAAGATAATGAGTCAGGAGCTTTTCAATTGTGGTGAAAAGAATAACATAAATAAATTAAATTCTGATTAACAGTTAAAATTAGTGAAAATCATGCCAAGTAGTTAAACACAAAACCTTGCTCTCTATATACTATAATATTCTTTAGTACTTGTGTTTTAATAAATTTGCATTGTTTAAAACAACCTGACTAGATAACTCATCATTCTCATTTTTATCAGGATTATACATAAAACTCAAGACTAGTAATTCAAGTTTACATGATCAATACATGAGTGCTAATAATATATAGGGACCTTCTGGGTGAGTTAGAAAAAACTATAGCCTTCTGGGAGGATAGGAGGCAGCCCTGCCTCCCATCACCTATTGGTAATGCACCTGCGTCATTAAGTCCAGCTTTTGAGGGGTGAGTATATTAAAACTTACCTGCATACCTAAAGAAAGAAAGTGATGATGGCAAATATCATGGCACATATGCAAATGATACTAAAATAAGCCAGTATTTGCATATTTTTATTTTGAAATATGTATTTTAAATCTAATTTTTCACTCAGTCTTTATATTTTTCATAAAGTAGTTCAGCCACCATGTATGGAGTGGCATGAAGTATGTTAGGCCCTAAGAGCCTTATCTTTATAGCCTTAATGGGACACAAGCTGATAATCTCAGTTCATGAGAAGCAAATGAGAAGCAGAAGTTTGTACAGGGTGGTGGTACAGGAGTCCAGAAGAAGGGCATCCAACCCAGATGGGATACTGGTGAAGACTTGCTAGAGAAGACTGCTGAACTGAACTGAGTCAGCCGCACATTACTGGCTTCATTTAAGAGTCGCAAAAGCTAAGCTATAGAAAGATTAAGCAGTTTGCTCCTTATTACTGCTGCTGCTGCTGCTAAGTCGCTTCTGTTGTGCCCAACTCTGTGCGACCCCATAGACAGCAGCCCACCAGGCTCCCTCGTCCCTGGGATTCTCCAGGCAAGAACACTGGAGTGGGTTGCCATTTCCTTCTCCAATGCATGAAAGTGAAAAGTGAAAGTGAAGTCTCTCAGTCGTGTCCAACTCTTAGCGACCCCATGGACTGCAGCCTACCAGGCTCCTCCATCCATGGGATTTTCCAGGCAAGAGTACTGGAGTGGGGTGCCGTTGCCTTCTCCGGCTCCTTATTACACAGCTATATAAAGAGGAATCAGGAGTAGAACCAATGTGAAGTACCTCCCAACCCAAGAAAGAGTCAAAACTACTGAATGTCTGGTTACAAAGTATCATTTTGATTTATTTCAGAAATAAATTTTTTTGAGAAAGTTACATACTTACATGCCTCTTAGTCACATACATACATTAGAATATTAGAAAAATTCAGGCACACCAAAATAATCCAAATCTGTAGCCTTTTAGGATAGCTAATTAACACATATGCCACAGTCCTGGCAACCTCTAGTTCTTAATTTTGTGGTTGCTACAGCTTGCAATGCAGGAAACCTGGGTTCAATCCCTGGGTCGGGAAGATCCTCTGGAGAAGGGAATGGCAATCCACTCCAGTATTCTTGCCTGGAGAATCCCATGGACAGAGGAGCCTGGTGGACTACAGTCCATGGGTTGTAAAGAGTCAGACAAAACTGAGCGACTAACACACACACACACACACACACACACACACACACACACACACACACACAGAGCCTGCTACAAGAAGATGTATTGCATAAAAATGAGGCATTAGCTCTAACTTCCTTGGATACCAACTTTAAGAAACATGAGTCATTCAAATCATTCTCTAAAGTTCTTCCATCACCAAAGGCAGAAGACAAAAGCACTGCTAATTAAATGTGTAATTAGGGTTTATTAATAACTAGTATATATTAGTTTAAAGTCTCATTCACCACTGATTTGAATTGGTTTTGTCCTGTCTTTATTTGTGTTTAATTGTCCTATTTATGTGTTTAATTTTGTAGGATAGTTTATATTCTTTTTGGATGCAGGCAGAGTATGAATTCTAAATAAATAATAACAATACATTACATTTATGTAGAATTGGCTCTTTTATGTGCTGCATGTGCACATTAAAAAAATTTTATTGGAGGATAATTGCTTTACAATATTGTTTTCTTTTCACAATATTGGTTTCTGCCATATATCAACATGAATCAGTCATAGTTCTACATAAAGTTCCCTCCCTCTTGAACCTCCCTGCCACCTCCCACCCCATCCCACCTCTCTAGGTTGTCACAGAGCCCTGGGTTGGGCTCCCTGTGTCACACAGCAAATTCCCACTGGCTATTATTACTCAGCTATAAAAAAAAGAATGCGTTTGAGTCACTCCTAATAAGGTGGAAGAACATATTGTATAGGGTAAAGTAAGAGTAGAGTAACCTATTGTATAGAGCCTATTGTATAGAGTAAAGTAAGAAAGAAAAAGACAAATATTATATATTAACACATGTGCATGGAATCTAGAAAGATGGTACTGATGAACCTATTTGCAGGGCAGCATGGGAGACACAGACATAGAAAATAGACTTGTAGACACAGTGTGGAAAGTATAGGCTGGGATGAAATGAGGGAGTAGCATGGAAACATATACATTACCTCAAATGCACATTTTACAGTACCCTGGGGCCCCTTACAAAATCAATGTGTATGATACATTTATACCCATTTTATAGGTTTTGGAACAATTTTACTGTTTTAAATTATTACAGAAGCTTACAGTTATATATTAGCTTTTATTACCTACTTTTAGTTCTATCTACAATTTACTTGTGGTGTCCTTAGTCAGGAACACAATCCCCAATAACAAAAATGTTTCTACAAGCAAAGACAGTGTACACACTACTTTATGACAACCTACTTTATAAGACAGCTGTAATACATTCCTGGGGTGGGTGAGGAGGGAGGAACTCTCTAGAATGACCATGTTTCCAGGACAGTATTATCTAGTTTCTGGAATATTAGGTCAAATTTTAAACTCTGACTTTCTTCTTTTTATTATACAGCATGTTCCTACATCACCAGCACCCTTTCTAAGAAGCCAGTACTAAACAGGGAGTACAAACTCACTTTCCTATTAGCTTAAAATAAAGAATTGGGAAAGTAGGTCAGTTACAGATCCAAATTAGCATAGATAAGGACTAATGAAATACTTCTTGCATTTGTGTTAAATATTAGGCTTTCATTTGACTTTATTGAGAAAAACATTAAAAGATTCTACTGCTAAAAAGGTTTTTTGAAACACTGGACTAGTGTTTTAAAAACACTCCAAAGGCCCCTTTCACGACAGTCTATGGGTCTACAATACTGAAGATAAAAGGTTTCAATGGATTCCCATCATGGTTTCTTATTTTTCTCTATAGAAAGTCCCGTGGTATGAAATAGGAAAAATATTGAAGAGAAAGCACATTAGGCTCTTACAAAAGTGGAATGTGGCCAAAGAAGGCCCAAAACAGTAGAAAAGGGACACTAGATAATGTAATTATTTTCTTCCATTTTTAGTTTTAGTAGTTTTATTTGGAATTTGGTATACAAGGAAATTAAAAGTTAGTGTTTAATTACATGCCTTATCAGCCAACCCTCTGCTTCAGTCATTATTTTACTAATCCACAGCTCTCCAATGGTTGTACCTTATCAGTCGAATGATACACACAATTGTATAAGTTGCCTTCAAAGTTTCAATAGGACTTTCTCCAATCCACTGTATTTTCCACAACATTTCAATCTGTAGTCTACAATTTTATCAAAGTGGCCTTTACTTCTAAGTACATATACCTCATTCTCCCATCTATAGGCATTGGCCTTACTTGCCCAATTGAAGCATAATTCTTCTTTAAGCATACCATAATTTTTCAGTTCAGTTCAGTCACTCAGTTGTGTCCGACTCTTTGCGACCCCATGAATTGCAGCACCCCAGGCCTCCCTGTCCATCACCAACTCCTGGAGTTCACTCAGACTCACATCCATCGAGTCAGTGATGCCATCCAGCCATCTTATCCTCTGTCGTCCCCTTCTCCTCCTGCCCCCAATCCCTCCCAGCATCAGAGTCTTTTCCAATGAGTCAACTCTTCGCAGGAGGTGGCCGAAGTACTGGAGTTTCAGCTTTAGTATCATTCCTTCCAAAGAAATGCCAGGGCTGATCTCCTTCAGAATGGACTGGTTGGATTTCCTTGCAGTCCAAGGGACTCTCAAGAGTCTTCTCCAATACCACAGTTCAAAAGCATCAATTCTTCGGTGCTCAGCTTTCTTCACAGTCCAACTCACACATCCATACATGACTACTGGAAAAACCATAGCCTTGACTAGACGGACCTTTGTTGGCAAATTAATGTCTGTGCTTTTGAACATGCTATCTAGGTTGGTCATAACTTTTCTTCCAAGGAGTAAGCGTTTTTTAATTTCATGGCTGCAGTCACCATCTGCAGTGATTTTGGAGCCCCCCAAAATAAAGTCTGACACTGTTTCCACTGTTTCCCCATCTATTTCCCATGAAGTGATGGGACCACATGCCATGATCTTCGTTTTCTGAATGTTGAGCTCTAAGCCAACTTTTTCACTGTCCTCTTTCACTTTCATCAAGAGGCTTTTTAGTTCCTCTTCACTTTCTGCCATAAGGGTGGTATCATCTGCATAGCTGAGGTTATTGATATTTCTCCCGGCAATCTTGATTCCAGCTTGTGCTTCTTCCAGCCCAGCGTTTCTCATGATATACTCTGCATATAAGTTAAATAAGCAGGGTGACAATATACAGCCTTGATGTACTCCTTTTCCTATTTGGAACCAGTCTGTTGTTCCATGTGCAGTTCTAACTGTTGCTCCCTGACCTGCATACAGATTTCTCAACAGGCAGGTCAGGTGATCTGGTATTCCCATCTCTCTCAGAATTTTCCACAGTTTATTGTGATCCACACAGTCAAAGGCTTTGGCATAGTCAATAAAGCAGAAGTAGATGTTTTTCTGGAACTCTCTTGCTTTTTCCATGATCCAGCAGATGTTGGCAATTTGATCTCTGGTTCCTCTGGCTTTTCTAAAACCAGCTTGAACATCAGGAAGTTCATGGTTCATGTACTGCTTAAGCCTGGCGTGGAGAGTTTTGAGCATTACTTTACCAGTGTGTGAGATGAGTGCAATTGTGCAATAGTTTGAGCATTCTTTGGCATTGCCTTTCTTTGGGATTGGAATGAAAACTGATCTTTTCCAGTCCTGTGGCCACTGCTGAGTTTTCCAAATTTGCTGGCATATTGAGTGCAGCACTTTCACAGCATCATCTTTCAGGATTTGAAATAGCTCCACTGGAATTCCATCACCTCCACTAGCTTTGTTCATAGTGATGCTTCCTAAGGCCCACTTGACTTCACATTCCAGGATGTCTGGCTCTAGGTGAGTGATCACACCTTCATGATTATCTTGGTCGTGAAGATCTTTTTTGTACAGGAGACCCATGGTAAACACCAAAATTATCATTTTAATTAGTCTTAACATTAGTCAAGCTGATTAAGGTGAGGGAGAAAGGCACAACATTATCCAAATTATGGGTAAGAGAAAAGTTATGTTCTACTCAAGTCTGGCAGGAGGGAAATCGTCACAATAAGCATTAATTGTTAGTAAGAAGGGCACCAACTTGTTAATTTTCTGAAATCAATAATCTTGTTTTATAGCTTCATTTACTTTCTTCTCTGCTGTTTATGCTTAGCTGTTTTAATAATGCTACATCATGTTTTCCTTTTATACTGCAAGGGAGATGTACAGTGATGTAAGTAAACCATGAAATAGTATGTTAAAAGTAGATAATAAATGACACATTAATGACAAATGACACTTATTAAAGGAAAATTAACAATCAAGGTAATTCTAAAATAGGATGTGGCCACTACTGTTAGAGTCGGGATTTGGAGGATGATGCTGAAGCCACTTCAGGAGAATGAGAACTCAACTGACAAAGCCCAGGGTTACTGAAAAATTTTTCCTGATTTCAAACATCTCTATTCAGAGCCAAGGAAATGAACAAAAGAGCCAAGGAGATGAAAAAATTTTACTCAGCAGGTACCTTTCATTTCCTGCCTCAAGTTGCAAAATTCCAGAAGAGAACATTAGCTGCAGCGGAAAGCAAATGAATGAACATCCAGGATTCTGAGTGTTCTTAGCTGAGTCCTGTGAGCAGTGCTTCTAGCCTCTCCTGCTCCTGGAGGCAGGGGCCAAGCTCAGTCCCCATGCGCATCACTTCTTGTTTCAGAAGAACTCACCAAAGCTCTGGGTGGGAGCATCACACTTATCTCTCAGAATCCCATAGAATCATGTGCCTTGCCTTGTGTTGCTATGAGGGAAACAAGGCAATGGGAATCCCTGTTCTCAGGGGCCAATATCTCTCTTACAGGCTCTTTAAAAGCAAAAGATTTAAACGGCAAATACTTGTAACACTTTGGAAGATGAGAATCTCTAAGTGCTACAGACAAGGCTGAAGATTCTGATCTTAATACTGCATAGTTATTGTTTAGTTGCTAAGTCGTGTCCAACTCTTTTGCGACACCATAGTAACCCACCAGGGTCCTCTGTCCATGGGATCTCCCAGGCAAGAATGCTGGAGTGGGTTGCCATTCCCTTCTCCAGGGGATCTTCCTGATCCAGGGATGGAACCCATGTCTCCTGCACTGGCAGGCCGGTTCTTAACCACTTAGCAACCCAATACTGCATTACATTTGCCTTTTAAATTACTGATTCAACCTTGGTTGGATTGTACAAATTTTATTAACTCTTAATTTTCTATATTGGGTTAATGAAAGCTGGATAAATTGAATAGTCTATCTCCTAATAATTGTTGATAATGTCCTCACACATAGGTATTTCCCTTCTGGGTAGGAGGTACACAGAAAAGCATGATTCTGTAACTTTGTGTTAAAGAGACAAAGCCATAAGTGCATTTTTGCATATGGCTAAAAAAATAGTCCCAGAAACTTAGATTTTCCTTTTGGAAATTTAACAGTGAGTCTTCCCCAAACTCAAGTCACAAACCTAGCTGGACAAATGAAATCTAGATGACCAAGTAAATGTGAGTTCAGTCTGCTATTTATATATGAGACATTTTGTTTGTGTAGACACAACGATTGTGTATACATAAAATGTATACTCTCATTGCTTTATACCTCTAATACATCCCTTAATAGTTATGTTTCAAGCACATGTTTAGCAAGCATATCGTACAGGTAGATACATTTTAAGCTAAAATTAATTAGGGTTTACTGGGCCGGGAAGATCCCCTGGAGAAGGGAATGGCTACCCACTCTAGTATTCTTCCCTGGAGAACTCCATGGACAGAGAAGGCTGGCGGGCTACAGACCATGGGGTTACAAAGAGTCAGATAGGACTGAGTGACTAACACTTTCACTTTTTTTCACTTTCAAATACAGTGTAGAACAGTGCACATGACCGAATGATTAACTGAGGGAGGTGACTGGGGTAGGAGGAAGCTTGAGACACAACTGCACATTCCCTAACATGCTACTGTTGTAGACTATAAGCATGTATCCAGAGAAAATAAATGGGGAAAATACATGAGTAACTATCTCTTGATTGGTCGGTTGCTATATAATTTTTATTTACTTTTTGGAAGCTGTCATGATTTTCCACATTTCCTGAAATTAGTATATATTTTATTATTTTATTGCATTACATTTTTGTTTGAGAAGAGGTATGCTGAAAGAATTGACTAAGTAAATGCCTTGGTAAAGCAAGCTGGGAAAGCAAATAATCACTCCCTGTACATCTGTTTTGGTAACTGGGTCCCTCATTTACTAGTGTTGCTTCAAGGAAATCTCATCTATGTGATTTTGCCCACCATGGATTCCTCAGTGCTAAGCAAGTAGGGACACAAAAGAGGCACTCAGTGTAATTAAAAAAATTTCTAAACCCTTTAAAAAACTGAAGCATAGTTAGTTTCCACTATGTTAGTTTCAGGTGTACAGCAAAGTGACTCAGTTGTGTATACACATACCTATTCTTTTTCAGATTATTTTCCATTATAGGTTATTACAAGATCTTGAATATAGTTCCCTGTGCTATACGGTAGGACCTTCAATTTAATTTTTAAATAAGTAAATGAAGTTTAAAATTTGGAAAACATTGAGTCTTATTCTCTGCTTATAAACCTGACTTGGAAATTGTATGTATTTGTAAGAGCCAAGCCCTTTATCACTCTACAAGAACAGACATTTAAGTGAGCACATGATTAGACAACCACTGTCAGAACACCATTATTGAACTGGCTAAGCTCCTTCTCAGCTAGGTAGGGGTGTGTATCTAATTTGAAAATTAGTAGTAAGAGTGTCATTGCTTTAAGTTTATTATCAGCTCTTGAAGTTAGTATTAGAGGCATAATAATACAGCTAATTCCCAAAGTATTTCTGTTTGGTTTAGAAAAGAAGTATATAATTTTTTCCTCAGAAGGTTTTCCTTATTAATTCTGTTTTCCATGGATAGGATTTGCCTTTCCTGAGTGTACACCCTGACTGATGGATGGGAGAGGTTAACCAGAAATGGGCCGGGGGGCAGAGAGAAGCCAGCTTGGAATTAAACATTGACTACACTTCAGCCTACTTGGTGGTTCAGTGGTAAAGAATTTGGCTGCCAATGCAGGAGGCATGGGTTCCATTTCTGGATCAGGAAGATCCCCTGGAGAAGGAAATGGTAACCCACTCTAGTATTCTTGGCTGGAGAATCCCATGGACAGAGGAGCCTGGGGGGCTACAGTCCATGGGGTGGCAGAGTTGGACATGACTTAGCAACTAAACAACAACAAACTCTTCAGCTTCATGTTCTGAATTTAAGGTTCACTGGTGTGCGTGCCATTCATGCTAACTTACTTCAGTCGTGTCCAACTCTTTGCAACCCTTTGGGCCTTAGCTCACCAGGCTCCTCTGCCTATGGGATTCTCCAGGCAAGAATACTGGAGTAGTTTGCAATGCTCTTCTCCAGGGATCTTGCTCTCCTCCAGGGGTTCTTCCTGACCCAGGGATCGAACCCACATCTCTTAGTTCTCCGGAATTGGCAGGCAGGTTCTCTACCAATAGCACCACCTGGGAAGCCCTAGGTTCACTGGTTCCAGAATGATATAACCTTTTCTTTGTGTAATAATTTCTAGTCTTTAGAGTGAGGTGGGTAGAGAGGGTACTTTTTCTTAAAAGACTGGTCTTTTTTCTCATTTTTGCTCTTTCTTTAAAAAATTTCTTTAGGGGAATAAAGTTCAAGGCTGTTGGTGAGATTATGGCCAACTTGCCTTAGGTTAGGAGGGTTTTTCTTTTTTCCTCTTAAATTTCTTTTTTTTTCCCCAAACTCTTTGAGTGTGGAGAGGAATCATTATTAATTTTAGTGAAGTTGAGGGTATCTCTTATGATGGAACTTTTTTTCTTTAGAGGGAGCACCTCTCTTTAGGTTTGGAGGACTTCCTTATTTTTTTTTAAACAGGTGTTGTGGACAGGAGCTCTAAGGGCCACTGACTTTAATGAGATTGGGGAGCCCTTCTCAGGAGGATTTCTCTTTCTTTCTTGAACATAAATAATCTATTTGGAAGAAGTAAGATTGGGAACATTTGTCTTTGAAATAATTTCTTATTTTCCTTTTAATAAAAAATATTTGAATGCTGGAAGATAGATAAGGTACTGGGGTTCCAGTGAGACTGGGTGCATCTCCCTTTGAAGAAGCTTTAGAAAGAGCTTTTGTGTTTTATTTCTCCTTTTTATGGGGGGTGGGGTGGGTTGATTATCAGAAATAACATTCATTATTTTCAATAAGGCAATGGTTCACCTCCCCTATGAATTTCTTCCTTAAAAAAATTACTCCTTATTTTCTTCTTTCTTCTCTTCCATTCTTCCCTCCTTTCTACCTCTCCTTTCCCCCTCCCATCCTTTCTCTCCTTTTCCTCCTTCTCTTCTCCCACCTCCCTCATTCTCTTTCTTTCTTTCTTTGGAGAAAAAATGTTCAGGGACTTTGGTGAGTTTGGGAGCTTCATCATTCCCTAAAAAGGAGATTTCTCTTTTAAAATGTTATTTTCTTTCTTCTTTCCCCTTTAATTCTAAATGCATTACTTGTTTTGAGAAAAGGGAACTTTGTGGAGACTGAGGACATCTTTCCTTAAGAGGACTTTCTTGGTCTTGTTTCTGTTTCTCTCTTACCTTTCCAAGTTAAAAATTTCTTATATTAAAAATAAAGCTTTGGGGTTTGGATGAATTCAGGTCACCTCTCACTAGAAGGATTTCTTTTTCTTTTTTTCTTCTTTTAAAAAATTGTTTGCATTTGTTTTCATTGTGTTTTGACAGAAAAGTTCATGTGTCTGTGAGATTGGAGCTTCTTTTTAAGAGGATTTTGTATTCATTTCTTTGATATTATCCCATCCACCAACACACGTCTTTCCATCATTAATTTTCTTTTAAATCTTAAAAATCCTAAAGAAATTGTATTTTGAAATAATATTCATGTTCTTGGTGAGGATGGGGCATCTCCCCTTATTTATTTATTTGTTTTTCCCCCTTTCATGGGAATTAAACATTCAGGGGATTTGGTAAGATCAGGAACCTTATCCTTTAATATTTCTTTCTTTATTAAGTTAAAATGTTTGCATGTATCTGGGTGGAGGGATTCATAACTTTCATTGATTTTGATGATTTTGAAAGTATATGCCCTTGAAGAGATTTCCCCTTTTGTTTTTCTCAAAATAAAAAAAAATGGAAGTCAATAAAATTTATTTTTCTTGGTGAGGTTGGAGGGCCTTAAGAGGATCCTCTCTCTTAAAATTTATTCATTTGTTTGCTTATTTGTGGGGAAGTAGTAGGTTTATTACCATATAGTTGGAGGAACAATCTCTTATCTTTTTAATTAAGATATAATTCACATACCATAAAATTCACGACTTTACAGCATACAAGTCAGTGCCTTTTAGTATATTCACAGGCTGTGCAAACATCGTGCTTGTGCTCACCATGTCCTACTCTTGGCGACCCTTTGGACTATAGCCCACAGACTTCTCTGTCCATGGGATTTTTCAGGCAAGAATACTGGAGTGGGTTTCCATTTCCTCCTCCAGGGGATCTTCCTGACCCAGGGATGGAACCTGCATCTTCTGTGTCTCCTGCATTGTAGGTAGATTCTTTACCACTGAGCCACTTGGGAAGCCCCACCCAAACATCACTATTGCCTAATTTCAGAACATTTTTATCGCCCTCCAAAGAAACCCTATACCTTTTAGCTATCACCCACACTTGCCCTCCCACCCCCTTCAGTTCCTGGCAACCACTAATCTACTTTCTGTCTCTAAGGATTTGCTTATTTTGGACATCTCATATAATTAGAAGAGATGACTGTAGGGAGCTTTGATGAGATTGGTGGACATCAACTTATTTTTGCCCCATAGGTTTTGTGAGAGACTGGGCATGGGCCATGAGGTGCAAATAAAGTTTATAAATTTCAAGAAAATTTTAGGGTGAAAAATACTGTTTACCTTGAGATGATTTCTCATTCATTCTTTTCATTAAAATTTTTCTCTTGGGGACATGTTTCATGGGCTTTGTCGAGGGAGAGGAGCTCCTCCCTTTAGAATTTTTTTTCTTAAAATAATTTTCAGGGGAGTTTCATTATCTGGGGTCATTGTCCCTTTCTTTTTTAAAAAATTTGTAAATTTGTTTATTCTATTTTGAGAATAAGGTTTATTTGCTTTGGTGAGGGTGGGGGCATCTCCCTTTTGGAATGGCTGCTTTCTTTTTTAAATGCTTTTTTTTTTCCCACTTAGAGGATTATAGTAGGCAGGCTTTGGAAAGATTGGGGACCATATCCCTAGCAGAATTTCTATTTATTTTCTTTCCAGAAAAAAAGGCGGGCTTCTTTGGGAGTAATAGATTCAGGGTCTTGTGCCTCTTCTCCTTCCTTCTCAGGCTCCTGTTCTATGACGGTCTCCTCTGGGAGCATCACACAGGGAACAGCAATCACTACTTTGGAAAAAAAATCAAGGCTAATGGAATGTCAGCTTAAAAGATTTTCTTAAACAAATGAGCATCTTGTGTGTCACAGAAAGGCATATGTTGGGTTTTTAAAAAATCTATAATAGATAAATTGATAGTTATACCCTATTAGGTGTCACTGGAGGAGGAAATGGCAACCACTCTAGTTTTCTTGCTTGGAGAATCTCATGGACAGAGGAGCCTAGTGGGCTACAGTCCGTGGGGGTCACAAAGAGACACCACTGAAGCGACTTAGCATGCATGCACTCATGAGGTATCACATTCTATTTTTGCTCTCTCCCACCCTGCTGCCTTCTTCAGGGGAATAAAAGAGTTAATAATAATGCAGAGGAAAACATTTTGCAAACTGTAGAGTACCATAATAGCAGTGGGCATTATATAATCCTTGTTATAATGCCCCTGAATGCTTTCCTGGCCTCTGTGGATTTTCTCCCTTTCCCTGGAAGCACTTTGGGTAACTGATGGCTCAGCTGTTCCTGTGCCTTTTGGGCTGCAGATCCGCAGAAGCCCCACTTGGAAATTTTAATAAACACATAAGAACTGTATTCTCAGAAAAGAAAGACCACTGGCCAAATATCTCATTATCTTTTTTAGAACATCCTGCAGCAAATGCTCAGGCGCTCTCAGAATATACCAAATATATCAGACGGTGTCATCAAAACCTGGCAAGGAGGGGGGAAAGAGCCTAAGAGGAAAGAAAGTAATTTCATCCTGACCTTCAACAGGTTAAACATTCGAATTTACAATCCTGAAGCTGTTTACAGTCACTGCAGATATTCTGTTCACTTAGGGAAAAAAAATGTATTACCCCTGAAATCAACAACATCATTAGTCTGCTGCTGCTGAGACTGCAGGGAATAAGGACACTTTCCAAATCAGTTTTTTAATTGTTAGTAATTTGCTTCTTAATTATGATTCTAACATTCATTCTGAATGGAAAGATTGACTGCATTTCCCCAAGGGCTATATATTCCAGGCTATTTAAATAAGCATTTACTTATCCCTCTGAAACAAGTGAGAATGCATTTTTTATTCATTCACAGAAGCAGTCTCTATGTCATTGCTGAAAATGGAATTGATAGGTTTCAAGCTTCAGCAAGTGTTTAATGAGCAAAAATAGCAAGGGCTGAATTGTATTGGGCACTGGGAAGGAGAGATGGTATCTACCTTTGAGAAGCTCGGTCATAGGTAAGATAATAAAGCATTCCAGCCAGAATTACCAGGTGTCATATAAGCAAATGTCTGCTGCTTTGTAAGAAAATGTGTGCAAAAATACCAGGAAACTGTTCTGTTATGGTTTGGGATATAATGGTAACTGCTGTGTAGTTATTAGGAGTGAGGGATACAGAGGCCCCTCTCCACCCTAGAAATAAAAGCCACAAAAGTGTATTTCATCAGTCACCTGTGTGGTGTGATTATAATTTCATAGCTGATCAAACCCAATGAATAAAAATACATATGGTCTTTTTTCAACCACAGTTGAAGGAAAGGAAGCAAATATGGTTCACATGTAGGACCCCCCGCCCCACCCAAGAGAGTTATAGCATTGTTGAAGAACCAATTCACACGTCTTTACTTACACTTGCTGCCACCAGGTGGAAGACCATGGCTCATTTCCTGGAAATTAAACCATTTCAGAAAGGAAGGAAATAAATTTGGTTCACAGACTATTCTGGTAGCTATTTGGAAAGAAAATACAAGCCCTCTTTTCTCTGTCTTTACCCTTATGCTTGTCATAGATTTGCAACCAGCAGGTTCTGAAACCCCCAAAGAGAGCAGACCACACACTGGAAGACGTTTTTTTAGTGCAGTACTGGTCAGCAAAGTTATCTGGGAGAAATTTGCAGTCACATTCAAAGCCTCGGTTTCACTCATTTTGTCCTTTGATTTATCAGGCTAGTTTCATGCTACTGGTACTGACTGCCTTACCATGTAGGATTTCATTGTATGATGAGAGCTATATATTGTTTTGATCTCTAAGATTCTGTGTGTGTGTGTGTATACATATATGTGTGTGTGTATATATATGTCATTCCCCAAGCTTGCCTCAAGAAGGCAGTGTCTGAGAACAATGCAACAAAACCCTAGATAAGATGGCAGCCTGTTTGCCTTGAATGTTAAGATCCAAGTCAGCTGGTCATGGGTGCTATTTGCCTGAGGAGAATGCAGCCGAGAATTGTCCTATCAGTGAAGATCAGGTGTTCTCATCTGCACCAGGGAACAATTGCATAGCAACACCTAGACTGTTAGAGAAGTGTTTGCTCCTGGCAGTTTTAGCATTACCCAGATTTTTGCATCCTTCAAAACCCTCTAGGGTTCGTGTATTTGGCCCTTTTCACAGATGGGAAGAAACTTACTCTACAAGATAAGTGACTGAACAAAAGACCAGCTCTACTTGGCAAAATCAAACCGGAGGGAGGTGGTCATTGTCACCTGCTGAGACGGCCAGGTACCTGTGGGCCAGCTGGCTAGCATGCCTGAATGGACACTGTGTGGAGGAAGCTAACCTGGTTCCCCTACCCTGATGCTCCTTATCTGTCTGGCAATAGAAATTTTCTTGTCAAGCTGGTGAGAGATGCTTTCCCTCTGTCACAGGGCTCATCCCTGGAGCTCCCGGCCTCCAGTCAGTCTTTCAGAGGCCAAAGAGGCCATACAGTCACTGACTATCCTGGTAATTAAGCCTTCAGGTGTCAGTTTCTCAGTCCTGCTGTTGGAATCTCAAGAAGGCCACAAGTCTGGTCAGCCTTATTGTTCTCCTTCTCATCAGCTTTATGCAAACTCTTCCAAAAAGACAAGAGCAAGCACCTGGTTAGGGTGACCTCCCAGGCCCAGCTGCCCTAGAGATCACTGCAGGGAAGGGCTGCAGGAGGAATTGGTGGGGTGTGGAGATCCACCCTCTGTGAAAGCTGGATTGTCGGATTTTTTTTTTAAATCTTAATCTCCTGCAGTTCTATTTTCTTTCTTTTGAAACCTGTGCATTTTTTCCCCTGTGAAACTTTTCCCTTCATCGTTCCTCTTTTTCGAAAATTCAAGCCTTCCTATTCATAACGCAGGAAGCAACCAGCGCTTCCATTTCCATTTCGAGATGACAACCTCTGTCCCCCATTCCCCTACATTCTACAAGTGTGCGGTCCAGAGTGACAGGATTCTGAGCCTTGTCCCTATGCCCTGCTAAGCAGCAGGTTGGTGTGGTGTGTTGTTTCTGTGTTTTGTATTGTTTTTCTTTGGGGCGAAGCTCAATGAAGATGTATGTATACATTATTACGATTTTCACAATCTTGTGGAACGAAGTTTAGGAAAACGAAGAGTAGGGAGATCACAAAGAAAGCATGAGAGACAGACTCCTGAAGATCAGACGCCGTTTTCGGGGTTTCAAGGTCCAAGGAAAGACCGAAAACCTTCTTTCTTCCCCCTCCCCCCTTAGCGGGAGGATCCCGGTGAAGTGCAACATTTACAAAGGCGTCTCTGAAGACTGGAAGAGAGGAGGGTTCCCATTCACACGCTCTCAAATATCAACTCCTATTTTCCTGTCTTTAAACCAGGACTCCTGTACCATTCCAACTGGCACCAGTGCGGGATGCCAGTCGCCCGCTTGTGACGCGGCCCAGCACTGTAACACTGTGTTTGCACCTACCTGACGGGAAATCCTGCAAACAGATGGAATGGTGGCTTCGACGCACGCATGCTCTCCCAGTCCTCTCCGGCGAACCCTGCCCTTCCCCTGCAGTGCGCGTGGGCGCCGCCCAACCCCTAATCCCCACCCGAATCGAGTACCAGCGCCCAGTGGGCAACAGAGACTCCGGGCCCTTCCCTGGAGCGCTGCCAGTTGCGCCCAAGCTGAGGACTCCCTCCCCAGTGGCAGGGAGAGGGTCAAGCAAACGACTGCGGCTCCACAGCTTGGGCCTCTGCGGCAGTGACCGCGGCTAATAGGTGTATTCCACTGCCCCCACTCAATCCCATCTCTGGGTACCGTGGACCGGCCGCTAACACCTCTCTAGGTCTCTTTCGCTCCCTGGGTCGTCTTCCTCTTCTTTTTCAAGATATAGGCGCTCACCGCACTGTCACTTCTCATAGGGAACACTGCTCTGACTCCCAACCGGTGCTATCATCCCCGTTTCTAGCCCCCCCAACAGCCCACTCTCACTTCCACATGTTGCTTCCCGCCTCCCAACCGCTTCCCTCTCCCCTGGGCTCCCACATCCCCGCATCTTTCCGAGCATCTTTGCTAGTCCGTGGCAACCAAATGGGATGCTAAGGGTGCCCAGAGTCCCGAAAGCAGGAGAGCCATACGGCCTCGCCTGGTTACGAGCCCTCCCGCCCCAGGGGGTCTTTTTCTTACCTTTATATTGGACACTGGCACGGGCACTGGTGTTCGCGGCGTTGGCGAGGTCCTTAGACCCTTCTCTGGAGCGACCACCGGACACTGCAATAAATGTGGTGCTGGGCTCTGCTCCAGACGGGACACTGGAGCCGGCTCAGGGCAGGACTCTGTGGCTGGTTCTCTGGCTGGTACTGGGGCCGGCTCGGGGGCCGGTTCTACGGCTGGTACTGGGATCGGCTCAGGGGCTAGATCTGGGGCTGGTTCTCTATCTGGTTCTAGGATCGGTTCTGTGTCGAGTTCTGAGGCTGGTTCTGGGGTCGCCTCCGGACCAGGTTCTGGAGCAAGCTCTGGACAGAACTGCGGTGCCGGTTCCGGCGAAGGCGCGCGGAGCAGCCGAGGAGCCCGCGCCGGCGGCGACGGCAGGAGCGGCGGCTGCGGCGGCGGCCACGGCGGCGGCGGCTCTGGAGATTCCGCGGGCTGCTCTCCATCCTGAGGCGGGGCAGTGCCCTGGGCCGCGGCAGCTCCGCGGTCCATGGCCGCACACCGCCTCAGGTCCGGGCAGCGGGCGCCCTTGAATTCGGAGGGCTAAAGTACCCTCGGGCGCCCCGCCCACCCCAGTTCAACAACCCCTTTCAAGGTGCCAAACTTTCCCCCGCCCCGCTCCATGGCTGGCTCTGCTCTGAGGTCTAACAGGGGGATGCTCAGCGTCTCCCAGTGCTGGAACACGCCCCTCGGTGAGCGCACACCTCTTCGTAAGCAGCCACGGGCCGGATGGGCGGGAAGCAGAGGGGCTTGAGAACGCGGACTGGACAGAGCGCTTGATGACCTCCTAGCGACGCGCGGGAGGGGAGGGGGAAGACAAAAAGGGGAGGGGGAGTGGGGAGGCGTTGAGAGGGGGTGTTGGAGCCCCGCTGTGTTTAACCCTTTAGTGACGCAAATGCGAAAAAAAATAAATAAAAAGCTAGAAGCGAACTTGAGGGTCTTTGCAATCCCCCTTACCACCCAGCTGTGAGCTGCGGCTCAGGTCGGCTTCCATCCTGTGTCTGCTCTCTCACCTCAGCAGCAGGTGAACCTAGCCTCGGACCAACCTCTATGCCCCCCATCTCCAAGCCTCTGTGGGCAAGTAATCCTTTTTTTCTAACGAGGGAAAAGAAATTAGCTGGCAGGGGGTTGGGGGTGTGTGTATCTCTCTCTGTGTCTCTGTGTATGTGTTCAGTCTTTGGGGTTGAAGTAAAATGGGTGTGTGTGTGTGTGTGTGTGTGTGTGTGTGTGTGTGGTCAATCTTTTGCATTGAAGTAAAATTTGTCCCCCGTCTCAGTTTTTGCATTTCTGACCTTTGCCAGATCTGAGGTTTGCCGTAGGGTACAGGGTTTGAGGGTGCTTCGGCAAACGTGTGTTATGAAGCTGGGCGAGAGCCCTGGCTTTCCGCAGCCCGCGGATGTAGCCCAAGAACCAGGCAAGAGTACCCGGGTAGCGGCGGCTCGGTTGTGCTCTCCTGAGCTGAGGCTGCCCGGGTATCCGCAGCGATCCGGCCGGGCGTCTGTCTGGCTCGCCTCTACGGTAGGAGACTGCCTTTTGCTTTTAGCTGGACTTGTCAGGTTTCAGGAGGACTTTTTACTGAACTTGTTAATGTGCGTGTGTGCATCTTGGGCTGAGGAAATTCACTGCAACACTCACACCCTTTTCACCTCCTGATACCTCTGAAGCATACTCTTGCAAAAAGAGCGGCCGGTGCCTGCCGCATCACCCTTCCCACCACATCTGGAGACTTTAGAAGCTCTCTCGACTGTTAGTCATGTACATGTTCACGTACATACAAACTATCACCTCAGTCAGAGCTAGACTTTAGATGCTAATATACTGCAAAATTGCAATTAAAAATTGAGAAGACCACTCGTTAAGTCACTGCTCTGTGGGAGTGGGGGAAGGAGCACCTATAAACCTAATTTGAAATATGACAAGTGAATTTATCTCTGGCACACATAATGCTGCTGTTGTGGATGGCAGCCCTTCTTTTGCAGCCCCTCCTTTCCCTGTTTCCTCCCAGACCATATCCTCCACTAATCCCTCTTCTTTTGCCAACTGACAGTGACCCACCCGGAATTTTCTAGAATCTGCAACATTTTTCTGTTTCCTACACCACATCCCAGCACTAAATATTAATAATATTTGCTTTATTATTATTATTAACACCTCAGAAGACAGTCTCTCCTATCCCCCTCCAAAGACCAGAATCTCTGATGAGAGCTGCATTTCCCAGATCCTCACTGCACCATCCCAGCCTCAGCCCACTCTTCTGGAGAAGGGTTACACTGCTTGACAGCTACTAAGCTAGTACAGGGACCATCCCTAACCTCTGGGGCTGGAGAAGTCCAGGGGAGGTGAACCTTGTCTATCAAGTTCTTCACTGATGGCAGAACTCCTTCCAGTAAACCCACACAGATGGTTCATCCTCTTCATCCTCCTTGGGGTTTTCTTCCTCTCTTCTATCCCTTACTCAAGCAGCCAAGATGCTTTTACCCCTAAGGGTTCAGGACTGAACATACAGATGCCAGACCTGACCAGCCAGTAAGCCTATGCTTGGAGCTCACTTCTCGGGCTTTTAGGCTTTGGTGAAATCTCTAACCTTAGAAAGGGCCATTATCTCACATTTAAATCTTATTTTCACTAGGCCTTGGCATATTAGAAGAGCTGAAGGCAGAGGAGTCATTGAGTAGAATGACGTCTTGGGTTAGAGAGTGATGGCATAGACCGGGTGTCATCAAGCAGGGCACCACCAGGGGAAAACTTGGAGCTATTGCTTTGTATATGTTAATTGATACTCTTGTCTATTCTTCTATATTTAATCACAAGGAGTCCAAAATGTATGATGTAAACTCTCGCTGCAAGGTTAGTTTGAGGGTGAATGTTAAAATAGTTGTCTGTGGGTGACTTTTGCTCCATTAGGGTGTGTTACTAGAGATATATTGGCTAGATTGTATTATGATTAATTTAATAGAAAGTTCTCAGCACATCAGAAGCTGCCTTATTGCCTTATGTTACAGCAGTGTTTTGTTTTGCTTTTTATTCTCTCGTCAGCTCAGTGTTGAATGCAGTGCTTTTCATGGGACCACAGTTTGCAGGGGGGTGGGGCGGGGGAGAGAAGGGGAGGATGGTTAGAATAGATTGATTGGTGATTGATAGAGTTAGGGAGACACTTTTGCTGTATCTTATCTATACCTTCCTCTCCCCCATAGTCTACTGGTCTCTTAGAGAGAAAGTTTTACTTGGATGCTTGTGTATTTTCTTTAAAACGTAACCCAGGGCTGAGGCCATAGTAAGGATTCAGGAAATGTCTGCTAAATGGATGTGCAGCTTACCGGTTAGGATGTCTTTCTTTTCTGAATTGCTTCTAAAAAGTATTTGATATTCCAGATGATTGATGATCTCCTAAGAGGCTCTTTTCTAATTCAACAATACTGACAGAAGGGCCAAGAGCTACATAAGAGTAAGAATGATGACCATCTCCACAGAAGCTTCAGTGGACATGATTCTGTGTGTCCCAGGGCAGACATGGTCCCTCAGCTGGGACTTTTTGGCATGTTATATATGTTACCCAGTTGGGCAAGATGAAGGATTTATCAGTATGGTGGGCTCATACCTTTGGGTATACAATATGTTACCTCACCCCCACCCCTAGCATTTATCCCACTTCCACACAAAATAAAGTCAATCCCAGTCAGAACAGAGATCCTTGATTTCAGGCTTGTTAGAATTTCTGGAGAGGCAAAGTAGAGAAAACCCAAGAAATGTGGCCAAATTAAGCTCTTATTACTCCTTTTTTTTTTTCATTTTCTTTTCACTATTGAATGAGAGTGTGACACTGCTGAGCTAAGTGGAAGCCCCTTTTTTCCTTGACCCATAGCTTCAATTTTCCTAAACCTTCCCTTTTAGAGCATTTTAGGGATGAAATAGGTGCCTTTCCTGAGTCTTAGCTGCCAATCTCCCCCACTTCTGCCACCTTGGCAATGTGCAAAGCCAAAATAACAACCTTTGTAATACTCTACTAAATAAAATAAAGAGATGGGATGAAGAACAGCATTTACTGAGGAGGATAGAGGATTCAGACAATTAATTTCAAGGGGATTAACATGTAAACCCATTATCTTTCACTTGCTCTAGTCACATAGGATTTAATTGATCCAAGATTGGGGGTTTAAGAGTTAATACCTTGTATTCATATAATGCCTTTGCTTTCTAAAGTACGTTCACATATATTATCTCACTTTAGCCTCACAGTGAATGTGTGAGGCAAAGCAAGTCTGGACTTCCATTCCACATCCCTCTAACCTTTTACAGATGAGAAAACACAAGTCCATTGAGATTGAGTGATATGTCTTAGGTCACAGAGATAATTAGTGGTGGAACAGACATTTAGAACCTGTGTCACTCAACTCCCAGAGTGTAGTGCTGAGTTGGGGTTTGTGAGACAGGGGCTGCATGAATCCTCTCCATCACAAAGCAGGAAGTCTGCTTTAATGCCCTTCTATTTCTTGAGCCTCTAAGAGGAGCAGTGATTCTTACATTTTTACCCTTAGGTTTCTCAACTCTCACTCTTTCTCTCGATGGCAGTTAATGATCTGTAGCCAACCTCACTATACGAGGCCCCTGCTTAGAGGAACCTTTTTGAATATGTATGTAATATAGTAATTCACCCAGTGTGTACTTGTTTTATTGGTTCTGTTTTTATACTTTCTTGAAGTGAAGCATTCCACAGTTAAGATTTAACTGGCATTTACTGCCAGTCTGAGGTATATACAGCCCTTTTAGCTGCAATGGGGAAGGAGAAGATGGAGCAGAAATATTAGACAATATCCTTTCCCTCAAGAATTTTTAGAACTTGGTGATTGAGATAGGACAAATACAGGTGAAAAAAAATCCAAACGCAGATGTCAGTTTATGATTATGACTTCACACTTTGTGCACATGGGGTGTAGCAGTGGAACAAAGTGTGACAGTGTGGAAAGGAAATTGCAAAGGGAGTCAGGAACTCTGGCTTCAGATTAAGCTGCTACCACTAAACTTACAGCATGACCTTATACAAATCATTTACTATCTTTGGGCCTAAGGTTTTCTCATCTGAAAAAAGGGGTTGAGGGGATAAAGTTGAACTTGATCAGCTAGCTTTAAAGTCTGTCCTAGCACAAAATATCACTGACCCTGTAAATGAATCAGAGAAAGCTTCTTGGAAGAGAGCATACTTGAAGTGGGTCTTGAATGATGCAGTTAATATGAATCAATAAGAAGGACGCTGAAGGGAGAGGAGCAGGGATTGAAACCTGGTGGTAATACTGAGGTAGGGGGACCCTACCAAGGACTGATGAAAGATGAATTTAGAGCAGAGTAAGTATAAGTGGTAGGAAGAAGGCAGGTTGTAAAAGACACTGAATGCCAGACTGAAGGATTTGAAGATTTTATTTTAAAGGTAATTGGGAGTCAATGAATATTGTTTGAGTAGGGGTGACATGGCAAAATGGTAAAACTAACTAGTGAGAAAAATTATCCTTGACAGTGTATTTAGTTTTGGAAGCATGTACAAAATCTACTTTGCTCCCTTTGAGTTGGTATCCAGTTAATTTCAGGTCATTTGTGAAATTATGATTTTTTATTTTTGTTGCAGCCTCTAGTTTTGTGTATTTACTGCCAAGGCTGCTGGCCCAACCTGCTTAACCACTTATTTGGATTCAGTCCATAATGGGTCATTTGACTTCAGTGGGCTCAACATCATAATGAAGTTCCTAATTTGAAATTCTAACCGATAATGAATGACCAACAGACTAGAGGAGATGAGGGAAAAGTCTTAAGGAGGCAGGAGTGGAATGGTTGTGGACCTGAAAGCAGTTTAAGAGATTGAGGACAATCTGAAGGAGGATAAGAAAAGTGGATCTTTGTAGTATCTTTGACTTACTATGGCTTTAATATGGGGAAAAGCTGATGAGGAACAGCCATCCAGTCAAGAACTGCCAAGGATCTAAACTGCTGCTACTGCTAAGTCGCTTCAGTCGTGTCCGACTCTGTGCGACCCCATAGACGGCAGCCCACCAGGCTCTGCCGTCCCTGGGATTCTCCAGGCAAGATCACTGGAGTGGGTTGCCATTTCCTTCTCCAATGCATGAAAGTGAAAAGTGAAAGTGAAGTCACTGAGTCGTGTCCAACTCTCAGCGACCCCATGGACTGCAACCTACCAGGCTCCTCCATCCATGGGATTTTCCAGGCAAGAGTACTGGAGTGGGGTGCCATTGCCGGAGTAATAAGAGAAAACAGATTGCTCTGATGCCATAGAGAAAGCAGTGGTGTGACAGATCACAGGTGTGTGGGAGGGTAGGATGTGGGTGAGGGAAAGCAAAGAGCTGATAGCATTCCTGAGGTGATGGTGTTTAGAATGGCTAGAAAAGACTCTGTCTTAGAACCCTCATGGTATGACATCAATAATGGAGGCAAGCAGACAACTGCATTAGTTATTCTCTGTATTTGAGTGTGCATGTGTGTGTCTTTATCCAAAAATGAAAAAAAAAAGAGATTCTTTAAGTAAGGATTATCCCTGCACATAATTACTTTATTATCCCACCACTCTCCACAAGCACTTCTTTGTGGCACCAACCTGGTGGGGAGGAATGATGGAAGAGTGAGAAACAGGTAGGAAAAGGAGATTAAGAAAAAGAGAAGCTGGGGAGATCCCTTACAGTCCAGTGGTTAGGACACAACGCTTTCACTGCCATGGCTCCAGGTTCAATCCTTGTTCATGAAACTAAAAAACGTGTTAGTTGTTCAGTCGTGTGCGGCTCTTCTCGACCCCATGGACTGTAGCCCATCAGGCTTCTCAGTCCATGGAATTCTCCAGGCAAGGGAACTAAGATCTCACACACACACACAAAAAGATATCGATAGGCAAAACTGCTGTGATGAAAAGAGTTGAGGGTTGAGGAGTAAGGGAGATTTCCTTTCCTCCAAAGAATTACCAACTGTGTTCTTAGGGGCCTCATTTTCTCTTCCCTGTAGTTCTCTTCCATTACTGAAAGTTAGCTGGAAATGCACCATTCATCAGCTCTGTGGGAAGAGGGAATTTCAGGAAGTCTTTACACAATTGAAGTGACTTGCAAAGACAAGGTGTCACATAACTCAGGTGCCTTAGATGGAGATTAAAGTATTAAAAAGTCATTTCCGGGACCTCCCCATCATCATTCACATTTTAGTTTTAAGTCCCTGTCCTGTAGTTGTAACCTTTGGGGTCACTGCCGTTTCACGTAGTGGTTATTCCCTTTAACCACAGTCCACATGCCAGAATGAGGCTGAGTTCCTCTCTTTTTCCTCTCTCAACTTCACAGGTCTCTGAAATAACAAGACCCTTTTGCAACTGTGCCTCAGAGCCTTAACTTGGCTGTAGGGGCAAAATTGCAGTCCTCCTTTTCCATTGTTTCTACCCAAGGGTTTTGGGGGCTGCTTCATTCATTCATTAATTACTTATAGAACGAATGAATGAAGCAGCCCCCAAAACAGGGAGCCTGGCAGGCTACAGTCCATGGAGTTGCAAAGAGTTAGGCACGACTGAGCACAGATGCACATTGTAAGATATAAGAATGGCTTTAGGTTTCTTAAAAGTTAGGAAGTAGAACACCAGGAAATAATGTCTTCAAAATTATTTAGGGATATCATGGGGTGAGAGCAGTGCCACAAATCTACAGTGCAAACAGGCCATACTGGAGAAATTCAAAAGAATGTCTTCAGAAGTTGAAATTGATAGAAGAGTCAATGCTCTCAATGCTTTCAGTCTGTACATATTTGGAGAATATTTAGTTAATTGGGGAACAGGTTACAGATGAAGTAATGTTGAGCATATAGAAAATTAAGAAATTGAATAAACAAGACAATTATCAATGTGTTAGGTAGGCATTGGTTTGAATGCTGAGAATTCAAAAGTAAATTAGACAGACACCATCTCTGCTTAAATAACATTTATTGGGTAGGGGCTTTATGCATTAAGCAAATGCATAAATAAAATGAATGCTTTAGAGATGATAAATGTAATGAGGAAAACAAAACAGGATAATGTGATAGAAAGTGACTAGAGGGCTTCTTTGGTCAATATTTTTACTCATTTGCCTAATCATATTACATATGCAAGATAGTTTGGAATTACTTCACAAATACACTATCAACAAACCCACTAAGTAAAGTTCAAGATTTTTTTCCTCCAACTTTTGATTTGGCAGGTTTTCAATTCTACAGAAAAGTTGCATGAATAAAATAGTAAACGCATGTATTCTTCATTAATATTCACCAGTTGTTAACATTTTGCCACAATTACTTGATATCTATAAACTATCAACTTTCTCTCTCCCTCTCTGCTTTAAATCATTTGGAAATTAATTGCAGACATCATGAACTCCACCCATAAGCATTTTAGCATATATCTCATAAGAACAAAACCATATTTAATATATATATGTTATATATAATATATATGTAATATATACCATATTTAATTTATATATGTACTTACCATATTTAATATATACATGGTAATATATAATTACCATATTTAGGAATTTTAACAATAATACTATTATATATTATTTAAACAATGTATATTAAAATTTCTCCAATTCTCCCATTAATGCTCAGTATAGCTTTATAAAAACAAATAAAGAGTCAAATCATAAATTGCATGTAACTGTTCTTGTCTGTTTAGTCTCCTTTAATGTAGACTAGTCCCAGCTTTAATTTTTCTCTCACGACACTGACATTTTTGAAGAGCCTAGGTCAGCTGACTTTCAGAGTGTTCCTCAATTGGAGTTTGTCTGATTGTGGAGGGCATCTCTAAAGGGGCAACTTTCAGCTGAATCCTGAATAAAAAGAAGGATTCAGCCATGCAAAGATCTGGCAAGAGTGATTTCTGGCAGAGGGAATAGGAACCACAAAGGTGCTGAGTTGAAAACAAGCTTGTTGTGTTTGAGGAAGAGAAAGTAGACCAGAGGGGCTGGAGCCTAGATATTGGTGGTGCGGGGAGTGGTATGAGATAAAGTAAGATAGTTGAACTTGATCAGCTAGCTTTAAAGTCTGTTCTAGCACAAAATATCACTGATCCTATAAATGAATCAGAGAAAGCTTCTTGGAAGAGAGCATACTTGAAGTAAGATAGTTAGACATGATTCAGAGCCCTATACATCATGGGAAAGAGTTAGAATTTTATTCTAATTGCAGCAGTAAACTACTAGGAGTTTTAAACAATTTGGTGACATGATCTGATTTGAATTTTCTTTTTTTTTCCAATTAAAAAGTGATTTATTTTTTATTTTTTTTTAATTTGTTTTTTTATTTTACTTTACAATTCTGTATTGGTTTTGCCATACATTGACATGAATCCACCACGGGTGTACAAAAGTAGTTTTTATTTTCTAAAATTTTTACTTTATATGCAGTTTAAAGAGAGAAAATTATTTGCAACAGCTGTCAGTGTCCCCTGCCCCTATTATGTGCTGTGCTGTGCTGTGCTGTGCTTACTCTTTGTCACTTCGTGGACTGCAGCCCGCCAGGCTCCTCTGTCCATGGGGATTCTCCAGGCAAGAATACTGGAGTGGGTTGCTATGCCCACCTCCAGGAGATCTTTCCAACCGAGGTCTCCCACATCAAAGGCAGATTTTTACTGTCTGAGTGATCAGAGAAGCCCACTCCTATTACCTACCTCCCAAAGGCAACTACTTTCAACCCCTTTAGTCAAATAGCATGCTTATAAAGCTAATGCATAATTTTCAGATTAAAGTATTCTATGGAAAAGGGGAGGTTAGCTCATCATCACCATCAGCCATCATGCACCCACAAACACAAACTTCCCATTTCACCAGTTTCCTGGTATAATTATGTCATAATTTAATTACATCCATATTCAGTGTTTATGTTATTATTACTAGGGAAATTCTATTCACAGTAAAGTTATATAGCATGCTGTGATTACCTTTGCTTTCTTGCACATCTGTTTGTTTTTATGGAGCTGATAATTGTCTTGTTTATTCAATTTCTTAATTTTCTATATACTCAACATTACTTCATCTGTAACCTGTTCCCCAATTAACTAAATATTCTCCAAATATGTACAGATTGAAAGCATTGAGAGCATTGACTCTTCTATCAATTTCAACTTCTGAAGACATTCTTTTGAATTTCTCCAGTATGGCCTGTTTGCACTGTAGATTTGTGGCACTGCTCTCACCCCATGATATCCCTAAATAATTTTGAAGACATTGCTTCCTGGTGTTCTAGCTCTTAACTTTTAAGAAGCCTAAAGCCATTCTTATATCTTACAATGTGCATCTGTGCTCAGTCGTGCCTAACTCTTTGCAACCCCATGGACTGTAGCCTGCCAGGCTCCCTGTCCATGGGATTCTCCAGGCAAGAATACTGGAGTGGGTTGCCATTTCCTACTCCACGGGATCTTCCCGACTAAGGGATTGAACCCATGGATCCTGTGGCTCTTGCATTGGCAGGCAGATTCTTTATCACTGAGCTACCTGGGATATCTTATAAGTGACCTTCAATTTTTTTCTTCTCTGGAAGTTGTTAGGTTTTTTGTTTTCCCTTTAATATGCAATATCACACTGAAATACCCTAGTGCTTATCTATTTTCTTCCATTGTGGTGGGCATTTTGTGGGCCCTTTAAATTTTAAAACTGTCCTTTAAATTATGATAAATTTTCTTTATTTATTTCATATTTTTTCTCTCCAATTTTTCTGACTTATTTTTTAGAAGTCACGTTATTCTTATATTGGGCTTCCTGCACTGATCTTGTAATTTGCTTATATTTTATTTTCTATCTCTTTTTATCTCTTTGTCTGTTTCACTTCTGAAAGATTTCCCCAGTTTTATCTTCCAAATCTTCTGCAATACTGAAACTGGCTAACCAGAGTTAGCACAGACTTCACTGGTTAAGTGCACAGTTCCCAATAAGATCACCCTCCTTTGATACACCAGCCAAAATTCAGGGGTCTCCATGTGACTCACATTTCTGACCAACTGATTACAAACTTAGGGGTTCCCAGTATCCCCTCAGATTTGTTAATTCCCTAGAACAACTCACATAACTCAGGAAAGTGCTATGCTTGAATGAAGAGATTCATAGGATGAAGTCTGGGTTGGGGAGGAGTCCCCAAAATGAAGTTTCCATATCCTTCCTCCCATGATTCCATGGGATCAGGATGCATTGCTTTCCTGGCATATTGCTGTATTCACCAATCAGGAAGCTCACCTGAACTTTCCTGTCCAGATTTTTTATTGTGGTTTCATTATGTAGATATGTTTGGTTGAATTATGAATTCAATCTCCAGCTCTCCATTCCCTCCCCAGATATCAAGTTGGACTTATATAATCTGGCTCAAAGCCCTGCCTCTCTAGTCACATGGTTGGTCATTCCAGCACGGCCAACTCCCATCCTGAAACTATCTAGAGTCATACCATCAGTTACCTAATTAGCATAAATTTAGGCACAGTCCCGGAGGCCTACCATGAATAACGAAGACAATCGTATCACTCAAGAAATTCCAAGAGTTTAGAAGCTCCATCCCAGGATCCTGGGATAGAGACCAGACAAACTCCTTATTTTATGACAATTTCTAATAAGAAATTCAAAAGCAGGAATTTTTAAGAGTAATTTTTTTGTTTTCTGAGTGTTCTCTCCCCCCACCCTTATGTATCATCCTATTCTTGATTGGTGGAGGCATCAGCTTCTGGAATCTCTTTGAGGATAATATTTTTTTTCTCTCCCTATTTCTTTTAAGTTTTTGATTTTTTGTTGGTTTAGATCTCTACCTTGATATCAGAGGCTTTCCTCAGATACCTCATCATCCTTAGCTTTCTGCTCATATTTATGAGTAAGTTCCTAAAAATTGTGATTAGAAGATCAGGGTGCTTAGTTGAGACTTGTAGATTATCTCAGTACATGAATTTTCTATTGCTGTATAACAAATTACCACAAACTTTGTGGTTTAAAATGACACATTGATTATCTCACAGTTTCTATGCATCCAGGGGGGTAGAGCATAGCTGGGTCTTTTGTTCAAGGTCTCACAGGGTGAATCAAGGTGTGGGTCTAGATGCATTCTTATCTAAAAATTTGGGGAAGAATTTGCTTTCAGACTCATTCAGTTTTTTGGCAGAATTTATTTCCTTGTGACCATATACTTGAGGACCTTGGCTTATTGCTAGCTATTGGCTGAAGGTCGCCCTTAGGTCCTAGAAGCCACCCACACAGTTCCTTAAGGCTGCTGGCAGTCCTTTGCCATGTGGAATTACCCAGCATGACTTCTTATTTCATTTAGTTCAGAAGAAGAGACTCTGGCTCCAATCTGCTAAGCAGAACCTTATGTATCATAACTTAAAGATGGGAATGAATCACCTTTGCCGTATTCCATTGGTTAGAAGCAAGTCACAGGTTCAAAAGCATTTAAGAAAGGAAAATTATACAAAGGCATGAATATCGGGAGGTGGGACTCATTGACAATCATCTTAGGGTCTATCTACCATGAGAAGCTTCACTGCAAGATGATCTGGTTGAGTCATTTCATTGGACAACCACATATGGCAGTGTCTTTAAGTCTTTTCTTAGATTTCTCATATTCTTAAAGGAGAATATTCCAATTCTCTGCCTGATGGCTGACTGCCAGCATTCTAAGAACCAAGTGAGATAAGGGACTAGGGGTCTCAACCATCAAAATGTGAAAATTTTAAGTTTTCCATATAATACCTCTGCTTCAGCTATGCTCAATGTTTCCCCAATCCAAAGAACTTCTGTTTTACTCTCTCTGGAGAATAAGCCTCACATCTTCTGTTAGGGAGGAGGGCAGAGACAATTACCTAACTGTGTGAAGTTTTTTAGGGGATCTCGGGATCTAACCTCAGCTATGCAGATGACACCACCCTTATGGCAGAAAGTGAAGAGGAACTAAAAAGCCTCTTGATGAAAGTGAAAGTGGAGAGTGAAAAAGTTGGCTTAAAGCTCAATATTCAGAAAACGAAGATCATGGCATCCGGTCCCATCACTTCATGGGAAATAGATGGGGAAACAGTGGAAACAGTGTCAGACTTTATTTTTTGGGGCTCCGAAATCACTGCAGATGGTGATTGCAGCCATGAAATTAAAAGACGCTTACTCCTTGGAAGAAAAGTTATGACCAACCTAGATAGCATATTCAAAAGCAGAGACATGCCTTTGCCGACTAAGGTCCATCTAGTCAAGGCTATGGTTTTTCCTGTGGTCATGTATGGATGTGAGAGTTGGACTGTGAAGAAGGCTGAGCGCCAAAGAATTGATGCTTTTGAACTGTGGTGTTGGAGAAGACTCTTGAGAGTCCCTTGGACTGCAAGGAGATCCAACCAGTCCATTCTGAAGGAGATCAGCCCTGGGATTTCTTTGGAAGGAATGATGCTGAAGCTGAAACTCCAGTACTTTGGCCACCTCCTGCGAAGAGTTGACTCATTGGAAAAGACTCTGATGCTGGGAGTGATTGGGGGCAGGAGGAGAAGGGGACGACAGAGGATGAGATGGCTGGATGGCATCACGGACTCGATGGACGTGAGTCTGAGTGAGCTCCAGGAGTTGGTGATGAACAGGGAAGCCTGGCATGCTGCTATTCATGGGGTCACAAAGACTTGGACACGACTGAGCGACTGAACTGAACTGAACTGAACTGGGATCTAACTGCTTAATAAAAGTTTCAAGTAATATTCTTCTTTTAAACCTCCCATTCACCTTCACTTATAGAAGTACTGATACCACTGATTTCTAAGCCTTTGGAGGTTCTTTGTTTCGAGTTGTGTAGCTTATCAACTTCCCCCACTGCCAGTTTTGGATTCACTTTCCCCTGGTATGCAAAGGCAGTTTTTCTTGTATTTCTGTTTTCTAGCTCAAAAAAAATATTGTTATCATCATCTCTTCCCTAATTACTGTCTTTGAGTTTGCCAAAGGAGTGGAGGTAAATGTGTATGTTCAAATTTTTATGGTCAGTGGGATGTTACGATTTACATGCTAAGAAGATATTACACTGACCTTTTTGTGAAGAATAGACTATGAGGGAGGAATAAGAGAAGGTGGGAGAGCAATTAGGTAGCCAGTCAAGAGTTATTTAAGAGGAGAAATAGAGCTTGATGGTAGATTGAGTGTGTGTGTGTGTGTGGTGCATGTATGAGAGGGGGTGGGGAGAGAGAGAAAGAGATGTCACTGATGACTCTCAAGCTCGTGGAGCAGGATGGATGGTACATTTCATCTATTTCTTGATTTACTGTCAGGTTGTTTTCCAGGACTGCTATCAACTCACTTGTCTCCCCTCCCTACCACAATTGATGTCACCACAGAACTGACTCAGAGAAACCTAACATTGCCAGGAACACAGTAACCATGTTAAATTAAGTTATCTTAATTTAAACAGCACCACCAGCAACAACAACTGCAATAATGGCTCCCATTTATGGAGTAATTACTATAAGCCTTGTTAAACCCTTTCTATATATTATTTCATTTAATTTCCCCAACAGCCCTGGGAGATAAATACCAACTATGGTTTATTACGGTTGGATCCTTCAAGTGGATACTTTCTAAATCAATCAAGGTCTGGGGAGAATAGTTTTTCCTACAAATTGTGTCAGGTCTCTAGAAGTGATAAAAGGGCATTACATTAGCCATTGTCGTTCCTAATCATTTGCTGTACACTCCAAACCCGTGATAAGAGACATCTGCTCTTTATCAATGCTCCCTCCCCTGCCCATAAACCACTTCCTCCCATTCTTGCCTTTTAAAATCCTTTCTTATGCTTTATTCCATCTGCAGCACAGAACTGCAGCCTTATTCTACTCCACAACTTCTTCACAGGAGAAATAGAGACTTAGAATAGAGATGAAGAGGACTTTGCAAGCTTTACAATTTTGGGAATAAAGCACTTAAGAATGGAAATGTCTTAAATTGTTCACGTGAACATAGCTTTCGGGAAGACAAACAAGGGGATCTGGGAGAAGTGATTTTTAATGCAATTTGGAATTTTTCCTGAGCTTCTTGAGAAGTGGAATAGTTGGGAGAACTGGGAATAGACAGTATACACTAAATTAATTCACCATTAATTACTTGGGGTTGTGACCCTTGGGAAAACCTAGGAGGATGTCTTAGTCAGCTTGGGTTGCCATAAGAAAATGTGATAAACTGGTTGACATTATTAAACAATAGGAATTTATTTCTCACAGTTCTGTAGGCTGGGAGTCTGAGATCAAGATGGCTGGGTTCTGGTGAGAGCTCGCTTCCTGGCTTGCAAATGGCTGCCTCCTCACTGTGTCCTCATACAGTGAAAAGAGAGCAAGCTTTCTATTGTCTCTTCTTTGAAGGGCATTAATTCCTCCACCCTCAATACCTCAGTTTTAAAAAATTAATTTATTTTTTATTGAAGGATAATTACTTTACAGAATTTTGCTGTTTTCTGTCAAACCTCTCCAAACAAACTCTCAAGACCTCATTTAAGCCTAATTACCTCCCAGAGGCCCCACCTCCAAATACCATCACATTAGGGGTTAAGGCTTCAGCATAATGAATTTTCATGAGGCACAATTCAGTACATGGCAGAAGATCAAACTCTGTTTTGTGGGGTCCTCATCGAACCTCCCCCTCCCCACAGTGTTAATCAGTAGAGTGAGAACATAAGGCACTGAAAACAAAGTCAGGTTGTTGTCTCAAACACAGGTGAGGTTTCCATGCATGTCCATGTTTTCCTAGGTACCACTAGCTATGGCAGTGCTTGTAGAGATGACTCACTCTTTGCCTTTAACCACTTGGTTTCTGCTGAGTTCTGGTTAGATTTTTAGTCTTTCTCTGTAAATCTCTTTCTTCTGTGCTATATTAAGCTTCATCAAGACATCCTTCTGGTATGATGATAAAAGAGATGACTAGATTGATTGACTACATACTGAAATATCATAGATTTTCCTCCCTTGATAAAAGTCTTTTTTTATTTGACTAGTGAAGGTGGATGAGTGGAAGTCAGAGGATAGAGTTCTTAAAAGAGATTTGACTTCTTTGGAGACAAGAATGATGAGGGGAGATTTTGTAATCTTGACGACATCACATATGTACTCTCTCTCTCCTCCATGGAAACTGAAATGTGTGAATGAGACTCAGGAAGTCAGCTAATCCTGATTCCCCCCCTGCACTCCCACCTCCACTACTAGCCTTAAAGGTGAATGTTTTTCTTCTGCACTGAGAATGAATGTACTAAAGAATGAAAAAAAAATCACAGTGCTATAAGTAACTAAGTAACTTAGTTTCTGGGTTATTATAGTTTAGGTTGCTGCTATAGTATCTTCCATTATTGCCCTAGGCATCTTTAGAATAGAGTTCATGTAGTCATTGACTGTGAACCCAGACGTTTGAGTTTCAACTAATTAACGAGTCTCAATGCATGCATGCAACTCTGGATAGGGAGTAGTTTTTCTTAATTTTTTTTTTTTTGGCTTAGTGCCTGTTTAGGCAGTCAACCATATTCACCCTTTCACCATGCATCAATTGAGCTTCTACTCTATGCCAGTTACTGTGATAAGTATTGAAGGTGTAAAGACACATGTGCCGTGTGTTGTCTTCAGTCACTCAGTTGTGTCCAGTCTTTGTGATCCTATGGGAGGGACCCTCCACCCCCACCATAGCCAACAAGGCTCCTCTGTCTATGGGATTTCCCAGGCAAGAATATTGGATTGGGTTGCCATTTCCTTCTCTAGGGGATCTTCCCAACCCAGGGACCGAACCTTTGTCTCGTGAGTCTCCTGCATTGGTGGGGGGATTCTTTACCACTGTGCCACCTACAATTTACTGCCTTCCATACTACTACTGCTCCATAGACAGATCTCTCTTTAAGACAAAAGCATGCACAAATCACTGAAATACAGAATAATAGGATTAGATGCCTAGATGAAATGCTAACTCAGAAGAGGAATAATCTATCTTTGCTCCAGGGGAACCAGAGAAGTGTTCATAAAGGAGGTGACATTTGAGATATGTTTCAAAGAAAGAGAAAAAGGGAAAAGTCATTCCAGGCATAAGAAAAGGTATTTGTGAAGAAACAGAAATATAAAGGGGTTTAGAATGTTCAGTGGAGAAGGCAATGGCACCCCACTCCCAGTACTCTTGCTTGGAAAATCCCATGGATGGAGGAGCCTGGTAGGCTGCAGTCCATGGGGTGGCTAAGAGTTGGACATGACTTAGCGACTTCACTTTCACTTTTCACTTTTATGCAGTGGAGAAGGAAATGGCAACCCACTCCAGTGTTCTTGCCTGGAGCATCCCGAGGACGGTGGAGCCTGGTGGGCTGCCGTCTATGGGGTCGCACAGAGTCGGACACAACTGAAGCAACTTAGCAGCAGCAGCAGCAGAATGTTCAAGGATCTGTAACAAGTTCAGTTTGACTGAAGCAATGTCAAATGATCTTGCTAGAAGGGGAAATTAGAGTGATTATGAAGGACCTCCTTAAAGAACTTGGACAGCATTGAATGTTCATAGGCAGAAACATCAGATAACATTATTGATGACTGACAAAGTTCACTCCAACAACTACATGGAGGACAGTTTGGAAAGAGGCAAGAATGAATGCAGGGAGAGCAATTAGAAGGCTGTCAGCAAAATCCAAGTGAAAAGTGATAAGGGTCAGAACAAAGGCAGTGACAGTGGAAGAAATGAGGAGGGAATATGATTAAGAGGCAACTCTAAAGACGATTATAACAGCATTTTGTGGCTAATTGAATGTGGTTACTGGGGAGAAGAAAAAGTTTTGTGTGATTCCCAGATTTCCAGTTTAGGTGACTTGGTAGATGACAGGGCCATAAATTGGTTGAAGAGATCCAGTAGATAGTTGAACACACGGGTCTAGAGTAGAGGAGAGACGTGTAAGTTGGAGGTAAAAATGTATATATCATCAATGTAGTAGTTGTGGCCATGAGAGTAGAGAAGATTTCCCTGGGAAAGTTTGCAGACATATAAAATGGGCATTGTGACTAGGACCGCTAGAAACAGCAATCTTTAAGGGATAGGCACAGGAAGACAAGTTGTTGAAGGAGGAGAATGAATAATGAGAGAGATAGAAGGAAAACCTGGAGATGTGAAAGGCCTGGTCCCCAGTGTCAACTACTATATAGAGGTCAAGAAAGATGATGATAGGAGAAGGGCCCACATGATTCAATACTAGAGAGCATATTCAGTAGAATTGCACCAGAAGTAACCCAGGCCAACGGGATTGAGACACAAATGGGAGGAAAGGAAGTGGAGACTGAGAGATTACCCTTTTGTGTTTACTTTGCATTATGGATTTATAAACATTCCAAAAACAACAAAACTTGCCCTGAGAGTCTGTTGTACACTGAGATGCAATGATTAGCAACAGATGCTTTTTATCTGAATCTCACATTTAGTATTTATTTTTGTATATTGTACTGTGGTTTACATAATATACATATAAGTAAAGATACATATATGAGGGTGCTTTGGTTTCTGATAAAGTGAAAGTGAAGTTGCTCAGTCGTGTCCGACTCTTTGCGACACTACGGACTGTAGCCTACCAGGCTCCTCTGTCCATGGGATTTTCCAGGCAATAGTACTGGAGTGGATTGCCATTTCCTTCTCCAGAGGATCTTCCCAACCCGGGGATCGAACCCAGGTCTCCTGCATTGTAGACAGATGCTTTACTGTAAGCACAATTACAGTGTAGGAACTCCCATCTGGAGAGTAAGGTCCATAGACCTACTGACTCCTTTGGTTTAAGAAAAGCTTCTACCTACATAAAAAGCTCCCTAAACTAGAGGAAATGTTATTCTGTAGGGTATGAATCCTTCCTGGAATCATCTGAATTAATACATGCTGGGAATATTGCTCTTTCTGTCTGCCTTTTATAGGCATAAAGACTTTTCTGCAAATCAAGACTGAGGAGCACTTCTGAGTCCATCAGGGATCCTCCAGGCAGTTGTGAAGACTAAACTCTGAAATCCATGGAGTAACCATCTCAGACACTGGTGCTTAATCCTTTTGTCCTTCTATCACACCAGGAGTGGGGTTGTCTGACTTGCAGTATCAGAAACAATAATTCAGTGATAGCCAAGAAGAGAGATAATAATGACGGACCACTTTTATTAAATAGCCAGACATTGTCCTTGACATTTTACATCAATTAAGTAAATTACTGTGTTCCCAGGATGCAGATGTAGAAACAAAGTCAGAGAGGTCAAGTGACTTGTCCTGACAGACTACTTTTTAAGAAGTGTGGTGGTAAAGGAAGAAAGAAAGTGGAAAGAACAGTTTTGGAGAATACAGGTGTATTTTGCCATTTAACTGAATTCTTATTTGAACTCTGTCCTCCTTGAAGAAGATGTAGATTGTGTGCCTAGCCCAGTGTCAAGGGAACACTGGGGACAGATAAGAAATGAAAACGGCAGAGTTCCTGACTTTGTGTTGCAAAATGGAGTATTTGGTGAGGCAAGAAACAGACATGTAGAAAAGTGAAAACTAAGTGGTGCTTCTTAAAGTTTGGTTGTAAGGCAGTTGCTTGGAGCTTAGAGTGCACTTCATATCAGGAACTTGCTAAAGATGGGGAGTATAACAGGTGCATCCGCAAATACAGTTTGTCCCATGACATAGCTGAAATGCTGTATATTTGTTATAAAAATTAGTAAGAGAAATAATGTGCTTTTGTTGTTGTTGTTATTTAGTTGCTAGGTCATGTCCGAATCTTTGCGACCTCATGGACAGCAGCAAACTATCTTTTCAATTCTGTTCAGTTCACTTCAGTTCAGTCGCTCAGTCGTGTCTGACTATTTGTGACCCCATGGACTGTAGCATGCCATGCTTCCCTGTTCTTCACTATCTCCTGGAGTTTGCTGAAATTCATCCACTGAGTCAGTGATGCTTTCCAACCATCTCATCCTCTGTCACCTTCTTCTCCTTTGCTTTCAGTCATTCTCAGCATTAGAGTTTTTCCCAATGAATGGGCTCTTCTTATCAGGTGGCTAAAGTATTGGAGCTTCAGCCTCAGCATCAGTCCTTTCAATGACTGTTCAGGGTTGAGTTCCTTTAGGATTGACTGGTTTGATCTCTTTGAGAGTTTCTAAGAGACTCTCAAGAGTCTTCTCTATACCACAATTTGAAAGCATCATTTCTTGGGCACTTAGCCTTCTCTTTAAAGAATGTTTTTAAAGATTCTTCTTAAAGAATCTGCCAGCAATGTGGGAGACCTGGGTTCAATCTCTGGGTTGGGAAGATCCATACATGACTACTGGAAAAACTATAGCTTTGACTATATGGACCTTTGTTGGCAAAGTGATGTCTTTGCTTTTTAATATGCTGTTTAGCTTTGTCATAGTTTTCCTTACAAGGAGCAAGCGTCTTTTCATTTCATGGCCACAGTCAACATTTGAAGTGATTTTAGAGATCGAGAAAATAAAATGGGTCATTGATTCCACTTTCTCCCCCTTCCATTTGCCATCAAGTCATGGGGCCAGATGCCATGACTTAGTTTTTTGAATGTTGAGTTTTAAGCAGACTTTTTCACTCTCCTTTTTTTTACCCTCATCCTGAGGCTCTTTAGTTCCTCTTCCATTTCTGCCATTAGAGTGGTATCATCTGCATATCTGAGGTTGTTGATATTTCTCCCAGTAATCTTGATTGCAGCCTGTAATTCATCCAGCCCAGCACCTTACATGATGTACTCTGTTCAGTTCAGTCACTCAGTCATGTCCAACTCTTTGCCACCCCATAGACTGAAGCATGCTGGGCTTCCCTGTCCGTCACCAACACCCAGAGCTTTCTCAAGCTCATGTCCATCAAGTCGGTGATGCCATCCAACCATCTCATCCTCTGTTATCCCCTTCTCTTCCTGCCTTCAATCTTTCCGAGCACCAGGGTCTTTTCCAGTGAGTCAGTTCTTCGCATCAGGTGGCCGAAGTATTGGAGCTTCAGCATCAGTCCTTCCAATGAATATTCAGGACTGATTTACTTTAGGATTGACTAGTTTGATCTCCGTGCAGTCCAAGGGACTCTCAAGAGCCTTTTCCAAATCCACAGTGCAAAAGCATCAATTCTTCAGTGCTCAGCTTTCTTCGTAGTCCAGCTCTCACATCCATACATGACTACTGGAAAAACCGTAACTTCAACTTGTCAGAAGTTTGTCTGAAAAGTAATGTCTACTTTTTAATATGCTGTCTAAGACAGTCATAACTTTCATTCCAAGGAGCAAGCTGCAGCCACCATCTGCAGTGATTTTGGAGCCCAAGAAAATAAAGTCTATCACTGTTTCTGTTATTTGCCCATCTATTTGCTATGAAGTGATGGGACCAGATGCCATGATCTTTGTGTTTGAATGTTGAGTTCTAAGCCAGCTTTTTCACTCTCCTCTTTCACTTTCATCAAGAGGCTCTTTAGTTCCTCTTCGCTTTCTGAGATAAGGTTGGTGTCATCTGCATATCAGAGGTTATTGATAGTTCTCCCTGCAGTCTTGATTCCAGCTTGTGTTGCATCCAGCTTGGCATTTTTCATGATGTATTCTGCATATGAGTTAAATAAGCAGGGTGACAATATACAGCCTTGATGTACTCCTTTCCCAATTTTGAACCACTCCATTGTTCCATGTAAGGTTCTAACTGTTGTTTCTTGACCCACATACAGATTTCTCACAAAACAGGTAAGGTGGTCTGATATTCCTATCTCTTTAAGAGTTTTCCACAGCGTGTTATGATCCACACAGTCAAAGGATTTGGCTTAGTCAATGAAGCAGAAGTAGATGTTTTTTGGAATTCCCTTTCTTTCTCTATGATCCAACAAAAGTGGGCAACTTGATCTCTGGTTCCTCTGCCTTTTCTAAATGCAGCTTGTACATCTGGAAGTTCTCAGTTCACGTACTGATGAATCGTAGCTTGAAGGATTTTGAGCATAACCTTGCTGCCATGCAAAATGAGCACAATTGTCTGGTAGTTTGAACATTCTTTGGCACTGCCCTTCTTTGGGATTGAGATGAAAACTGACATTTTCCAGTCCTGTGGCCACTGCTGAGTTTTCCAAGTTTGCTGAAATATTGAATGCAAGACTTTAACAGCATCATCTCTTAGGATTTTAAATAGCTCAGCTGGAATTCAATCACCTCCACTAGCTTTGTTTGTAGTAACGCTTCATAAGGCCCACTTGATTTCACAATCCAGGATGTCTGGCTCTAGGTGAGTGACCATACCATCGTGGTTATCCCAGTCATTAAGACCTTTTTTGGTACAGTTCTTCTTTGTATTCTTGCCATCTCTTCTTAATCTCTCTGCCTCTGTTAGGTCCTTAACATTTCTGTCCTTTATCATGCCCATCCTTACATGAAAACTTCCCTTGATATCTCCAATTTTATTAAAGAGATCTCTAGTCTTTCATATTCTCTTGTTTTCATCTACTTCTTTGTATTGTTCACTTAAGAAGGTCTTTTTATCTGTCCTTGTTATTCTCTGGTACCCTGCATTCACTTGGATATATTTTTCCCTTTCTCCCTTGCTTTTCACTTCTCTTCTTTCCTCAGTTCAGTTCAGTTCAGTCGCTCAGTCGTGTCCAACACTTTGCGACCCCATGAATCGCAGCACGCCAGGCTACCCTGTCCATCACCAACTCCCGGAGTTCACTCAGACTCACGTCCATCGAGTCAGTGATGTCATCCAGCCACCTCATCCTCTGTCGTCCCCTTCTCCTCCTGCCCCCAATCCCTCCCAGCATCAGAGTCTTTTCCAATGAGTCAACTCTTCGCAGGAGGTGGCCAAAGTACTGGAGTTTCAGCTTCAGCATCATTCTTTCCAAAGAAATGCCAGGGCTGATCTCCTTCAGAATGGACTGGTTGGATCTCCTTGCAGTCCAAGGGACTCTCAAGAGTTTTCTCCAACAATACAGTTCAAAAGCATCAATTCTTTTGTGCTCAGCCTTCTTCACAGTCCAACTCTCACATTCATACATGACCACAGGAAAAACCATAGCCGTGACTAGACGGACCTTAGTCGGCAAAGTCATGTCTCTGCTTTTGAATATGCTATCTAGGTTGGTCATAACTTTTCTTCCAAGGAGTAAGCGTCTTTTAATTTCATGGCTGCAATCACCATCTGCAGTGATTTTGGAGCCCCCAAAAATAAAGTCTGACACTGTTTCCACTGTTTCCCCATCTATTTCCCATGAAGTGATGGGACCAGATGCCATGATCTTCGTTTTCTGAATGTTGAGCTTTAAGCCAACTTTTTCACTCTCCTCTTTCACTTTCATCAAGAGGCTTTTTAGTTCCTCTTCACTTTCTGCCATAAGAGTGGTGTCATCTGCATAGCTGAGGTTATTGATATTTCTCCCGGCAATCTTGATTCCAGCTTGTGCTTCTTCCAGCCCAGCGTTTCTCATGATGTACTCTGCATATAAGTTAAATAAGCAGGGAGACAATATACAGCCTTGACGTACTCCTTTTCCTATTTGAAACCAGTCTGTTGTTCCATGTCCAGTTCTAACTGTTGATTCCTGACTGCATACAGATTTCTCAAGAGGCAGGTCAGGTGGTCTGGGACTCCCATCTCTCTCAGAATTTTCCACAGATTATTGTGATCCACACAGTCAAAGGCTTTGGCATAGTGAATAAAGCAGAAATAGATGTTTTTCTGGAACTCTCTTGCTTTTTCCATGATCCAGCAGATGTTGGCAATTTGATCTCTGGTTCCTCTGCCTTTTCTAAAACCAGCTTGAACATCAGGAATTTCACAGTTCACGTATTGCTGAAGCCTGGCTTGGAGAATTTTGAGCATTACTTTACTAGCATGTGAGATGAGTGCAATTGTGTGGTAGTTTGAGCATTCTTTGGCATTGCTTTTCTTTGGGATTGGAATGAAAACTGATCTTTTCCAGTCCTGTGGCCACTGCTGAGTTTTCCAAACTTGCTGGCATATTGAGTGCAGCACTTTCACAGCATCATCTTTCAGGATTTGAAATAGCTCCACTGGAATTCCATCACCTCCACTAGCTTTGTTCATAGTGATGCTTTCTAAGGCCCACTTGACTTCACATTCCAGGATGTCTGGCTCTAGGTGAGTGATCACACCATCATGATTATCTTTGTCAGGAAGATCTTTTTTGTACAGTTCTTCTGTGTATTCTTGCCACCTCTTCTTAATATCTTCTGCTTCTGTTAGGTCCATACCATTTCTGTCTTTTATCGAGCCCATCTTTGCATGAAATGTTCCCTTGGTATCTCTAATTTTCTTGAAGGGATCTCTAGTCTTTCCCATTCTGTTCTTTTCCTCTTGAAGAAGGCTTTCTTATCTCTTCTTGCTATTCTTTGGAACTCTGCATTCAGATATTTATATCTTTCCTTTTCTCCTTTGCTTTTCGCTTCTCTTCCTTTCACAGCTATTTGTAAGGCCTCCCCAGACAGCCATTTTGCTTTTTTGCATTTCTTTTCCATGGGGATGGTCTTGATCCCTGTCTCCTGTACAATGTCACAAACCTCCGTCCATAGTTCATCAGGCACTCTATCTATCAGATCTAGTCCCTTAAATCTATTTCTCACTTCCACTGTATAATCATAAGGGATTTGATTTAGGTCATATCTGAATGGTCTAGCAGTTTTCCCTACTTTCTTCAATTTAAGTCTGAATTTGGTAATAAGGAGTTCATGATCTGAGCCACAGTCAGCTCCTAGTCTTATTTTTGTTGACTGTATAGAGCTTCTCCATCTTTGGCTGCATAGAATATAATCAATCTGATTTTGGTGTTGACCACCTGGTGATGTCCATGTGTAGAGTCTTCTCTTGTGTTGTTGGAAGAGGGTGTTTGCTATGACCAGTGCATTTTCTTGGCAAAACTCTATTAGTCTTTGCCCTGCTTCATTCTGTACTCCAAGGCCAAATTTGCCTGTTACTCCAGGTGTTTCTTGACGTCCTACTTTTGCATTCTAGTCCCCTATAATGAAAAGGACATCTTTTTGGGTGTTAGTTCTAAAAGATCTTGTAGGTCTTTATAAAACCATTCAGCTTCAGCTTCTTCAGCATTACTGGTTGGGGCATAGACTTGGATTACTGTGATATTGAATGGTTTGCCTTGGAAACGAACAGAGATCTTTCTGTCTGAGATTGCATCCAAGTACTGCATTTTGGACTCTTTTGTTGACCATGATGGCTACTCCATTTCTTCTGAGGGATTCCTGCCTGCAGTGGTAGATATAATGGTCATCTGAGTTAAATTCACCCACTCCATTCCATTTTAGTTCGCTGATTCCTAGAATGTCGACGTTCAGTTTTGCCATCTCTTCTTTCCTCAGCTATTTGTAAAGCCTTCTCAGCAACCACTTTGCCTTCTTGCATTTCTTTTTCTTTGGGATGGTTTCGGTCACTACCTCCTATACAATTTTATGAAACTCTGTCCATAGTTCTTCAAGCACTCTGTTTGCCAGATCTAATCCCTTGAACCTATTTGTCACCTCCACTGTATAATCATAAGGAATTTGATTTAGATCATACCTAAATGGACTAGTGATTTTTCCTGCCTTTTTAAATTTAAGCCTGGATTTTGCAATAAAGAGCTGATGATCTGAGCCACAGTCAACTTCAGGTCTTGTTTTTGCTGACTGTAAAGGGTTTCTTCATCTTTGGCTGCAAAGGATATAATCAGTCTGATTTCAGTATTGACAATTTGGTGATGTCCATGTGTAGAGTTGTCTCTTGTACTGTTGAAAAATGGTGTTTACTGTGACCAGTGTGTTCTCTTGACAAAACTCTGTTAGCCTTTGACCTGATTCATTTTGTACTCCAAGGCCAAACTTGCCTGTTACTCCAGGTATCTCTTGACTTCCTACTTTTGCGATTGTACCCAAGTATTGCATTTCTGAATCTTTTGTTGTCTATTAGGAGTACTTATTCCATATTTCCTAAGGGATTCTTGCCCACAGTAGTAGATATAATGGTCATCTGAATTAAATTTACCAATTCCTGTCCATTTTAGTTCACTGATTCCTAAGATGTTGATGTTCACTTTTGCCATCCCCTGCTTGACTACATCCAATTTACCTTGATTCATGAACAAAACATTATCCACCAGAGGAGGGAATGGCAAACTACTCCAGTATTCTTGCCATGAGAACCCCATGAACATAAACAGTATGAAAGGCAAAAAGATATGATGCTTTATTATAAACCCACCAGATGGAAGGTGTCCAACATGCTACTGGGGTAAAGCAGAAGGATCCAATCAGTCCATTCTAAAGGAGATCAGTCCTGGGTGTTCTTTGGAAAGACTGATGCTAAAGCTGAAACTCCAATACTTTGGCCACCTGATGCGAAGAGTTGACTCATTGGAAAAGACTCTGATGTTGGGAGGGATTGGGGGCAGGAGGAGAAAGGGATGGCAGAGGATGAGATGGCTGGGTGGCATCACTGATTCGATGGACATGAATTTGAGTGAACTCCGGGAGTTGGTGATGGATAGGGAGGCCTGGCGTGCTGCAATTCATGGGGTCGCAAAGAGTCAGACATGACTGAGCGACTGAATTGACTGACTGACCAGAAAGAGTGAAGTGGCTGGGCCAAAGCAGAAATGACACTTAGTTGTGGATGTGTCTGGTTGTGAGATCAAGTCTGATGTTGTAAAGAACAATATTTCATAGGAACTTGGAGTGCTAGGTCCATGAATCAAGGTATATTGGATGTGGTCAAGCAAGAGAAATAATGCACTAACAATTAAATAAAATTATAAAGTTTATTAAGATGTGTTTTAGTGCTGGTACTTGAAGAGAAATTGGTTTAATTAAGAATGGGATAAAATAAGATGAAGGCTTCAGCAGAGTTTCTGAATAGAACTTTTGGCACTTTTAAGGACTTTAGAAGATGTTGCATAGGTTTTTTCTTTTTTCTACCATATTTAATTTCACTTTAAAGCACATGGTTCTGAATTCATTAATTTGGTTGCGTCAGCACTGCTTTTACACTCATCAACCATAATTATAGCCTTTGGTTGAATCAGAAATGGAACAAAGAAGAAAACATTAAGGCTATCATAGATTCTTGGTTACCTTTTCACCTCCTAAACACTTGGTCCATAGTTTCCATCCAGCCTGTTTTCTCCTTAGTTGTATAGCTCTTCCAATTTCTTTCCACCTTGGTTTTTCCCTCCCCCAGACTGCTTCATCTATTTCTTTTATCTGGAACTCCTGAGGTGACTTCTATCTTTTTTTTTTTTTAACCTAGCCTCTGCCTTCTTTTATAAAATCCCCAATAACTGCCCAACATGACCACAAGATCTTTGCTGCTTCCACTTTCCTTGAAGTAAAGTTATAAGCTTCCAGTCTTACCCATTTTGACCCATATTTGGACAAGAGAAAATGAGGGAGTCTTTTAGGGTCAATGGAAAAGTGCCAGAAGAGAAATGCAACTGTGCTTGAAGATATAAGAATATTTATGAAAAAATACCAAAACGAGAAATACATGGTGGAAGAGAGACAAAAAGGTGGTAACGCAGGATTCCTAAGTGGGAAGAAAATACTGTATGGTAGAAAATTTCAGAACAGATGATGTCCTGAAGCAGGAAAGCTGTATTAATCTACAGAAAGGTCTTGATGTGGGTGGTGATATGAAATTGATTGAAAGGTTAAAAACCAGAGAGTGTCTATGAGCCAAATGAGGAAATAAAGTTGCTGAAGGAATTTGTGGACCTGGAAGTTACAGTGAAGTAAACTGGTCAGAAATAGTTTCACAGAAGAGAGAGGATATAATGATCATAAAAATTAGTAGGACTCAGATATATAGAAAGGGGAACTAAAGGGAAGCAGCATTGTAAATATAGGCAGCAATTTATATTTAGGGGAAAGTATTTCTGATTGAAGTGGCATTTCTTAGGGGAAGTAACTAATGTTAAAGTTGGAAAGGTAGAAATGGACTAGATTGTGACTTTAAGTGTCAGGTCAAGGAGTTTATATTTTATTGTATATGGAATCAGGAGCTCATGATAATTTCTTGATCAAAGTGGAAGTGTATGAAACTCAGATCAACTATGGTTGTGAGGATTGATTAGAGCAGGTAGAAGACTGAGGCAGTGAGATCAGATAGGAGGTTGACCTGAGTTGATATTAGAGGGGGTGGGAAAAGGAGAAATGTAAGAGCTATGGTTTTTCCTGTGGTCATGTATGGATGTGAGAGTTGGACTGTGAAGAAGGCTGAGCACCAAAGAATTGATGCTTTTGAACTGTGGTGTTGGAGAAGACTCTTGAGAGTCCCTTGGACTGCAAGGAGATCCAACCAGTCCATTCTGAAGGAGATCAGCCCTGGCATTTCTTTGGAAGGAATGATGCTGAAGCTGAAACTCCAGTACTTTGGCCACCTCCTGCGAAGAGTTGACTCATTGGAAAAGACTCTGATGCTGGGAGAGATTGGGGGCAGGAGGAGAAGGGGACGACCGAGGATGAGATGGCTGGATGGCATCACTGACTCGATGGATGTGAGTCTGAGTGAACTCCGGGAGATGGTGATGGACAGGGAGGCCTGGCGTGCTGCGATTCATGGGGTCGCAAAGAGTTGGACACGACTGAGCTACTGAACTGAACTGAACTGAAGAGACATTACCAAGCAAAATTTACCAAAGTTTTGTAACTAACTGGATGGGGAGGAGGGCAAAATTGTGAATAGTTAACAATGACCATGAAGTTTGAGCCAAAGTAGAAGATAAATTGTAGAAAGGAATTTATCACAGGAAAGCAAATGGACATGTGCTAAAACTTGTTCATTGTGGCATTATTTGAAGTAGCAAAAGCTTTAAGACAACCTAAAGGTATATATTGATCAGGGTAATAAATGCTAGATATTGTAATAAACAACCCTGAAATCTCTGTGACTTGAAACCATAAAAATATATTGTTTGTTCATATATGACCAATGATATATTGTTCACACAATGAAGTCAGTGAGGGATCATCTGCTTCTCACAGTCATCCAGAGATCCAGTTTCTGCCATATTGTAAACCAGTATCTTCCACATATGGGCCCCATGGTCATAATAGAAGGGAAAGAGAGAGAGAGCAGAAGGACTTGTATTTTAGCACCAAGGTTTAGCAGTAGAATGTATCACTTCCATTCACATTCCACTGATACATTTTAAATGATACATTGCAATATAACACTGAGATGAAAAAGCCCAAATGCCTGTGTTTTCTATAAGTACATATTCTGTATGTATATATGTACATGTGTAGAAAAAGATCTAGAAGTATACTAAAACCCAAACTGTCAACAAGGATTATTTCTGAGGAGGAGAGGAGTGGACCTTGACTATTAATAGTATGCAAAATGAGCCTCATCTGTAACATCAAAAAATTTGTAAGGAAAATGAATGCATATATTGTGCATATGGTCAAAATTTATATAAAAAGATGTATTTGGTTTTATTGTAGTTTTATTTGTTTCAAAAAAGGATTTTAGGTATGAGTTTAGTTTTTGATTTGTTGAGTTTAAAGAGCTAATATAATATCCAGGTTGTTGTTGGTTGTTGGGGTCTAACAGTCAGCTAGAGATGCAGGTTTGGAACTTTGGGGGAGAAGCTGGGGTTAGGTATGTTGACTAGAGGCTAGTAGTGAAGCCATAACAATGTAGGACCTCAAAGGCAATACTCCTCAAAGCACCAGACTGTGATGAGAGCAGACACTTTGGGTAGAATGTAAATCAATGCACTGCATCCTTCATCAAGAAAGCTTTGTTACCCAAAACTGCCAGCTGGGCTAATCTATGTGCTTAGTGATGTGAGTGATTCACATTCTGGACAAGCTTCTTATCTCACTGTGGACTAGTAACTAATAATTTGAGTATCAGTACTGGTACATGAACTATGGTTTGTGTAGCAGTGCTTTATGGGAGAGACAATGTAGAGACATTAGGGATTTCCATTGTGAACCTTGGGCTGTGACTGTATTTGGAAGGGATAGGAGGAAAAGAGAAAAATATTATGGCACTACACTAATGGGTAGTGTTCCTGGAATCAAGTGAGAGAAACTTTGAGAAATGGAAGGAGAGTGGTCAACAGTGTCAAATGCTATAAAGAGGTAAAGAATGAGAGAGGGAAAGTCATTGGGGTTGACTGTGTGTGTGTGTGTATGTATGTGTGTGGGTGTGTGTGTGTATGCATGGGTGCACACATATGCATATGTTTGAGAAAACCTACAATGTTATCAAGCATGAATTCTGTGTCATGAACTGTGCCATATACTCTACAATTATTATTTCATTTCATGGGTTTACTGATAAAAGTAGAAAAGTATAGGAGAGTGGTAGGGCTAGAAGCCAGAGGGCTGGAGGTTAAGGAAAGGGCAAATAGATAGACATAGACAGTTTTTGCAGAGAAGGTAGGTAATACAAAGAATGAAACAGAATGCTGGGTAGAAATGTAGGGAGAAGGGAATTCTATGGTGCTCACTTAGAATGATGTTTTCATTAAGGTGGTAGGCAGGATTGCATAGAGGGGGGCTTGACTGAGCAGAGAAGATATGTGATGAATACTCTAGGGAATGTAATGCAGGAGCTAAAACCTAGGTATAAAATGACTACAGCATATGCAAACAAAAACTCAAGGTACTGGACGCAATGCAGTTTCCTTGGTTTAGAGTGTACTCTACTTCAAATCCCACACAAAAGTTTCTTAACTTCCTTGTGTCATTCAATTACAAGTTCAATTTCTTCAAGGAATTTCCCCAAATCTCTTTTTACTTGGGATGTATTGTCACTAAGTTGTGTTGTTGTTGCTAAGTCATGTCTTACTCTTTGCATTGTTATGGACTATAGTCCACCAGGCTCCTCTGTCCATGAGATTTTCGAGGCAAGAATACTGGAGTGGGTTGTCATTTCCTCCTCCAGGATATCTTCCTGACCCAGGGATCAAACCCGCATCTCCTGCATTGCAGGCAGGTTCTTTACCACTGGGCCACTGGAGAAGCTCCTTTTAGGATAGTGGCAAATTAAAAGGAGGATGTTTGAGTTGTCTATAGTCATGGGGAAGGGGAGACCAGTGGTAATTCACTTGCCGTAGGCCAGGCAGCTAACTGGCTTCACCTTAGACATTTGCCGTTCTGCCTAATCACTATGTGTTCTATGCATGTGTCGGTTGAGATTTGGCTGGTCTTTTTGGCTGAGAGACAACCTTGAATGTTGCTATAGTTTATGGGTTTGAGAACCTCTGGCTTTGAGGTCCAGGTACTAGATGGCATCTAGGCTTTCTGTTTATAGGCTTTGACTAGCTGACCAGCCCTCTTAGAATTTCTCTATCCCTAAAGCGTCAGTTTTTTAAGGCAATCCTGCTGTTCTCAGATTTCCTTCTGAAGCTAACCGGTTCTTTTTATCATGATCACTATCATCATCAGTATCTCCATTTCCTACTTTCATTTTCAGCCTCTTAAAAGGTATGTAGGTGAATGAAGACACTGACCTATGGCTCTTCTCAGCACTGGAAAAGATTTCTTCTTCTAGTGTGACAGAAATTTCCTATCTGTCACCCTGAGTGCTTTATATACTGTCGCTTATAGTAAAATTATGTATAGGCTTTCTTGTCTTGCTCTTAATACATGCTGAGGAGTTTCTAGAATTTACATGTATATGTACAGCTGAGTCTCTTTGCTGTTCACCTGAAACTATCACAACATTGTTAATCAGCTCTACTCCAAAACAAGATAAAAGGCTTAAAGAAATAGTATTTAAAACATCCTTATTTCTCTCAGAAAATCCAGAATATTATGACTCCTATTGGGTATAGACAGAAAATTATTTTAAAACTCAGTTTAAAATATTAGACTTTGACCCAGTAATTCTATTCTTAAGAATTTATCATATTGATAAACATGTATGTATGCAAAATGATGTATGGTCAGGATTACTCAATATAGCATTATTTGTAAAAGCATAAGATAAGGAATTGAACTGCCCACCAATTGGTTATGGTTATTATAGGTGGTAAGGATGAGGTAGTTTCAGACATATTGATATGAAACTATACAGAAATATTATGTAAAAGAAGCAAGATGTACAAGAGTGTAAACTATGTATCTTTTGTGTACACAGAACTGAATGACAGAGCAAAAGGGTAGAGGTCAGCAGTGGGGCGGGAGAGGGTAGGGGGAGGCGATTCATGTAAAATTGTATCCTTTTGTACCTTTTGAATTTTGTAACTATACATGTATTTCACGTAAGAAAATAAAACTCAAAGCTGAAGAAAATGACTTCAGCATAATTTTATGACCTTTGTTATCAAGGCTCAGAAGGGCAGAAATCACAAATGCACATGGTAGGGGTTACTTGTGTATTGATAGAAGGTTAAGATGGTTGAGTAATTGATGCTACAAGTCTTCTAGCCAGTTTTCTTAATCTTGAATTTATAATAGCTTAATTTCTTTCAGGACCCTATTTCAAACAGACAGCTGTGACAACTAAAAAAATCCCTCCTCTCGATTGGGATGTCATTGATGGGTTGGTAGAAAAAGCTTTGCAGCTTTTCAGTTCCCTCCTTCTCAAAAATAAATCTGAAAAGAAAACTAACTCATGTAAGTAAGTCCATAGGGACATTGTTTCTGCCCATCCATAAGTGGCTGTAACACCAAAGGATAGATCGGAGCCTGTCTGACCCAAAAAGAGACAGAGGATTGGGTAGGATTCAGTGTGAGGTGAAAGTGTCACACAGCATAGCCTGGGGATAAGGACAATTGAAGAGATCATAGTTGGGGAATGGAAGGCCAACCCAAGGTGACTAATAGCAATACAAAGATGAAGCGACTGAGCTCAAGGATCATATAATTCCCAATAGAATTTGCAGTATGACTCTCAAATAGTTTCTGTGCAGATTCTGTTCAGTTAGTAAGTATTGGAAACTTCACAACTTCCCAGGTCCTTATCCCCATCTAAGCTCCTGAATCTTTTGAAATCCACTGTGCTTTCTTTTTCCTTCTCCCTGTTTTCCCTTTATCCCTTATCTTTGTGTTCATTGTTTTATAGCTTTTGTTGGGTACACTTAAACTTGTAGGCCACCAGAGTAGTTCTGGACAAACTTGTGAGTCAAGGCAATGAATTGGCTATTTCAAGATTGGTTATTTCAGTTCTGTCACGACTGGCAATGTAACCTTGGGCAAGTGCCTTCCTTCCCTGGACTTCACATTCTAAATTTTTAAAATGAAGAACTTGAACTAGATCAACCAACTGTGTGCATTAGAAAATCTAGTTGCCCAGGTCTCCTTGTTGGAGCCGCAATAAATACAGAATAAGGCCTAGGTGCCTTGTTTTAAAAAGTGACCTCAGCTCAGTTCAGTTCAGTCACTAGGTCATGTTCAACTCTTCGTGACCCCATGGACTGCAGCACGCCAGGCCTCCCCATCTATCACAAACTCCCAGAGTTTATTCAAACTCATGTCCATCGAGTCAGTGATGCCATCCAATCATCTCATCCTCTGTCATCCTCTTCTCCTCCTGCCTTCAATGTTTCCCAGCATTAAGGCCTTTTCCAAATGAGTCAGTTCTTCACATCAGGTGGCCAAAGTATTGGAGTTTCAGCTTCAACATCAGTCCTTCCAATGAATATTCAGGACTGATTTCCTTTAGGATGGACTGGTTTGATCTCCTTGCAGTCCAAGGGACTCCCAAGAGTCTCCTCCAACACAACAGTTCAAAGCCATCAATTCTTCAGTGCTCAGCTTTCTTTATAGTCCAATTCACATCCATACATGACTACTGGAAAAACCATAACTTTGACTAGACGGACCTTTGTTGGCAAAGTAATGTCTCTGCTTTTTCATATGCTGTCTAGGTTGGTCACAGCTTTTCTTCCAAGGAGCAAGTGTCTTTTAATTTCATGGCTACAGTCACCATCTGCAGTGATTTTGGAGCCCCCAAAATAAAGTCTCTCAGTGTTTCCATTGTTCCCTCATCTATTTCACATGAAGTGATGGGACCAGATGCCATGATCTTCGTTTTCTGAATGTTGAGTTTTAAACCAGCTTTTTCACTCTCCTCCTTCACTTCCATCAGAGACTCTTTAGTTCTTCTTCACTTTATGCCATAAATGTGGTGTCATCTGCATATCTTAGGTTATTGATATTTCTCCCAGCAATCTTGATTGCAGCTTGTGCTTCTTCCAGCCCAGCGTTTCTCATGATGTACTCTGTATATAAGTTAAATGAGCAGAGTGACAATATACAGCACTGACATACTCCTTTCTTAATTTGGAACCAGCCTGTTGTTCCATGTCCAGTTCTAACTGTTGCTTCCTGACCTGCATACAGATTTCTCAAGAGGCAGGTCAGGTGGTCTGGTATTCCCATCTTTTTTTAGAATTTTCCACAGTTTGTTGTGATCCACACAGTCAAAGGCTTTGGGATCATCAATAAAGCAGAAATAGATGTTTTTCTAGAACTCTCTTGCTTTTTTCAATGATCCAATGGATGTTGACAATTTGATCTCTGGTTCCTCTGCCTTTTCTAAAACCCAGCTTGAACATCTGTGATTTAATGGTTCATGTACTGTTGAAGCCTGGCTTGGAGAATTTTGAGCATTACTTTACTAGTGTGTGAGATGAGTGCCACTGTGCAGTAGTTTGAGCATTCTTTGGCATTGCCTTTTTTTGGGAGTGGAATGAAAACTGACCTTTCCCAGTCCTGTGGCCACTGCTGTGTTTTCCAAATTGCTGGCATACTGAGTGCAGCACTTTCACAGCATCATCTTTTAGGATTTTAAATAGTTCAACTGGAATTCCATCACCTCCACTAGCTTTGTTCATAGTGATGCTTCCTAAGGCCCACTTGACTTTTCATTCCAGGATGTCTGGCTCTAGGTGAGTGACCACACCTTCGTGATTATCTGGGTTGTGAAGATCTTTTTTGTATAGTTCTTCTGTGTATTCTTGCCCCTTCTTCTTAATATCTTCTGCTTCTGTTAGGTCCATGCCATTTTTGTCCTTTATTGGGCCCATCTTTGCATGAAATGGTCCCTTGATATCTCTAATTTTCTTGACCAGATCTCTAGTCTTTCTCTTTCTATTGATTTCCTCTATTTATTTGCATTGATCACTGAGGAAGGCTTTCTTATCTCTCCTTGCTATTTTTTGGAACTCTGCATTCAAATGGGTATATCTTTCCTTTTCTCCTTTGCCTTTGGCTTCTCTCCTTTCCTCAGCTATTTGTAAGGCCTCCTCAGACAACCATTTTGCCTTTTTCCATTTCTTTATCTTGGGGATGGTCTTGATTCCTGTCTCCTGTAGAATGTCACGAACTGCCAACCAAAGTTCTTCAGGCACTCTATTAGCTCTAATCCCTTTAATCTGTTTGTCACTTCCACTGTATAATTGTAAGGGATTTGATTTAGGTCATACCTGAATGGTCCAGTGGTTTTCCCTACTTTCTTCAACTTAAGTCTGAATTTTGCAATAAGGAGTTCATGATCTGAGCCATAGTCAACTCCTGGTCTTCTGAAAAAATGTGGTCCACTGGTGAAGGGAATGGCAAACCACTTCGGTATTCTTGCCTTGAGAACCCCATGAACAGTAGGAAAAGGCAAAAAGATTGGACACTGAAGGATAAACTGCCCAGGTTGGTAGGTGCCCAATATGTTACTGGTGATCAGTGGAGAAATAACTCCAGAAAGAATGAAGAGAGGGAGCCAAAGAAAAACAACACCCAGTTGTGGATGTAACTGGTGATAAAAACAAGGTCCAATTCTGTAAAGAGCAATATTGCATAGGAACCTGGAATGTTAGGTCCATGAATCAAGAGAAATTGGAAGTGACCAAACAGGAGATGGCGAGAGTGAACATTGACATTTTGGGAATCAGCAAACTAAAATGGACTGGAAGGGGTGAATTTAACTCAGATGACCATTATATCTACTACTGTGGGTAAGAATCCCTTAGAAGATATGGAGTGGCCAACATAGTCAACAAAAGAGTCCAAAATGCAGTACTTGCATACAATTTCAAAAATGACAGAATGGCCTCTGTTCGTTTCCAAGGCAAACCATTCAATATCACAGTAATCCAAGTCTATGCCCCGACCAGTAATGCTGAAGAAGCTAGAGTTGAATGGTTCTGTGAAGACCTACAAGACTAACACACAAAAAAGATGTCCTTTTCATTAGAAAGTGAAACTGAAGTCGCTTAGTCATGTCCTACTCTTTATGACCCTGTGGACTGTAGCCCACCAGGCTCCTCCATCCATGAGGTTCTCCAGGCAAGAATACTGGAGTGGGTTGCCATTTCCTTCTCCAGGGGATCTTCCCGACCCAGGGATCAAATCCAGGTCTTTTGCATTGCGGGCAGATGCTGTAACCTCTGAGCCACCAGGGAAGCTCCTTTTCATTAGAACTAACGCCCCCAAAAGATGTCTTTTTCATTATAAGGGACTGGAATGTGAAAGCCAGAAGTTAAGAAATACCTGGAGTAGCAGGCAAATTTTGCCTTGGAATACAGAATGAAGTAGGGCAAAGGCTAATAGAGTTTTGTCAAGAGAACACACTGGTCATAGCAAACACCCTCTTCCAACAACATAAGAGAAGACTCTACACATGAACATCACCAGATGGTCAATACTGAAATCAGATTGATTATATTCTTTGCAGCCATAAAGTGACCTAGCTGATTCTAATACATTCCTCCAACTGAGAAACATGGGCAATAGATGATCATGAAGGGATTTCCAGCTGTAACATTACATAAAGAGACATGTGTATGTGTGTGTGTGAGAGAGTGAGACAGAGAGAAAGAGATAGTACTTTCACTGTCTGGAAAGAAAGCTATCTATCGTTTACAAAAGTCAAAACTGGAGACCTGGCACAGTAAGGTAAAATTTCTACATTTTCAATGTATAGATATGTTCTGGAAGACTTGGTAGCTAATGCATGCACAGTCTTAACTGGCTTTCCCAATGAAACAACAAAATATGAAAAGAAACAGGGCAGAATAAAAGCAGGACCTTCCTGGGAATATGAATATGGAGATATGGCAACCATAGGCCCAGCTTTTTAGAAGCTTGCATTGTATGCCCCATCTTCTCCTAGCTTGCTGACACTTGGAAAGGACTTCCAGAATCACTGATATTAAGGTATTAAGAATTATTGTGTTTTGAAGTCTTATTCTGCCAGGGATGTTTGTATTTTGAGCAGCCTATGCCAAAGGACTATATTTTGAACCAATGTTTCTTGGAAAATTAGGGAAATATTGTCTATCAGGGATCTGAATCTGGTCTCTGGATGGTGTTGTTAAAAGGGGGAAATAAATAACTGAGAGTCTAGAGTGGAAGTGGATAGTTATTATGGGCATCAAGCATAGCACAGAGTCTTAAGAAGCAGTGGGGAGAGGGGCTTTGCTTAAGCCCTATGTGATGCTTTATTACCTCCAATGGTAACTGGACTGTAGATAGGAGTTTAGGAAAGTTGATATGGATGTTCCAGAGTACAGAATTCCCAGACATATACTTTAATTAGTGGGAGAACTGAAAAGGCCCATGTATCTATATTCCATCCCTTTGGAAATGAATTGTTGGTGAGACAGTATTTTACAGCTGTTCCACTGAAAAGAAAAGTCCATCCCAGCCAAGTGGATTCACTGTTAAAACAGACCTACAGGCTCCATATTTCCCATTAGCCCTCAAATCCCCAAGGTGTGAGCTCAGGCTTGAACCAATGCCAATAATGTGATTTGGACAAGCCCCAAAAAACCCTAGAAAAGTCCTGAACACCTCCCCTCCAGGGTTGGCTGTTTGCCATTGTGGCTTTGATGAGCAGTCAAGAGGAGATTCTCCCCTTGGGCCTTCTTATGTTGCACACAGTAGCTGTATAGTCTCTAGATGAAGAGCAGGCGTATAATTTTTATGACTGGAGGGGCAAGTTTCTGGCTCTAAAAATGCAACCCTACTTTGTGCTTCTCTGTAGGCAGAGCCTCAGTCTCTCAGCTTCTATAATCCCCTATTTAAAATGCAGTTGCTCTGGAAGAATTCACACCTTATTATCATCTAAAATCTCTTGAACTGATTTTAGATGTTCTTTGAAAGCAAACCTCCAGTTTAGGGGTTTTGTGCAGTGGTCCCTAGCAAGGTCTCTAGACCAATAGCAGCAGTAGCAGCTGGGAACTTCTTAGCAATGTAAATTTTCAGAGTCCACCCAGACCTAAAACTCTAGGGGCAAAGCCTAGTAACTTGTGTTTTAGCTCATGCTCTAAGTCATTCTGATGCATGCTAAGATTTGAGAACCCATGGTATAATGAAAGCAACTGGGCTTTGGGCCTGACAGAGCTGGATTTGAATCTGGACTCCACACTTCTTGGGTAACTCTGGATAATGACAGCAGCTAATATTTATTGAACAATGATGTATTATTTACTAGATAATGTGTTAAGCACTTTCATAGGATTAGTGTGTGTGCATATGTGTGTGTGTATGTGTTTGTGTAATCCCTGTGGATTTTCACCATGACTTTAGAGATGAAGAAGCTGAGGCTCTGAAGGGTTAAGTGATGGAGCTCAGCTCAGGTAGTCTGGCTTCAGAGTCTGAACTTTTAAACTTCTACTTAACTTGAGTCTCAGTTTTCTCATTTGTAAAATGAGGCCAGTATTATCCTTCTTTGGAGAGTTTGGAAAAATAGAAGTAACATATCTCAGGACCAATTCTTCATAAATAATCCAGCTCAGCCCTGCTGAACTGGTGCTTTTAGAAAGAGCCTTTCTGTACAATCTACAGTATAGACAGTACTTTTCCAGAACATGTCACCAATAGGGCAGCAGGGACGAGATACAGCTGTAGGGAGAAGTGGCACAGAGCCTCCTTCCTGCTTCGTAAGTTGCAGCTTTAATCTAGGCTAGGCCCCTTCCCACTTGCCATCCCCACCTTTCATCTAGGCCTAATGGAGTTAAGGGAAAAAGCCCTCTCCATGGAAACTCCTCCTCCGCAGTGATTCAGGTAGGCCTCCAGGGATCCCCTTACTAGGAAACTGGTGCTGTGCTGTACTCACTCCTCCATCAGTGAGCTCTGGTGGAAACAAGATTGATGGAGAGGCCTCTCCCAAAACAGACCTCCCACAAGCAGTTTGAAGATCCACACCCTGTTAGTAGAAAGGAGGGGTGACATAGAGCCTTGGAAAAAAATTCCTTTCCATTTCTCAACTTCTTTACAGCTCCTATTTGGCCTGGCAGAAAGGTATAAGATAGATTCCTTTGTATGCTTTCTATTGAAGGGTTGCCATGGAGACCAGACCAAGCCTCTGCCTTTGGCCATTTGGTAGTCAACAAATAATTCTTGGACTGCTTTCTTCATTATTGTGGCCCCCTTACCTAGGGACTATCCCTAGCTCACTGTTGCACACAGTAGGTGCACAGCTTATTCCTTCATTTAACCATTGTTAGTTGAGCATCTACAATGTGCCAGGCTCCATTCTTAGGTTCTAGAGAATCAGAGGTGAATAACACAAATAAATGCTTGCTGGACTAAATTAAATTGAGTCAGATTGAATTTTTCATCCTTTGGCAAGACACTGAACTATATCAGTACTGAAAAGGATCCCAAGTGATTTTCACACTAATTTATTTCATGAATATTTATTAAACACTTACTCTGTATGAGGCACTATTCTAGCTGCAGAGGATACAGCAGTGTACAAGGCCTTTGCTTTAATAGAACTTACTTTCTTAAAGAAAAAGACACAATAAGCAAGTATATAAATAAGATAATGATATTAGATGGTGGTAAGTGCTGTAAAGTGAAGTGAAAGTCACTCAGTCATGTCCGACTCATTGCAACCTCATGGACTGTACAGTCTGTGGAAATCTCCAGGCCAGAATACTAGAGTGGGTAGCTTTTCCCTTCTCCAGGGAATCTTCCCAACCCAGGGATAGAACCCAGATCTCCTGCATTGCAGGTGGATTCTTTACCAGCTGAGCCACAAGGGAAGCCCATGAATACTGGAGTGGGTAGCCTATCCATTCTTCAGTGGATTTTCCTGACCCAGGAATCAAACTGGGGTCTCCTGCATTGCAGGTGGATTCTTTACCAATTGAGCTATCAGGGAAGCCCAAGTGCTATAAAGGTAATGACTTTAGAAAGTGACCAATGTTGGGATGGAGGATTTCTTTAAGTAAAATGGTCAGGGTATGGTATTTGACTGGAGACCAGGAAGATGAAAAGAAATCAGCCTTGGAAAGGGCTAAGAGAAGAGCATTCAAGGCAAGGAAACTATTTGCAAAGTCTCTAAGCTGGGAATAGCTTGACTTGTTCAAGGAATTGAACAACAATCAGAGTGAGGTGGAGAATAGTTAAGAGAAGTAGGTAGGGTTTGAGTCATCTGAGATCTGCTAGACTGAGATAGGGAGTTTGTATTTTTGCTCTCATGTTGTGTGAAGCCATTGGAGAGTTGCAAGCAGTATACATATGTGATATGATTTATGTTTTCATTAGAAAACTCTGGCAAGCTGTGTGGGAAATGGACTGCGTAAGGGAAAGTTTTTCTACTGGGAGACCAGTGGAGTAGAGACAGCAATGTTCCGTTTAATTTTTCAAAGTTGTGACCAAAGTATGCAATATAAGCAACAAATTAAAGACTGAATATACATGCCTTGCAGAGAAGGCAATGGCACCCCACTCCAGTACTCTTGCCTGGAAAATCCCATGGACGGAGGAGCCTGGTAGGCTGCAGTCCATGAAGTCGCTAAGAGTCGGAACACGACTGAGTGACTTCACTTTCACTTTTCACTTTCATGCACTGGAGAAGGAAATGGCAACCCACTCCAGTGTTCTTGCCTGGAAAATCCCATGGATGGCGGAGCCTGGTGGGCTGCCATCTATGGGGTCGCACAGAGTCAGACATGACTGAAGCGACTTAGCAGCAGCAACAGCAGCATACATGCCTTGAGTTTAAATTAGTGCCTTGCAAAAGTGTCAGGCTATGTTCATTACGCTGCCTCTCATCTCAGTTAACTGTGCCCTGTCAGATTAGAGCTAAGACCAAAAAGGTCTCTAATTTGCAACCCTTTTCCCATATGTGTGTGTGTGCATGTGTATGACATCTCAGTGTCTTCTCATTTAGTTCTCTAAATTAATTCTGGCATATATATATATATATATATATATATATATGCACACACACACACATATAGGTTAATTCTGACCATTTCATATACATATATATATATATTCTGAGAAGCAAAACAGTAAAATTGAAAAATTTGAAGTAATAACAAGAGTATGCTTTTTTTTGCACTAAGAAAATCTATTTATGAAAGATTGCATTTACAAACCAGCTAAACTAAGAGATAATTACTCACATTACACTATCCATATTTTTTTGCTACCCCTAAACATTTGCTAAGGGGTTCTTTAAAATAGCAATTTCTCTAGCGCAGTTAACTTTTTGTTTACAGATCATGAACCACTCATTACTAATCATCAACTGTGTGACAGTGGGGCTAGAGGGCAGAAAAATTTAATTCAATTCAACAAACATTTATTTAGGTCTACTTTGTACAAATAAGGAAGAGTGTAGGTCTTAGGGAAAATACAGAGATAGATAAGGTTAATTCCTTGCCCCTAGAAGCATGAAACATTGTGAGGGAAGACATCTTGTACACAACTAATTATACATGAGACAGCCTAGAATAGAGGTCTGTAAAAAAAGTGCTATAAAACATGGAAAGAACAGTTTGTCCTGACTGAGAGAGGTAGGGGGAGGCTTCATAGAAATGCATTTTCTTTCATTTGCTCATTCAATAACCTTCATTGTGCCACTGTGCCAGAATCTGTGATGGATGCTGAGACTACCATGGTAAACCAGACCATAAACAAGCCAGTACAATCTAGTGTGATCAGGACTATGAGAGGGATAGTAAAGGGTGCTATGGGAGTAAAGAGGAATGACATCAAATCTAGCCTGGGTAGCCTTGGAAGAAAGTTATGACAAACCTAGACAGCATATTAAAAAGCAAAGACATCACTTTGCCAACAAAGGTCCTTATAGTCAAAGCTATGGTTTTTCTAAGTCATGTATGGATATGAGAGTTGGACCATAAAGAAGGCTGCTGCTGCTGCTGCTGCTGCTGCTGCTGCTGCTGCTGCTGCGTCACTTCAGTCATGTCTGACTCTGTGCAACCCCATAGACAGCAGCCCACTAGGCTCCTCTGTCCCTGGGATTCTCCAGGCAAGAATATTGGAATGGGTTGCCATTTCTAAAGAAGGCTGGGCACCAAAGAATTCATGCTTTTGAACTATGGTGCTGGAGAAGATTCTTGAGAGTCCCTTGGACAGCAAGGAGATCAAACCAATCAATTTTAAAGGAAATCAACCCTGAATATTCATTGGAAGGACTGTTACTGAAGCTGAAGTTCCAATACTTGGGCCACCTGATGTGAAGAGCTGACTCACTGGAAAAGACACTGATGCTGGGAAAGACTGAGGGCAAAAGGAGAAGGCGGTGGTAGAGGATGAGTTGATTAGATAGCATCACCAACTCAATGGACATGGATTTGAGCAAACTCCAGGAAATGGTGAAGGACAAGGAAGCCTGGTCTGCTTCAGTCCATCAGGTCACAAAGAGTTGGACATGACTTAGTGACTGAACAACAACAACAAGAATATAGGTTAGCAAAGTAAGAGCTGGGATGAAAATGGGGGACAGTGTTCTAGACAGAGGAAACAGCATGTAATAAGGCTTGAGGGTGTATACAGGGAAAGGAAGACAGAGACAGAGGATATGGTGACTGAAGATAATAATTTCCTGACATTTTATTGTGTTACTATAGTTTGAATCTTCAGAAAGAGATTTTGTACAGCTGCTCCTTAGCAATCAGGTTCTTTTCATTAGCCACTGGTAGTGAAGTGTCTTTGGTTAAGGGAGGGGGTTTCAGGATTGGGAACTCATGTACACCTGTGACGGACCATGTCAATGTATGGCAAAACCAATACAGTATTGTAAAGTAAAATAAAGTAAAAATAAAAATTAAAAAATAAACATATTGAAAGTGAAAAAAAAAAGAAATATCCAATAACAAATACGGCAGTAGCTACCACCATTCTTATATTCCCAACTGGGTAGGTAGTCCTGGGTAGGTTGGGAAAGAGAGGTGAGATGACCATTCTTGGGTGTTTGTTTTTCCCAGGGTAGCATTGTATCAAATTAGTCATTTGGCTTCAGATAATAGGCTTCCTAAGTGCCTCAGTGGTAAAAAAAAAAAAATTGCCTTCCAATGCAGGAGACACATGTTCGATCCCTGGGTTAGGAAGATCCCCTGGAAGAGGAAATGGCAACCTACTATAGTATTCTCACCTGGAAAACTCTACGGACAGAGGAGCCTGGTGGGCTACAGTCCTTAGGGTCGCAAAGAGTTGGACACGACTGAGTGACTAAGCATGCATGTGATGTCAACAGGATTCTAGAGGACAGTAACACATACACAATTTTTTTCAGAGATTTGTACCCCAAACCAATCCCTGTGGATTTTCTAGAGGTTATTGACTTCATTTAAAAAGGGGCAAAGTAGGACCTTTTATGGGGCTTTCAGAGTTAATGGAGGTCTTATCATTTGTGACATGTTGTTCCAGAGATAATAAAGATGAACGATTACTTTTATATATTTCAGAAGCACTGTGTTATAATCATTTTCTACATTTTAATACTTCAAAAAAAAAATCTCCACAAGCATATACTTAACTTTGTCAATTGGAAGCAACAGATAAAAAAGAAAAAACAACTTTGTGTGTGTGTGTGTGAAATATAGGATACACACAGAAAAATGCATGAAACATAAATTGTTTAACATTCAGTTCAGTTTAGTTGCTCCGTCTTGTCCAACTCTTTGTGACCCCATGGACTGTAACACGCCAGGCTTCCCTGTCCATCACCAACTCCCAGAGCTTGTTCAAATTCATGTCCATCGAGTCGGTGATGTCATCCAACCCTCTCATCCTCTGTCATCCCCTTCTCCTCCTGCCTTCAATGTTTCCCAGCATCAGAGTCTTTTTCAGTGAGTCAGTTCTTCCATCAGGTGGCCAAAGTATTGGAGTTTCAGCTTCAGCATCAGTCCTTCTAATGAATATTCAGGACTGATTTCCTTTAGGATGGACTGGTTTGATCTCCTGGCAGTCCAAGGGACTCTCAAGAATTTTCTCCAACACCATGGTTCAAAAGCATTGATTCTTTGGCGCTTAGCTTTCCTTATAGTCCAACTCTCACATCCATACATGACTACTGAAAAAACCGTAGCTTTAAACTAGATGGACCTTGGTCAGCAAAATAATGTCTCTGCTTTTTAAAAGGTTGTCTAGGTTGATCATAGCTTTTCTTCCAAGGAGCAAGCTACTTTTTCATGGCTGCAGTCACCATCTGCAGTGATTTTGGAGCCCAAAACAATAAAGTCTCTCATTGTTTCCATTGTCTCCCTATCTATTTGCCATGAAGTGATGGGACCAGATGCCATGATCTTAGTTTTCTGAATTATTTTAATGTAAACAACTGCACCCCCTGGAAACCATTGGAAAGTGTGCACCATTGGATCTGTAATAATGTGCACACCTGTGTGTATGTACATGTGTGCATGAACATTTGTGAGCATGCATTTCTCTGTGTGTGTGTCATATTTTCAAAATGAAACATAGTTGATCACATAGTGGACAACCATTGTTGTCATTGCTATCAGTACTGTGCTGGAAGATTGGTGTGCATTGTCACACTTTATCCCCATAACTGCTGCATGGAGATGAGATGAGGCTCATAGTGGTTAGTGACCTGTTCATTTTCATCCAGGTAGGCCTTACATAGATCACTCATGTGCATCCAAAGACTGGGCCCTCTAAAAGAAGGCTAGTGGGTGAGGGGGATAAACCAGGCTGTGGCTGACTCCTATAGGAGGATAGGAGAGTTCCCAAAGGAAGGAGCTTTAAATCATAGTTATTAGAAGGGCATGACAAGCTGCTCTTGCAGATGGATCTGGGCAGCTAAAGTTTCTAGATAGAGTTGATCCCTGCAATAAATGCAGATTCTGACATTTACCATTTACCAGCAAGTCACTTCAGTTCTCCAAACCTCAGCCTTTTTTTACATTAAAAAAATTATTGAGGTATAGCTGATTTACAAATGTTGTATTAATCTCTTTTGTACAGCAAACTCACAAAGTTACTCAGTTATACAGACACACGTCTGGGTGTATGTGTCTATGTGTGTGTGTGTGTGTGTGTGTATATATGTATATAAATATGTGTGTATATATATTCTTTTCCATTATGGTTCAGTATTTTTTAATCTATAAAATGGTAATATAAACTGTACCTCACACTTGTTGTGAGGATTAAATGTGACAATTGATATGAGGAACCTTTGCAAACTAGATTGTGTCTCACAAGTGTTAGGTGGCATTATCTCCTAGACCTATTTCTGTTAAGGCATTTCTAAGGACCTTTTTGATTGTGTGCAAAATAAGATTCATCCTTGGAAACTCCTTAGAAACTCTTTAAAATAATACATAGAGTTTATTTGTTTTAGTGAAAAAATAAAAATAAAAATGCCTTAAAATCAGCCTTTGTCCTAAAATGTGAGGTTACATTTTGTAGGCAGCAGAGCTGTCATCATTCAGTAGGAATTTATTAAGGGGTTCTTCTAGGAAGGTAGGTTGACTAAGAACCATTTTGTGATTCCCAATATGTTCTCCAAAGCAATAAGCAGCCTTCAGCCACCATTACTGGGAAGTTGCTGTTCCTTTCTACTTTAAGACAGTTTCTTGGAGAATAACATCAATCTGTGATTTATCTGACGAATACTGGGATTTTATACTTAGTTAATTCACTCACTCTACTGTTTTTCAAGCACCTATTATGTGTCTAGCTCTGTTTTAGGAAGAGCTGTGGTCAACAGATCTCTATGCTCAATGAGTACCCAGAAAAGACAACAACCTGTATAATCAGACTCTCAGAACAAGATGAGTACCATAAACAGGGCAATCAGAGTCCCAAGTGGTGAGGGGCATGATTGAGGCTTGATGTGGTCTGGAAGATCAAGCATTCATGCAGATAGAGATAGGAATAAACTCTGCTAGGCTTGTCATATCTCTGAAGAGAATTTTATTCTTTAGCTTGCACCTAACTTTCTACAGGAGTATGCACATGTACCTGTGTGCACATGCACACATATACCTATCCCAAATCACACAAAATCCTTGTGAATACTCACAATGTGCCAGGCATTGAACTAGGCATTTAGGGTACAATGATGACTAAGGCTATGTCTCATTTGGCTCTCCACCTTAGGCACCTCTTAAAATAGCTGGACCTTAAGTACTTTTTAGCTTGAATCTTTGCCACATGCTTCTCTTTGTCCTTTTCCCAGCTTCTTTAGGGCTGCAGTTTCTGGTTTTCCTCATCATTTCTTTTCTTCTTCTCTCTTTTTTAAACTATTTCCTCCATCTTTTGATGTCCTTTTTATTTTGAGCCTGTTGAAAAATGAATGCAAATAGCTATAGCTCATCCTTGCAGACAGCCCTGAGCCACCCCATGCTGACTTACAGTTGCTCCACACTGTACTATCCTGGAGTCCCCTTCATTTCCCTAGCCAGCAGCAGGCAGAAAGTCAGCACTGCTGATTTTCTTCTCCATCTTCATCATTGTTATCATCAAACATCCCCAGGGTGTCTACAAGTATTTCTCCCACCATTTGTTCTTCTTTCCCTCTTTTCCTATTTATTAGTTCTTCATCTCCCCACTCCTATCTCTTTAGCATCTATAAATCTTTTATTTTTCAGTGGCAATGAGCTTTCAGACCACTCCATCTTTTTTCTCTGGTGTTTCATCTAGTTCTCTGATATTTAGTCTGTTCTCAGCCAGATATCAAAAGTGATCTACCTCTGGACACCTACAATATATACAGTGCCTATTTTTGCTGCATGAGTTTCATCAGATTACGTGTTTATATGTACCTCAGCATGCCTTCAGAGAATCAAGCCCACTCTTAATTATATGCACTACTTGAGGTTATCATTGATATTGATAAGCTCTGAATTCTCTCTTTTTGCCTTAGAGATGGATTTAAGAGTTTCCTTATAGCCATCTCTGTTCCTAATTCTGTTTTTCTTGGGCCAATATTAGAATGAGTTTGCATTTCCTGAGCACGTAAGAATTGTTGGCAAAGGGAGAAAGAGAGCCTGCTGGTTGGGAGTGGAGGCACCTGGATGCAGCCTCTGCAATTGGGAGGAGGGGCAACCAAGGGCTATAAATGACCACAGATAATTCACAAAGTAAATGATCCACAGGCTGATAATCAAGTGGCAAATATGCTTTAAACACTGCAGCAGGCTTCAAGCATGATGAAGTGCTTTTTGGTCCTGCTCTTGTCAAAGCTGTGAGAGTGCTTTTCATAGTGGAGCAAAGCAGTACTGTGGACGCTAACTGGGCTGCAGAGGCCAGCCTTTGAGGGGCCATCAGTGGGTCTAAAGCACTGTGTCCAAAGGATGAGACAAGCTTTTGCCACCAGAAAAAGCAGATAGAGAGTCAGAAGTCTAAAGGTTATAGGGGTCCTCAAAGTCAAGAGCTTCTGAAAATTACCATATTAACTATAGATTGCATTTGGGGACTGGGGAGTTCAGAGATCTGGGTTCAGTCTCAGCTATGGGCTTTGGGTTTGGAGTAGGGCCTTAGGACCAGAGAAATAGAATCTTAAGAAAAAAATAGAGATGGACAGACTCCCTGTTGTAATGCCTGGACTAATATTAAAAAGTGAGAGGAAGTGGGAAAAGGGAAATCAGTTTTAAGGAAGTGCTGTAACTTAAGAGGTTATACAAAAGCTTTGTGCTTAGCCTTAGCATTGCTAGTGAAGCTAGCTCTTTTAGGTCCCATCAAGTGGTGGGGCTAAGACTGCAACTACTCGTGTTTTAACCTTAAGATGCATGCTCTTCTTTGAAGACAGAATGAGTCTTAAAGTTAATGACATCTTCCAATGGCCCTCAGCCATTTTGCATTTTGATGCTTTTGAAATTTGGAAGTAGCCTCCACCTGATGCCATCTTAGACTTGAAATGTACTACCATGCCTTATCTAAGTCAGGAAGGCACATAATGAGGACAGAACCAAGTTGCAGTGATTCTAGCTATGAAAATCTGAGCTAATGAGGGTTGCCATTCCTTTAGACTTTTTTTGACAGCTACACCCTACTGTTGACTGGAATGGGGGTACCTGTCAAACCACACATCTATATAGTTCTTATACAGGCTGGTGTTAAGATACACTGCCCATCCTACATTGTATAGCTTGTTCTTGGGACTCAAAGGCAACCCCTTACATTCATTCCTGTTAACTTTTCTTTCATTCAACTCATTATCCCATTCATTCACTCAGAAAACATTTAGAGGGTCAGGTCCTGTGCCAGGGCTGAGATACAAAAACAGCCCCATAACTTCTATGTATTGTGGTAGGAATAGACAATTAAAAGACTAATAAATGAATGCTAAGTTGATCTCATGTTTAGAGTTATATGGAAGTGCATAAAAAGTGTACCAAGTCTCAGCTTGGACTTGGGAGGGATGAGCCTAGAGTGATATACTCACTTAACCTCTTATTAGTTGTGTGATCCCTCTGTGCCTCATTCTTTTTATCAATAAAATGAGGATAATTATATCATCCATCCATGGAATTGTAGGAATAAAATGAGTTGATGTGTGTGGAACTTTACATACGTGTTAAATAAATCAAGAAAGGCTCTTCAGGGGTTTAAGTTTGAGCATTTGAGTAGTTTCTTAAAAGATGAAAATATTTATTTTAAAAGGGCAGGACAAACTGTTTCAGGCAGTAGGGATAGGAAGAACATGATACATTCTGAAAACTTCAAATTTAATAGAGCATAGACTGCATCAGCAATGTCAGAGGAGGAAATGACAAGGAAAGTGTCAAAACATGGGGCTGAACCTTGTTTACTACGATAATGGGTTTGAATTGGATCCTGAAGGAGGGGGAAAGCCTTTGAAAAATTTTAAGACATAATGATCCATCCTTTAACCTATGAGATAATTGCTATCTCGCATTACAAATGATGAAGCTGATGAACTGAAAAATTAAATAACTTGCCCATATCTATGTAGCTAGTAGTAAATTGAACTTTGGGAATCTAGGCTACAGAGTATGTATGTTTAACCACTATATCCTTAACTACCCCTTCAAGAATACAAGCGAAAAATCAGGTTTCAGGTGAAAAATGATGAGTTTAGTTTTTGACATGTTAAATTTCTGGTACTTATAGATATTTATGTGTTTATGCCCTGCAGGCAACTGGATATACACATGGAGAGTTTGACCAAGAAAGCTGAGCTTGATAGGTCTGAAAGTCAATCTTGATAGAGCATAGAGTGCTAAAATTAGAAATCTGATATAGAACCTGGGAAACTCCAAAATTTATCAAATGAGTGGGGAAAAGAAATCCGTAATGTTGACTAAGAATGAGCAGCAAGATGATTCTGAAGAAAAGCAGAGAGTAGGATAACAGTCAAAATATGAGAATTTCAAGAAGGAAGGTGTAGTTGACAGAGTCAAATGTTGCAGGGAAGTCAAATCAAAGATGTAAGATGATTATTTGGGATTATGGGATTCATACTTCCAGTAAGATTGAGTAGACATAGTTTTCCTTATTCTGCCCACTTGTTGTGCTTGTACTCAGTCACTGAGTCATGTCCAACTGTGACCCCATGGACTGTAGCCCGCAAGGCTTCTCTGTCCATGGAATTTTCCAGGCAAGAATACTGGAGCGGGTTGCCATTTCCTACTCCAGGGGAACTTCCCGACCCAGGGATCAGATCTGCATCTCCTGCATTGGCAGGAGGATTCTTTACGACTACACCACCTGGAAAGCCCACTAAATGTATCTAAAAACCCTGGAAATTTTCTATAGAACAAAAAGACTATAAGGTAGAGAGAAGAAGACAGACCAGCTAGAAACTTTGGATCCAAAGGAATGACATAGAGATGAATCCTCTGGACTGATTTCCATTGTGTTTCATATATCCCAGCTTGGTTGTTAGAGAACCCGACAACAATAGGTACAGGAAAAAAAGGCCTAGAAAAGCTTGTTATCTCCAGACAAAAGACCAGGAGAGGGGAAAAATAGCAAGATAGAAAACTCCAAGTCAACACCACAGAAAAATCTGTGGACCCCTCCCCCACCCATATTGCCAGCAAAGACAAAATGAGTGCAGAATTTCACCCTGACCAGGCTGTAACAAGGTACCCAACCCCACACCACCTCCTGCCAGGGAAGTGTCAGAGAGTGTGAGTGGGAAGTTGGGATTTTCATCCTCACCAAGAGGTGACAGGACCACCCTTTCAGGATGTCAGTGAAAATCACAGGGAGAACTTGGACTTTCATTTCCACCTGGCGGTGATGACAGACCTCACCCTCTACTCGCTGGAGTGATGTCAGAGGAAGCCTTGTGGAGAGTTGAGACTGTTAACAATGCTCCCCCTAAATATCAGGTAAGAGTACTGGAGTAGGGTGCCATTGCCTTTTCCGATTCAAGATGCTAAGTGAACTCAAAACATCCGTGCCAGGAAATCTGTGCCAAGACACATCATTGTGAAAGTTTTGAAAACTAAAGACAAATAAAAACAATCTTAAAGTAACAGGAAAATAATGTGTTTCTGACAAGAGAAAAACAACTAGAATGATAGTGAATTAACCATTAAGGTTGGGAGGAAGTGGCACAAGATTTTTTAAGAACTTAAAAAAAATAACTTCTGAATCATAATTCTATACCTAGTAAAATATCCTTTAGATACGATGGAGAAATAAAGACTTCCTCAGAGGAAGGAAACTGGGGCTAGCAGACCTATTTACCTTAAAAGAATGGCAAGGAAAGTTTTCAAAACAGAAAAGAAATTCTAAAATAAGGGATCTTGAAACATAAGAAAGGAAGGAAGAACAGCCAAAAGAGCAAAAATATAGGTAAATACAATAAGCTTTCTGTTATGGAGAGAATGGTGTACTTCCAAAATTCATATGTTGATGTCTTAACCTGTAGGACCTCAGCATGTGACTGTATTGGAGATGGAACCTTTAAAGAGATAATTAAGGTAATATAAGGTCATATGGATGGACACTGATCCAATGTGACTGGTGATCTTATTTATAGGAAAGGAGCTTAGGACACAGACACGCATACAAACAAAGAAAAACTCATGTGACTACACAGCAAGACAATGACCACCTATAAGCTAAGCAGAGAGGCCTTGGAAAAACCAAAATTAAAAAAAAAATGCCTTGGTTTTAGACTTCTAGCCTTCAGAACTGTAAGAAAGCAAATTTTTGTTGTTTAAACCACCCAGTATTTTTTTATGGAAGCCCCAGGGAGTTAATACACTTTCCCTCTCATAAGTTTATACATTATACTTGATGGTTGAAGAAAAATGATAACACTGATGCTGTACTCAATGTATATAGAGGGGATATTTAAGACAATTATGTTATAAATGTAGGAGAGCAAAGAACATAAAAAGAAGTAAGGCCTCTATACTTAACTGTAACTAGAAAAACACTGACACCAGTAGAATGTGTTGTTATACATGTGTAATGGAGAGCTAAGATTAATCACTCAAATGCTATACAACGAGGTAAATTTAAACTAAAAAGTTCAAATAAATTATAGAGAGGAAAGGCTTCCCAGGTGTTACTAGTGGTAAAGAGCCTGCCTGCCAATGCAGGAGACTTCAGAGACACAGGTTCGATCCCTGGGTCAGGAAGATCCCCTAAAGGATGGCATGACAACCCACTCCAGTGATCTTGCCTGGAGAATCCCATGGACAGAGAAGCCTGGTGGTCTACAGTCTACAGGGTCATGAAGAGTCAGACACAACTGAAGTGAATTAGCACAGCACAGCACAAGGTAAAAAACAGAGAACTGAGAGACCAAATAACAGAAAACCAGATTTGTTAAAAATAAAACTGTAGGCTTAAGAGCCCTAGTATCAATAATTACATTAAATTCAAGTAGTCTAAATATATCAATTCAAAAACAGAGATTGACAGAGTGAATTGAAATAAAAAAATTCTAACTAAATGGCATCTACAAGAAACTCACTTCAATATTATATATATATATATATGATGAAATTAAAAGTATGGAAAAAGATATATTATGCAAGCATTAATTAAAAGAAAGCAAGAGGCTTGCCTGGTGACTCAGTGGAAAAGAATCTGCCCGACAATGTAGGAGACATTGCTTCGATCCCTGGTCCAGGAAGATCTTACATGCTGCAGAGCAACTAAGCCTGGGCACCACAACTGCTGAGCCTGTGCTCTAGAGACCAGGAACCAAAACAACTGAAGTTTGCTCACCCCAGAGCCGATGTTCTGTAACAAGAGAAGCTACCACAATGAGGAGCCCAGTGCACCGCAACTACAGAGTAGGTCTCCACAACTAGAAAAAAAGCCTGAGCAGCAACAAAGACCCAGCCCAGCCAAAAACAAATAACTTTTTTTTTAAAAAAGAAGAAAGCAAAAGGGGATAAATTGAATTTATGTAAGACAGATTTCAGAGCAAAAAATAAAAATCACCAGGAACAAAGAGGAATATTTGTTGTTATTCGATCACTAAATTGTGTTGGACTCTTTGGGACCCCATGGACTGCAGCACACTAGGCTCCTCTGTCCTCCACTATCTCCCGGAGTTTGCTCAAATCCATGTCCACTGAGTCAGTGATGCTATTTAACCATCTCATCCTCTGTCTCTGCTTTCTCCTTTTGCCTTCAATCTTTCCCAGTGTCAGGTTGTTTTTTTTTTTTCCCCCCAATGGTTCTTTGCCAAAGTATTAGAGCTTCAGCTTCAGCAACAGTCCTTCCAATGAATATTCAGGGTTGATTTCCTTTAGGATTGACTGGTTTGACCTCCTTGCTGCCCAAGGGACTCTCAAGAGTCTTCTCCAGCACTACAATTCGAAAACATCAATTCTTTGGTGCTCAGCCTTCTTTATAGTCCAACTTTCACATGCTTACATGACTACTGGAAAAACCATAGCTTTGACTATATGAATGTTTGTTGGCAAAGTGATGTCTCTGCTTTTTAATTTGCTGTCTAGGTTTGTCATAGCCTTCCTTCCAAGGAGAAAACATCTTTCAATTTCATGGCTGCAGTCACTGTCCACAGTGGTGTTGGAGCCCAAGAAAATAAAAGCTGTCACTGCTTCCACTTTTTCCTCTTCTGTTTGCCATGAAGTAATGGGACCAGATGCAATGATCTTAGTTTCTTTATGTTGAGTTGAGTTTCTTTATGTTAGTTTCTTTATGTTGAGCTGGCTAAGCCAGCTTTTTCACTCTCCCCTTTCACCCTCATCAAGGGGCTCTTTGCTTTCTGCCATTAGAGTGGTATCGTCTGCATATCTGAGGTTGTTGATATTTCTCCTGGCAATCTTGATTCCAACTTGTGATTCATCCAGGCCAGTGTTTCACATGATGTACTCTGTATATAAGTTAAATAAGCAGGGTGCAGTATACAGGCTTGTCGTACTCCCTTCCCAAGTTTTAACCAGTCAGTTGTTGCATGTGCAGTTCTAACTGTTGCTTCTTGGCCTACAGATTTCTCAGGAAACAGATAAGGAGGTCTCATAATCTCATCTCTGAGAATTTTCCACAGTTTGTTGTGATCCACACAGTCAAAGGCTTTAGTGTAGTCACTGAAGCAGAAATCAATGTTTTTCTGGAACTCCCTTGCTTTCTCCATGATCCAACAAATGTTGGCAATTTGATCTCTGGTTCCTCTGCCTCTTTGAAACCCTCCTTGAAACTCTTGTATTATTACAAGAGGAATATTACATCATGATAAAATGATCAATTCATCAAGAAGACATAAGAATTCTAAATGTATAGAAACAAACCAACAAACTACATAAATATTGAAGCAAAAATTGGTAAAACTGAAAGAAGAAATAGACAAATCCTGAATTATAATTGGAGACTTCTAATATTCTCTCTTAGGAATCAGTAGAACAACTTTTCAGAACATTAACAAGGATTACAGAAAAACTCAACAGGATGTTTATACAGTATTTTACTCCAAAACATCAGCATATGCATTCTTTCCAAGTGCTCAAAGAACATATATCAAGAGAACCCACGCCCTGAGTTATAAAGCAAACCTCAAGAAATTTAAAAGAAGTGAAATCATACAGAATTTGTTCTATGGCTGCAATAGAATAAAACTAGAAATCACTAACAGAAAGACAAGTGTTTATTTCAAGGATTCAAAATGGCTTCATTATTTGTTAATCAAGCAATGTCAACCAGCACACTGAGGCTAAAAGATAAATATAAGATGTTCATATCAATTGATGCGGAAATACAGTTGACTAAATTCAACACTCATTCATAACAAAAACTCTCAGCAAACTAAGGATGGAGTGAGACATCCTAACGTTGATAAAGAAAATATACAAAAGACCCACAGGTAACATAATTGTTAAAGACCGAATGTTCTCCTAAGATCTAAAACAAGGCAAGGATTTTTGTTCTCACCATTGCTATTCAACACAGCACTGGAAGTTTTAACCAGTTCAATAAGGAAATAAAAAGCATACAGATAGGAAAGGAAGAAATACAATTTTCTCCTTTTCCAGAAGACATGATTGTCTATGTATCAAATCTCAGGGAAAGTGCAATAAAACTCCTGGAACTAATCAGTAAGTTCAGCAAATACATAGGGTATGAGGTCAACTACAAAAGTCAATTTTATTTCTATACACCAGCAATGAGCATGCAGAAACAAAATTTTAAAATACAGTACCATTTACAGTGGTCTTCCCAGGTGGTGCTAGTGGTAAAGAACCTGCTTACCAATGCAGGAAATGCAGGTTCGATCCTGGGTTGGGAAGATCTCCGGAGGAGGGCATGGCAACCCACTCCAGGATTCTTGCCTGGAGAATCCCATGGACAGAGGAGCCTGGCGGGCTACAGCCCATGAGGTCAGAAAGAGTCAGACATGACTGAGGCAACTTAGCATGCACACATGCACCATTTATAATATCACTCAAAAATAAAAATTAAACACTTAGGTGTAAATCTAACAAAACATGTATAAGATTTGTATGTTGAAATTATAAAATACTGATGAAAGAATTAAAAAATATATTTAAATGGAGATATATACTGTGTTCATGGATTGGAAGATTCAGCCTAGTAAGGATAACAGTTCTACCTAGAGTGTTATATACAGGTTTAATGCAGTCCTTATAAATCCCAACAAGATTATTTGTAGACATTAGACAAATTTTTATTTTATATGGAAATGTACAGGCTCTAAGATAGTTTAAAAATTCTTTGTTTTTAATTGCCTCAAACTGGAAATAATCATAATATCCTACACAGATGAATGGGTAAACTATCATATATTTATACCATGGTATACTATTTGGCAATGAAAATGAATGAACCATTCAACAACTTGGGTGGATCTCAAAGGAAATGTTTTGAGTGAAAAAAGCAAATCTCAAAAAGTCACATACTATTTGCCATTTATATAACATCTTCAAAATCACAAAATTATAGAGATGGAAAACAGTTCTATGATTAACCAGTTAAGGATAATGGAGGTAAGGAGGTGTTTGGAGTGTAAAGGAGTAGCATGATGAAGACCCTTATGGTGATGGTGTAGTTCTGTATCTTCATGCTGTGGTTATTACAGGAATCCACATGATATGATGAAATGGCACACACACATTGTACCAATACAATTTCTTATTTTGATTTTATACTATAATTAAGATGTGATCATTGGGGAAAACTGGGTGAAGGGTACATGGTACCACTCTATAATATCTTTGTAATTTCCTGTGAATCTGTAATTATTTCAAAATAAGTTAAACAAAATTTTGAAAAAACAAACAAACTTTGTCCAAGTAGTCATTGGAGACATTGAAAAGGGCCATTTCAGTAGGAAAGGAGATGTTGAAGGTAGAGAAGAGAGAAAAGATAATGGAACAACATTCTCGAGGAAGCAAAACATGAGATAAAGGGCACAGATAGAGAAATAAACCTTAGTTAGAAGGAGATACCTCTTTTCCCCTGAGGCATGAGGGATAAGGTTAGGGTAGTTGCAGGTGAAGATAAGTTTCTAGGTAGAGAAATAAAGTTGGGAGAATTTCTATCCTGATGACCTCTGCTTTCTTAGTAAATAGGAGGCAAGTTCATCTACTGAATATATTGGGAGATATGGTGGGTAGGGGACTTGAAGTACTTGGTGAAAGTTTCAAACAGCCACTGATGGTACTGAAAAAGGAATCTGAATTAGGGTAGCATGGGAAGATTTTCTGGTCATTTGAAGATCAGGCAAAGATTGGAGATCAAGATTTTTTGTGTGATTTTTCACACAGAAATCAGGTTTGTGTGATTTTTCTCTATCACACTCAGCCTAAGATAGGTGAAGAAAGGGCAGGTGACCCTATAAAAGTTTGGTTGCTAGGGTGCAGTGGAGGGACAAGATGGAAAGGCAGTGTCAGAGAGAGGACAGTAAAGAGGTGAAATTTATTGCTTAAGGGTTATATGCTGGTTAAAGGAAGTAACAAAGTTTCAATGAGCCTGAAGAATTGATGTCTTAGGAGTTAAGGAGTGAGAGAGTTAGAAACATAGGAAAGCATGGTCAGATAATAGGATATTCAAGTTCAAGTTTCAGAAATGGAACAGTTCCAAGTGCTAAAAAAGTCTAAGGTGTGGTTACAATTGATGCAAGAAAAAGAGAAGGTCACCAGAATCTATTATACAGAGTGAAATAAGTCAGAAAGAGAAAGACAAATACTGTATATTATGCATATGTATGGAATTTAGAAAGATAGTACCAACAGTCCTACATGCAGGGCAGTAAAGCAGACACAGATGTAAAGAACAGACTTTTGGACTCAGTGGGAGAAGGCAAAGGTGGGATGATTTGAGAGAACTGGACTGAAACATGTACACTGCCATATGTAAAATAGATGACTAGTATAAGTTTGATTCATGAAGCAGGGCACCCAAAGCCAGTGCTCTGGGACAACCCAGAGTAATAGGATGGGGGAGGTGGGAGGGGGTGATCAGGATGGGGGAAACACATGTATCCCTGTGACCGATTCATGTTGATGTATGGCTAAAACCATCACAATACTGTAAAGAAATTATCTTCCAATTAAAATAAATAATTAAAAAAACAGAAAAAAAGAACTGTGAGGCCACATGGATTAATGGGTTAGTGACCCTTGAAGTCCCCTGAGGATGGCGCTGAACCTTGTATGAGACAGGAAGAAACTAGGGGTAGGTTCCAAAGTCTTAAATAAGTGTGGAAGAATGACCAGGAGGGTTTTGCATGGTATTGACCACTTGCTGAAAGAATAAACCTCAAAAAATGATTTTTTTTAATATGAGGAGTAGTTCTTTGGAAGCAGCAGTGGAGAATTAGAAAGATCCTTGATACCATCTCCTGACTATAGCACACTTAAAAGGACTTAAGGAGAAGTGGTATTCTTAGGTGAGATTCATTCATGCATTTGTACATTCATTCATGTGATAAATTGTTACAGATCAGAGACTGTATACCCTGATCTGCCTGGGGTCAGTCCTGGTTCATGCATATTTCACTGATATAATTGTTAAAAATTACCCCTGTCACTCTCAAAATGTTCCAGTTTGGATGATAAATTATATAGTCATTCTAGTTATAGAGTACTTATGGGCTGGTTAAGAGGAAAGATTTTTGTGTCTCCTTATTAAGTTTTCCATCACATCTGATTTCATTTACATGTTTGGGGATGCTCATTCACCCTATTGGGAATCATCAAATTCTACTATCAACCACCCTCATTTCTCCAATTGTTGAAAAAATTATCAGGAGAAACTGTCTGGCACACAGATATGCCCTGCTTGTAGCATTTCCCTAAGTTAAAAGTTTCATAAATAAAGAAAATGAAGTTAGCCTGTCATGGCTAACACTTGGTAAGGCCTACTTATTTTTTTTTAATATGTTTTTAAACTACCAATACATTTAGAAATATGGACCTGGGTTAACATCAGAGACACTGGCCAATCGTTTGTGGAACTCCCTTTCCCCTATTTTTTGAAAGTCAAAATTATATTTGCCAATATCCAGTATTTTAGAATTTTTCCCAGACTGCATTCCTGCTTGTCACCCCTCCCCTTCAAAAACCCTTTAGTTTTCCCTTTCTGACCTTGTGATATACAACCAACAATTTGACACTTAGCTGACCTTAAGTAATTTCCATATTTTGCTTTCTTGCCTTGGGGACTTTGCACATGTTATTTTCTTTGCCAGGAATAGCCTTCCACCCCTTTCTAGTTCTCTCTTTTGCCTTGTTAATTGCTTGTCCTTCAGTCATTGCCTTAGCTATCACCACCTCTCAGAAGTCTTTTCAGCCTCCAAGAAGCATAAAAATGTCCCCTCCTTTATGTTCCTATAGCACTGTTTCACTCTGTGATAACCTTTATCCAATGTCTATAATGGTATATTTACTTGTCTGTGTCTCTCACCAGATTATGAGTTCCATGAAGCCAGAGATTTTGTCTTGTTTATCATTGTATCCCTAGCCACCTTGTGCAATGCTTGCCTCACAGCAGACACCTAACACACACACACACACACACACACATATATATATACACACACACATATATAGAATAGCTGAATGACCAAAAGTTCTAAACCAACTTAAGATGTTTTCTTTAGCAACTATGAATATACAATCAGGATCATGGAGTAGAGTATTTTAAATGAGGTCTGATCTGGAAAACCCAGGCCTTTAGTAGCCAGATACACTTGCTAGAGCTGTTTTCCTCGCCCACAGAGGATCTCCTTTGGGAGAGCAAATTAAACATCATGTCTCATCTACATCTCTCACAGACTTACATAGTATGGAATACATAAAAGCATCTCAAAAATACTTTTCAATTTATAGATGATATTAGAGTGTCATTTTGACTGCATGTTATTTGGTGCTGTTTCCATTTAATTACTTCAGGTAATGAGATGAAAAGCCCATTTCTTGCTATTGTCATGCGAGTGTATGTTCCTTGGTTCTTTGTCTTGTCACAACAAAGATTTGGAGTGATGGACATTAAAGCCTCCTCGGCATGTCACAGCTCTCAGGTCTTGGATAGACTTATAGCTCTCAGGTCTCAAATGGACCATGTTATAGCTCTTAGACAAATCAGTGTTAAAGCTCAGTGTTACAGCTCTATTTTATTTAGAAGATAGCAGGAAAATCCATCTTCGAGGCATGAGGGCACATCGATCCAAAGACACGAGGAGAAGAGCACCCCAGCGCGCGCGCGAGAGAGAGAGAGTTAGCTTTGGCTCCTTTATTTATATGTTTATCTCTCCCTGGGCCTGTCCTATGTAAATTGGGCCGCCAGGAGTGTTTGTTTTACCTGAGGTCCTCACTCTGGTCCTTGGACCTTCTTTTGTTCCATTTTCGCGGGCTTTTCCCTTCCTTGTCTTGTAGCCACCGCCATTTTGGACTCCTTTTCCCTGTTCTACCTACGTAACACTATGATGGCCAGACCTCTCTCACAGGCATTTTTCTCTTTTGTTTACACCTATTTCTGGATCTATCTACTTCCTGATTCCTGGAGATGAGTTGGGGGTGGGAGATGGCATTTGGCTCTGGTATCTCTGTCCCAATTATCCTCAGTTCTAGACCCACACAGATAGCACAAGTGACCAACTGTATGGGGAGCACTAGTTTCTGACCTAAAAGCCCACAGTAATTCATTAGGCAAATACCCTTCCCTTATGAACCACAGCATCTTTATCTGTCAAGGGGAGGATTCAATTAGCTGGTTTCTTAGTTCTAAAATTCATCTGATTCTTTCCTTTGTAGCTTTACTTCTAACTCCACAATAGGCAGCCATCACTGAGGCTTCCAACTTACATCAAATTCTGTCATGCCTCAGATTTGAATTGTATCAAATAGATCCCCGGGAAGCATCCCAATGTGTGAATTATTAATGTTCCCACCACAAGTCTCTGTGTGAATATTTACTTAATATCACTGGGTATCTAATCCTGACAACAAATCATCATTTGAATGGTTTACTGATGTTTTCTCTTCCCTTCAGTGATTCTGCACGTCTTTCTTTCATCTTGAGGATTGTGTAATTCTTTCTTCTCCCATGAGACTCTGATACTAAACAGCAAAGGGAATGTCAACATCTGAATCTCACCTTCAATGTTTTTTTCTATTCTTTTACAGATTGTTGCATTTTCCTCTATTCTCTATCCTTTTCTACCCCTGACCCTCTCAAGTCATTCCCACATTTAGAAGCTTGTCTTTTGCCCTCCCCAATCCATAGCTCCAAGCAGCTATAGCCACAGTTCTGCTCAATGAAGTTCTTAATATGCTTCCTGATTTAGTTATTTCCCGGGGGGGGTACTTCCCATATATATTGGCTCTGTGCTCTGGGGCTTGATCAGCAGCTGTTGCATCCTTCACCTTCTCTCTGGTCTTTGCTATCCAGTACTCCACTCACTCTCTCACCCTTCACTCTCGCCTCTTATCTCCCTTCCCCTCCCCCTTCCTCTCCTCCTTTCTTTTCCCACAACAGTTGCTTCAGGCTTGGTTTCAGCCAACACTTTTCTCTGCCTACAGGTTGGAGAAGTTCTTTGCTTTCTCTGAAATATTCAGAGCTAACCCCCATTCATCACCTCTACTGGGGGTGGGTGCTGCAACATTGATTTAATTCAAGATGTAATGAAGTCAAGCTGCAGAAAAACACTTAGAATGGTAATTCTCTAGCTTGTTACAAACCACTCTCTGTACTATTTTGCAGGTTGGAAACTTGTGAAGGGAGTTGTGATCAAGTATATGCACCATTTCTTATTCATGATAAGATTGGAGAGTGCCCACCTCAATTAGGGTATGCCTTTCTGTAAGCTGGGGTGTCCTGGTCAGCTTAATCGGCCTCTGGAATGATGAACTCAATTCAAAATGTGTGGGGGAACCTGAGTTGAATTTCACTGAGTGGCATGCAGCGAGGGATTGGTGTATCAGATGGAAGTGCCTTTTGTTGTTGTTCCGTCGCTAAGTTGTGTCTGACTCTTTGCAACCCCATGGACTACAGCATACCAGGCTTCCCCGTCCTTCATTAAAGGAAGTGCCTTTAGGAGACACAGTTGGCACCAGCTCCTCCTGTCTGCTCTATTTAACTATCAATTAAAACCAACTAAAAAACATTACAGAAAATCATTCACCAAAGTGACCTGACAAATGTTATGACACATAGTCAGCTATTTTGTTGTAAACTGAGACAACAGAAGTGAAAGGTAAGCTGGATAGTGAGGCGGTCAGGAAAGACATTAATTTTGACAACCCATATCCAACAAATCAACAGGCTTGTGGCTGGAAGGACAGCGATTTCTCACAGGGGAGAAGGGAAAGGTTACCTACTCTAGTATTCTGGCCTGGAGAATTCCATGGACTGTATAGCCCATGGAGTTGCAAAGAGTCTGACACGACTGAGTGACTTTCACTTTCAGAACATTCTTTCACTCCTTACCTTGTGTCCTTGCAGTTCAGAACTAGAAAATATCGTGTTTTCCCTTAAGCTTCTTTAAATGGGACACCCCCATCATGAGTGAACTCTGCCAATTCTCTTTGGCATGGTATCTCTGGGTGGAAAATAGGGCAAACTGAGGAGAAATGTAAGGATCTAGTGTCAGTCATTGTGCATTTCTCTAGGATAAGGTTGAGGGGGTTCATCATGGAGTATTCCTAAAAAGATTGACTATGCCCTTGTTAGATTGAGTGACAAGGGTGAGGGAGAGGTTTGTGACCTCAGTGCCCCTTGGCTGCCACCCACCCCACCCTTCTCTAACCTTAGAGTAAAGCAGGGGAAGAAAAGAGGTAGTAAGAAATGCTGGTTTCCCCTGCTGACCCCAGTTCTCTTTTCCTTTTCTCTATTATACCTATCCTAGTCTCAACTTTACAGGAAGAATTGTGCTAATGCTCTGGTAGAATTGGGAAAGCAAATGCAACCTCCTAGCTAACTAGGTGGCTTAACATAATGGAAACAGCCTAGTATATATAGTTTAAGAGACAGATGACTCATGTTTGAATTCCGGCTCTAGTCTACGGCCATACCACCCTGAACACACCCGATCTCGTCTGAATTCTGACTGTATCATTTTTTGCTCTATGTGAGTGAAAGTTGCTCAGTCGTGTCCAACTCTTTGCAACCCCATGGACTATAGAGTCCATGGAATTTTCCAGGCCAGAATACTGGAGTGGGTAGCCTTTCACTTCTCTAGGGGATCTTCCCAACCCAGGGATCGAACCCAGGTCACCCACATTGCAGGTGGATTCTTTACTAGCTGAGCCACAAGGGAAGACCAAGAGTACTGGAGTGGGTAGCCTATCCCTTCTCCAGCCGCTCTTCCAAACCCAGGAATGGAACCGGGTCTCCTGCATTGCAGGCAGATTCTTTACCAACTGCGCTATCACAGAAGCACTTTTGCTGTATGATCTAGTGCAAATTGCTTAATTTCCTTGTGTTTCAATTTTATTTTCTGTAAAATAACATGGCAATATTAGTACCTACCCCAATGGGATGTCAAGAGAATTAAACAACTTACTAAATGTAACACCCTAAGAAATATGCTTTATAATTAATAAGACCTATATGAGAGTTTGCTCCAAGTATTCATGGAAAAGCCCTAAAACTGAAGTTACACTGATCTTCATCATTTATAAATCATTTCACTTTCTGTCTTCAGCATCGTTACTATAAAATGGGAGAAAAACTCTAGTACTAAATGAAATAATATACATCAAATATACAGCACATAAGAGGCACATGGGGATTCTTTTTTCATTCCTCCATCTTTTATTTCTTATAAAGAACCAATGCTTTAAGCCCTGGCAAATCCGATGCCCTTAAGCCTCAAGATCCTTTCTCTAACTTGTTTTCACTAAGAATTCTAAAACCAAGTGATCTCTGCCAACTCTATTCCATTTCCATTATTTATTTAGGTAATGGCATTATTACTGCCATTTACTATGCATCCATTTATTGAAATGGCACTGCAGTGGCTGCTGAATGGGGCTATGCCACCATCTCTGAGAAACGTTTTCTAACACCTTTACCTTGACCACCCTTCCCTTGCCCACCCTACCCCCAGTCAATTCTTTTCTCTGTGCTTCCATAGCACCTTATGCATGATTTTACCTCTATCACAGTTTATTGAATGAGTGAGTGATGAAAGAAAGACAGAAAGACAAAAAGAAGCTTATCTCAGGTTCCAGAATATGCAGATATCACTCTGCCACTAATGACTAATGAAATTGATGATCAAGCCACACTACCTTGCCTAATTTCACCCATAAACATGATTTAAGTTTGTTTCTGTTTGATATTCAAGGTGAAATTGTGTATTAAGTTGGAAGCCAATTTTTATTAAATATTTATGATACCTCTTTCTTGACAGTACTATGCTACTAGGTACACTGAAACTATAAAGATAAGTAAGACACAGTTGTTCCCCTCAATTAGCTCAGAATCAAGCGAGGGAGCTGAGAGAAACATGTGAAGAGAAGCCTAAGGACATCAGCCAGTGGAATGTTGCCGGGAAAGTGTGGTCTTAGGGATTACATACCCTGGGAACCCTGTCTCCTCCATTTATAAGCCATTAACAAATAACTTAGCCTTACTATGCCTCAGTTTCTTCATTTATAAAATGAGGCTGTTAATCAAAGTACTTAGCTCTGAGCTTCATGGGAGGATTAAATGAGATCATGCATTTAACTCCTTAGCATGATACTTGGGCAAACACTAGGCACCTCAGTAACAAATAAATTTATATTAAAAAAATAAAGGTTTACTCATAATGTTTGGTTTATGTTTATTGCAGTCTACATAGTGCAAATATGAAAAAAATCGAATTATCTTAATGGAAGATCTATAATTGATTTAATCTAATGTATTTCTGAAAGATTAATAAAGTACTTTTCTCATGGCAAAAAAAAAAAAAAAAGTCAGCCGCTAGTAGTAAAGTCAACAGTTTGATGAAGACACTGAGAATTCCAGAGTTGAGAGGCAAATACATCAGTGTGGGCTGGAGACCAAGTCACTGCAGCTCCATTTTGCAGGGTATAATTTCACTTAGAATCTGATTAAGAGAAGTGCTAAGAAAGAGGAAACAGCATTTCAAGCAAGGGATGCAGTGTGTGCGAAGGTGTGCTGGGGAAAGGTACATTTGGGGAACAGTGGTTATACTACTCTGAAGAAGGAAGTTCATGCAAGGGAGAGTTGGGCAATAAGGAAGGGGAAAAAAACTCGAGGAAAACGTACATTCAGACTATACTCAAATCCTGGATATACCACTTCTAATTGTAAGATTTTAGATAAGCTACTTAATCTCTGTATTCCAATTTCCTCATCATTAAAATTCACTTCCCTGGCCTTTCTTCAATATTTCCCTTGTCCCACTCAGTCTTCCTAGAAGGCATTGTCTCAACAATTTTATGTGAAATAGCCCATTTAATCTTCACCATAACCTTATCATGAAAGTGCTCTTATTATACTCTTTTTGTAATTGAGGAAAGTGAGACAGACAGGTTAAGTAACTCAATGAATATCACACAGTGATAGGGACACAAGTTGAACTCAAGCCTTTTTTTTTTAATTTGAAAGCTAAGGGAAAGCAAGCAACATGCTAGTGTATTGAAAGAAATAGGTTTATAAATCATGGCTGTCTGATCTAAAGTTTAGGCATAGTTTGTCTTGGCTGATACAACTGGCTAATTACCCTACCCATTAGTTAAATAATGATAGCTACCCTTATTGAACTGTGGTGTTGGAGAAGACCCTTGAGAGCCCCTTGGACTGCAAGGAGATCCAACCAGTCCATTCTGAAGGAGATCAGCCCTGGCATTTCTTTGGAAGGAATGATGCTAAAGCTGAAGCTCCAGTACTTTGGTCACCTCATGCGAAGAGTTGACTCATTGGAAAAGACTCTGATGCTGGGAGGGACTGGGGGCACGAGAAGAAGGGAACGACAGAGGATGAAATGGCTGGATGGCATCACTGACTCGATGGACACGAGTCTGAGTGAACTTGGGGAGTTGGTGATGGACAGGGAGGCCTGGCATGCTGTGATTCATGGGGTCGCAAAGAGTTGGACACGACTGAGCGACTGAACTGAACTGAACTGAACCCTTATTGAATATTAATGTCCTATGACTTAGGCACTTTTAATACAGTCTTTTATAAACATATTTTCTTGTCACAGAAACCCTAGGAAGTAGGTACTATTAGTCGCCCTATTTTAGAGGAGGAAATAAGGACACCAAGAGTTAAATCATTTACCCAAGGCTCCCGTGGAAGAACTGAAATTTGAATTGAAGCAGCTTGGTTCTAGATACTGCTTACTGAGTCATAAGGCAGGATAGTTCAAAATAGATGAGGTTGGTTTTAGGGACACCTTATGAAAGATAGTGAAGTTAGTTTCTTGTTGTATATGATTGTTCTGGTTTCATAGTCCATTTCCCTCCCTTTCCTGCTTACACATTCTGACATTCCCTTGTCCATCTAGTTGGGGGCATTTTGGTATGTGTCTCATGTGTCAGAACAGGCTTAGAGTTGACTCGCATGTGGGAGGGGGTCATCTCTACAGGAGATTAAAAGTTACCAAGAATCAATTCACAGAGCCAAGACAGGCCCCTGCCTGGCACATTTTTCATACCCACACATTAGGACCATTGTAAATGGGCCTGGTAGGTTGAAGACTTTTAATGGCATATGTTGTGGTGTTTGGTTCTTTTTCTAGGTGTACAGCCTGTCAGCTCTATAAAGACAGCCTGGCAATGCTTTATACAAATAAAGGAAAAGACATCCACTGCTTTCCCTCTTGCTGTTGAAATAATTAGGAAGAATAGGGATAGTTTGAGGTCATATTCACCCAAAAAGTTCAAAGTCTGGCTATTTGCAGTCCATAGTTATTAATAGTTATTATTTTGTTATATTCTGTTTAAGAAACTTAAAAGGATGGACATATATCTCATGGAAGAACAAATAAAGAAAATCTTAGGTTTGTTAGTAAGTAACCTCAGGAAAACTGAAAACTTTCTTTTAGCATACTCTGTATTTTGTTTCTGATGTTTGAACCATACTCAGGACCCCATGACACTGATTTGATGAGTCCTACAGTTCCCTCAATTATATGAATTATGAAGCTTGTGGTAGAGTTGTGATTTGGTTCTATCACTTGTTTCCAGCAAATGATTTTAGAAATAAGTCCATTATCCTTTGGATCCATTGAGAAGATGCTGTATTTCTCTTAACTATATTAAGAAATACATCTCTATTCTATTTCTGCAATATACTAATTTGATCATATGTAGAAAAAAACAGTATTCTTATTAAACTGAGAGCAGTCAGAGGTTGTTTTTTTTTTTTGTAGTGATAATTACAGCTCCATTCCTCTCTCCCTACAACTTTCAGTATTTCTGGAAAAGGAGGGAAAAAGGCAAAGGAGCATTAGTTCAAGCAGAAGCAAAAAGGATGCTTCAGAAGCATCTTCCTAAATGGGGCAACTATTGAGTTGGGCAACTATTGAGTTGGGCAACTATTGAGTCTTTCCTAGAGAAGAGGGAAATATACTCCCTTGTCTCAAGGAGTTTACATTGTATAGTAGTTAGGAAAATCAGACTAATCCTTATGAGAATAACTTTTAAGTCAATGTTAGGTAATTCCAGGAGGAAGAGAATATAAGCTGAGAAATTCTTCATACCCAAACCTCACTCTCTGAGAGACCTCAGGATGTGTCCCTCATTAATAGAATCTCTAAGAAACAGGTAAATATTCCAATATTTCTTCCTCACACAAATTGTTTCAGATGGCTTCCCACTAATTTTCCAATGATTTCATTTTTCAGTGATCTTTCCAATTGTCTTATTGCATAATATAGGCAACTTTTGTTAGGTGCTTGGAATAACCCATTTTTTTCAGCATATATTTGTTGAGTACCAATTGTATTTCTGGTGCTGTTCTAAGAGTTGGGGATATGTCAGTGGGAAAAAAGTAGATCAAAATCTCTGCTCTCATGAAGGTTATATTCCACTGGGACTATGTTAATGATCCTTACTATCACCTATAGTAACACTTTATGCAAGGGTTCACCCCACAGATATTTGCTCAAAAAGAAAATATTTGAGCATAGACATGAACAATTAGGAGAGTGAGCTGGAGGAAGAGTTTTAGAGGTATAAGAGCAGAAAGTGCCAAAGCTCCTGCATGAGAGTGTTCAAAGAACAGGTTAGTGGAATAGAAAGGACGCTAGTATGTCTGGAATGCAAGGGATAAAGGAGACTGGATTCAAATTTCTATTGAGCACTCACTGTATGTTTCTTACTGTGCTAAGCATCAGTGATACAATGGGAAGCACAACAAATACAATCCCTGCCCCTTCTCCCAACTTACAGTCTAATGAGGGAGATAGACATCAATTAAATATAATCACTTAGGCAAATCTAAAGGTCCAACTTTGAAATGTGCTGGGAAGAAAGACTTCCACGTGCTGTGAGAGAATAATTATGAGGGCCTAATTGAGACTGGCAGATCAAGTAAAGCTTCTCAGGGGAATTGCTATGTAGTAGAGATTTGAGAATGAACAAGAGCTAAGTAGGTGAAGAAAAAGAACATTTTAGGCTGAAGGAACAGTGTATTCAAAGACCCCCATGGCAACTGAGACATGGGAAGGAAGAAGGTCTGAAAGAAGGCTAGTGTGATTGATTGTAGAGAATAGGGGATGTATGTTTTGAGGTGTGGTTGGAGATACAGTAGGGGACAAGCCATGGAAGGCCATGTTAAGTTCTGTTTTCTAAAAGCAGTGGGAAACCACTGAGTAGCTCAGATGTGTGTATTACAACCTGATTGGCTTTCTGTAAAGGTCACTCTGACTGCAGCGTGGATTGGCTGAAGGTGGCAAGTATGTATGCGGGAGGATATTGTGGTAGTCAGATGAGGGATGGTTTCTTGGACTATGGAGGAGACTATGGCAGGAGAGAAGTAGGTGAATTCAGAATATGTTTGCAAGGTTGGGCTTACAGGATTTGTTGAATAAAGTGGGAATGAAGAGGGATGTGTCAAAGGAAATTTCCTAGGTTTTTCACCTGATGCAGATAGGTGGGTGTTGGTATTATTTATTCATTGAGTTTAGGAGTACAGGAAAAGGATAGACCATAATGTGGAGGAGAAGGTAATGATTTCCATACACAGATATGAAGAACTGTGTATTATCCTGTGTTCAATTTGGTTGAGAGTACTAACAAGGGAAAGTGAAAGAAAGTGAAATTGTTAGTTGCTCAGTCATGTCTGACTCTTTGCGACCCCATGGACTGTAGTCCACCAGTCTCCTCTGTCCATGAGAATCTCCAGGCAAGAATACTGGAGTGGGTTGCCATTTCCTTCTCCAGATCCATCCCCTACCTTCTGGCCTGCTTTCACTCTCACCACTTTCTCTTATCTAGTATGAGCTTCAGCCAACAGACTGGGACACTTAGGACCTTCCTTTGAGGCTGGAACAAGCTGCAGGCCCTGTTCCATAATGTGGAGTTAACATTCTTAATGCATCCAGACCCATCTAAAAGTCAGCCACAGGGGGTTGAAGGATGGGAAGTCATGAGCTGAAGCAGAAAGGGAAGATTCTTGTGGGGTGCAGTGTGGCTCCCTGATGTTGATATATAGACAACAACGAGGGAATTTAAGTCAGTTCAGGAGTCAGGCACAAGTTGTACAAGTGAAATTAATCCTGCTCTTAACAGGCATTTAAAAATTTTGTGCACTGCCATTTTCAATTTAATTGCTAAAATTTAGGTTCTGTGAGAGCAAAGACATTGTTTTGTTCACTGCTATATCCCCAGAACTTATAACAAGGCATAATATGAAGTAGTAACCCAATAAATATCCTTTGAATAAATCAATGAATGAATACTGCCATTCATTCAAAACCAGAACTTTTTCTTACAGCTTTTCTGATGACTCAATAAACACGGCCCTTTCTGTACAATTCTAAAAACTGTAGGTTCCTCAGATGCTGTCTACAGAATCACCTAGAACAAAGCCCCTTTCCTATATACCCAGCCCCTGAAGTGGCTGGTCATGTTTTAAAGCTTTCATCATCAATTTCAAAATCCACATTTTCTCAAAGTTCTCATCCCTCAGTCACCTTCTTACCAGCCTTTCTAGGTGTCACTGAAGGAAGGTATCTTACTTCTACAGACCTGATTTCCATACACAGTGTTTTCCTAAACCAGAACTCTTTTCACTTTGTAACTCTAGTATAAGATAAAAAGGAGGTGATCAAACTATGGTTGATTAAATAAGAAGCAAAATGCATTTTGCTGTTGAGTTCATTTTCTTGCACCTTCAGCTCATGCACAGTCCAACACTCACACTATCAAGGTACAAGAAGGGAACTTACTAATCACATCCCTTTGTCCATTTTTTGGGCTGTTTCTTTAACAAGTAAGATTTAGCAAAGCTTTTTCCTAAACCACAAATTTGAGACTGATGATTTGTCTTGAAATTGTTAAAACATTTCTTCTCTCATTCTGCTGTTTCATAATAACCTTGGTTTTATTTTGAATGTTGAACTTGGTTTTGATTTAGTTTATTTCTAATTTGGAGGCAAGCAATAAATAACATTTTTTTGTGTTGTCGAAGCAGAAATATTTATAATCAAGCTGTGAATATCTGTTTATGCTACATTTATACATACTGAAGAGAAGACTGTCACCTAAGTTTCTGGTTGACTGAGTCTGAATAAGTTGATGCAAATTTAATCAACAGATTGGATGGAAAGGGATTGTCACCTGCTAATTGAATGGAATAACAGAGGAAGAAAGATTTAAAACTTAGCTGTCTTTTGCCAAAGGGGTAAATCTGAAGAAAGGTTTTTAAAAATGTCTTTTTAAAAGCTGAAATAGCAATTTTCAACTCATTGCTTTTGTGGCAAGTGACATGAAAATGCATTTTTGTGTCCAATTCCTCTACATTGTTTTGCTGCCATAAAGTTTCTAGGTGCCAACTGGGATGTCTTCTTGCCAAGAGAAGGAAGAGTTCTTGTCTGATAGAGAGTATCAGTTAGACAGCTGTCATTTTCATCTGCTTATTTGGCAAGTTGAAGTTTACCTGCATTATCTGCATGCCTTTTGCCAAAGAAATAAGCAACAGGAAGGTGAGGATTGAGAAAGACAAGAGTTCTGTTAACATACTTAAAGTTCTGCTGCAGACTTTTCTCCCAATAGCAGGGTTTCAACTGTTTCCAGAAATGTCCAGTTATTCTCTACCCCAGACCCCAAACTTTCCAACCTCTTTTAGCTACATGATGTGTTTTTTCTGTTATTGATTTATTTCCTTGCTTTACTCCGTTCTACTCTTTAATCTCCAAATAAGTTTGGAGTGCCTTTTATTCAACCCCTAATTGTGGACTGGATTCATGAGTCGGGAAGATACTTTACCAGTACTGCTCTGACTAGGTAAAAAACGCTGGTGCAATCAATGGAGAGTCAGCAAGGGCACTGTGTGGGCAGTCATCTATTCAATACCAAGTTGACCACTCAATCCTATGGCGAAGGCTACACCCAAATCATCCCAGCATGCTTCTATTTAAATAAATTTATATTAAAAAATACAATTCTTAGAAAGTTTATTTTTTATAATTACAAAAGAAATTACTGATATTTATAAAAGAAAAAAGGTTGGAAAATGCAAAATAAACAAAGACTAAAAAGTCACAAAAAAAGATAACTTATGCTGCTTTGATTTAACATATTATCTTTCTTTTGGTCTTTCATGGATGTTAGGACTTATTTCAATTACTGCTGCAAAATTTAGTGGCTAAAAACAATAATGGTTTCTTAAATTTCATTATTCTGCGGTGTTGACATGGCAGTTTTGTTTCATATGCTGTCAGTTGAGATGTTGGGATGACTGTGCTGTGCTGTACTAAGTCGCTTCAGTTATGTCTGAGTCTTTGTGACCCTATGTACTGTAGCCCACCAGGCTCCTCTCTCCGTGGGATTCTCCTGGCAAGAATACTGGAGTGGGTTGATGTGCCCTCCTCCAGGGGATCTTTCCAACCCAGGGATTGAAGCTTTGTCTCTAAAGTCTCCTGCATTGGCAGGCATTCTCTTTACCACTAGCACCACCTGGGAAGCCCTCTGGGATGACTGAAAAAAGTGAAGTCGCTCAGTCGTGTCCGACTCTTTGCGACCCCATGGACTATAGCCCACCAGGCTCCTCCGTCCATGGGATTCTCCAGGCAAGAATACTGGAGTGGGTTGTCATTTCCTTCTCCAGGGCATCTTCCCGACCCAGGGATTGAACCCAGGTCTCCTGCATTGCAGGCAGACGTTTTAACCTCTGAGCTAGAAGATCCAAAATGATCTCATTCACATTACTAACTGTTGGCTGAGAAATCATCTGGACTCTTGGCTGAGGGCTTGGTTTTCCTTCATTCAGCCCTCTTCACAGGACTGCTTGGGCTACCTCATAGCAAGACAGTTGGATTCAAGAAGGAGAGTACTAAGTGGCAAAAACAGAAACTTCAGATCCCTTAAGACCTGACTTCAGAGGTTACAAAACATCATTTCTGCCACATACTATTGGTGAAAATGAGTCACAATGCCAGCTCAAAATCAGTGTGGGATGGGAACTATGCAAAGGTGTGAACGCTGGGAAGTATAGTTCACTGGGGGTCATTTTTGGAGACTAGCCACCACAAAGCACATCCTATCCCTTGATTCCAACAGTCTTTGCTTCTCTGAAGCTACAGCTGGGTAGATTTGTAGGGATGAGGATGATGATGGTGGTGGTGTGTATATGCATGGGAGTGAGGTTGAGAGGATCAACTGAATGTGCCACTGGGCTCCCTGATATTAAATGATTCCTAATTTATGGTTTTTGCCCTATTTCTAAGTAGCTGACCACTGAGGAAGTTGATGAAAATTAAGGTCTCAAATATCACGTCCTCAAAGAATTCTTGGGGAATTCCTCTAGTTATTCTCTACTTTCATGTCATCATAGTTTTTATAATTTCTATTATATATTTCTCTTTTTTTTGGTTCTAACTCTGACATTTTATTTATTTTGTTTTTATAAATTTATTCATTTTAATTGGAGGCTAATTACTTTACAATATTGTAGTGGTTTGCCATGCATATTTCTTTTCTATACATCTATGTGATTACTTGTTTTATGGTGCCTTGTTCACAATCCCACGTATCACATGAAGGCAGGCACTTAATCCGTCTTGTTAAGACCAGTACCTGGCACAGAGTCTGATAGAAAGTAGGCACCTGTTGAATAAATGGGTAACTGAAAGGGAACCTAGATGTCTATCCTCATCACTCATTCAATCACATACATGCAACCAAAGTAAGCTGGTTCTAATTTATAAATAGAAAGGTCTTAATAACTATCTTCCCCAAATCCATGGGAGATAAGGTGATAGAGGGAAATTTCAATCAAACTAATTCCTGTTGTGACATCAGCTTTCTTTTTTAAAGAGGTAATTGTGTTTATTTGTTTTCTTATTTATTTTTTACTGCTCTGGGTCTTCGTTGCTGCACGGGCTTTTCTCTAGTTACAGAGAGCAGGGGTTATTCTCTAGCTGTGGTATGCAAGCTTCTCATTGTGGTGGCTTCTCTTGTTGCAGAGAAATGGGTCTAGGACACAGTTTTCAGTAATTGTGGCATGTGAGCTCAGTAGTTGTGGCCCCTAGGCTGTAGAGCACAGGCTCAATAGTTGTGGCACGCAGGCCTAGTTGCTCTGCTGCATGTGGCACCTTCCCAGACCAGGGATTGAACCTGTGTTCCCCACAGTGGCAGGTGGATTCTTTACCACTGAGCTACCAGAAAAGCCCTTGACATTTGTTCTCTATATGAGAAGTCTATTTTCAGGTTCTGTATTGGAAATCTCAATTTCATTCCCAAGATTTGTCCCTCTCTTTCCAGTGGCTCTGAATTGCTAGCTGGATGTGTCATGTCTACCTTCAATATAACCAATCCCATTCAGCATTCCAATGCAGAGTAAGTCATCCTCAGTTGCTCTCCTTTGCTCCCCAGCAATCCAATCAAGTCACCAAGTCACATTAATTTTATCCTTCAAATAACTCTCAGATTTATTCTTTTGTCTCTAATCTTTCTGCCCCTGCCTTAATTCGGCAACCACCATGTATGCTTCAATCCTGTTAACCTTCTGTTCTCTGCCATTGATACCAACATTTCCAATTACCTTTGATGTTTTGTTCATATTCTCTTTTCCATACCCAGTCAAGGTCAATTCTCTCTTCTGTTATATTCCTATGGTTGCTATCATAGACTGGATCTCTGTTATTTTTATATATTGGACATTTATTTTACATATATATCACACATATATATATACACACACACGTACAATTCATTCTTTAAATTCAACATTCATTGAGCATCTGCTCTGTACCAGGCATTGAAGATACAGCAATGTTTGTGACACAGTTTTTGCCTTTGAGGAACATAATAATGATTGTTATTGGAATCTGTTACTGCTATTAAAGGTCCTGTTTTGAAACAAAGCACAAAGCAACAAACTGTGTCTGATGGATTGAGAAATGTGAAAAGATAGGAGTGGAGAAATTGTAGGCAGGCAGGTCAGATAGAAAAAGGAAACTACATTTGAACTGACTCTTAAAGGAAGAGGAGTTTAGTGATCAGGGAAAAGAAATGTGTGGAAAAAAAGATGAAGCAAAGCACATGAAAGGCATCAGGGAATGAAAAAAAAAACATTAAATATGGCTGGAAAACAGAGTATGCAGGAAAGAGAGGAGAAAGATGAAGCTAAACGTTGAAGGGTTATGTATAATGAACTATGTAGGTTTTTATTTGAATTGAAGGATTTTAAGCAGGGCAATGATATGGTTAGATTTACATTTTAGAAAGCTCAGTCTTATGGCCAGTGTGGAGAATGAATCCATTTGAGAGATGATAAAAGTGGAGAAAGGTTTATAAAGACAAGCAATTATGGGGATCTGAAGTAAAGTGATGATGTGAAAATTAATAACAGAGGACACAGTGGAAGAAGAACAAGGAGAAAAGACTGAAACAGAGAGATTAGGTAATATAAGGACTGAAGTAAAATTTGTCAATTTGGTTGCTTTAGCAAAAGTGATATCATGTAGTGGTAGAAACTGAGACCAGATTCCAGGGTAGGAGGTGAGGAAGTAGAGACAGGGTAGACAAATATTTACAGGCACGTGGAATGAAGAATATGAACTAGGATGATGTTTATAGGGGGAAAATGGGTTAAATGAACTCTTTTGTTGGCTTGATATTGTTTTTTAGTGCATGAGAATTTAGGGTATATATTCGCTGAGAGGGAAAAGTCTGCATAAATAGAGGTTGAGTTTACTGGAGAAAAACAGGGAATAGCTGTTGGAAAAGACCCCCTTTGGAGCTGAAAGGAGATGGACAGAATGGAGCCCAAGAGGAGAGTGGTATACCTTTCACTCCCATTCTGCAGTAGTAATAAGGTGATCTTAGAATCAAATAGCCCTAGGTTTAAATCCCCCACTTGCTATCTGATTAAATCAACCACTTGCTATCTGGATGAACTTCACAAGCACTGAACCACTCCAGGCTTCAATTTTCTCAGTTACTAATTGAGGATAACCAAGCCTTTCTCACAGTGTAGTTTCAAGGATTGCATGAGATAGTAAGTGCTCAAAATGATAGCTATCATTACTAAGAAAAATGGATGGGACAAGCTAGAGATAAATTCGGCAGTAGAAAGTCAAGAATGGAAGGCATTCCTAAGTACTTTGCTGCTGCTGCTGCTAAGTCGCTTCAGTCGTGTCTGACTCTGTGCGACCCCATAGACGGCAGCCGACCAGGCTCCCCTGTCCCTGGGATTCTCCAGGCAAGAACACTGGAGTGGGCTGCCATTTCCTTCTCCAATGCATGAAAGTGCAAAGTGAAAGTGCAGTTGCTCAGTCGTGTCCGACTCTTAGCGACCCCATGGACTGCAGCCTACCAGGCTCCTCTGACCACATGATTTTCCAGGCAAGAGTACTAGAGTGGGGTGCCATTGCCTTCTGCAACCTAAGTCCTTTTAACTCATCTCAAAAAGGTCAGTTGCTGAAAGTGCAAGCAATGGATCAGGTAAAAGGCTGAATAAATGTATTTAAGAGCTTGGAACATGTTGAGAGGAAAGACAGAGGGGAATGCTGAGGAACAAGATTGCTGAGCAACATCAACAGCCCTGACTTGTTTCCTGTCCTCCAGTTTCTTGGCTTCAAATCCATCTTGCACAGTGACACTTGATTAATATTCTCAAAAGGACACATTCAGCATGTCACTCTTATATATGTCTGCTAAATAAGTCCATGCTTCTTTGTTTGGCATTTGAAGCAATCTACATTCAGATCTCTTCCTATCATGCCAGGTTCTATAAATCTATAAACTAGCCGAACTCTTTACTGTTTCCCATATATGTATTCTGTCTTCTCAATTCTGCACCTTTGTTTATAGTACTCACTATATCCCCAACCTGCGGTTAACTCCAGAAGTTTATAAAGTGTCAGCTTCAGAGTGCTGAAGAACTGAGCTACAATTCAGTTACTGCCACTGATCAGCCATATAATCTTAGGCAAAGGCTTTGCTTCTCTGTGCCTCAGTTTCCTCATGTACAAAAAAGAGATAATAATAATACATATTGTGCAGGGTTATTGAAAGTGTTGCACTAACATGTAAAAAAAAAAAAAACAATGGTAGAGTGTCTAAGTGGTAACCATCAGTCATGTACTTAAGAAACATTTACAGATCACTTAGGCTAGAATCTGCCTGAAATGCAGGAGACCCTGTTTTGATTCCTAGGCCAGGAAGATCCACTGGAGAAGGGATAGGCTACCCACTCCAGTATTCTGGCCTAGAGAATTCCATGGACTGTATAGTCCATGGGGTTGCAAAGAATCGGGCATGACTGAGTCACTTTCACTTTCACTTAAGCTAGAGTAGGCACTGTGCTAGGACTCATGAAACAGTGATGAACATTACACTTGAAACCTACAGGCCTAGTGAAGGAGACAATGCCTAATTTAGTATAAGCATATCAAGGATGGCCTCATGGAAGAGTTGGTTTTGGAATGAATTTTAAAGAATTTATAGACATTGTCAGACAGTGAAGATATGTAAGTAGGGTACTCTAACTTTTTGAGGAGCTTCTGAGAAGATGAGAAAGCAACCAAAAGCCTGGTTCATTTGCTGAGTAACACAAAGAGATCATGAACTGGTTGGAATTGTTATCATGAGAAATGGAGACTTAATCTAAAGCAAGAAAGATGTTCATTAACAGAATATTTGGTAACTTTGGATATATGATTGGAAGAGATGGAGGAAGGCAGACAATGGTAAGAGATACAATCAGATAAGTGGTCATGGGTAAGACCATGTAGGGCTTTATAGAACGTAAGAAATTTGAATGTTATCCTTCTGGTGATGAGCTGTCATAGAATTTTTTAGCAGTGGTCACAAGACAGGAAAAGGTCGTTTTTCATTCCAACTCCAAAGAAAGGCAATGCCAAAGAATGTTCAAACTACTGTACAATTTCTCAGTTTCACATACTAGCAAGGTAATGTTCAAAATCATTCAAGCTAGGCTTCAGCAGTACATGAACTGAGAACTTCCAGATGCACAACCTGGATTTAGACAAGGCAGAGGAACAAGAGATCCAATTGCCAACATTTGTTGCATCATAGAGAAAACAAGGGAATTCCAGAAAAAACATCTACTTCTGCTTCATTGACTATGCTAAAGTGTTTGACTGTGTGGAGCACAACAAATTGTGAAAAATTCTTAAAGAGACAGGAATACCAGACCACCTTATTTGCCTCCTGAGAAACCTGTATGCAGGTCAGGAAGCAACAGAACCAGACATGGAACAACAGACTGGTTCAAAATTGGGAAAGGAGTATGTCAAGGCTGTATATTGTCACCCTGCTTATTTAACTTATAGGTAGAATATATCATGCGAAATGCTGGATTGGATGAATCACAAGCTGAAATCAAGATTGCTGGGAGAAATATCAACAACCTCAGATATGCAAATGATACCATTCTAATGGCAGAAAGTGAAGAGGAACTAAACAGCCTATTGATAAGGGTGAAAGGAGAGTGAAAAAAACTGGCTTAAAACTCAACATTCAAAAAACTAAGATCATGGCATCTGGTCCCATCACTTCATGGCAAATAAAAGTGGGAAAAGTGGAAGCAGTGACAGATTTTATTTTTTTTGGCTCCAAAATCACTGCGAATGTTGACTGCAGCCATGAAACTAAGATACTTGCTCCTTGGAAGGAAAGCTATGAAAACGTAGACAGCATATTAAAAAGCAGAGACATTGCTTTGCTGACAAAGGTCCATATAGTTAAAGCCATGGTTTTTCCAGTAGTCATGAATGGATGTGAGAGTTGGACCATAAAGAAGGCTGAGCACTGAAAAATTTATGCTTTTGAATTGTGGTGTGGAGAAGACTCTTGAGAGTCCTTTGGACTGCAAGGAGATCAAAGAAGTCAACCCTAAAGGAAATCAACCCTGAATATTTATTGGAAGGACTGATGCTGATACTGAAACTTGAATATTTTTACCACCTGATGCAAAGAGATGACTCATTGGAAAAGACCCTGATGCTCGGAAAGATTGAGGACTGGAGGAGAAGGGGACAACAGAGAATGAGATGATTGGATAGCATCACTAATTCAGTGGACATGAGTTTGAGCAAACCTTGGGAGATAGTGAAGGACTGGGAAGCTGCAGTCCATGGGGTTGGACACAACTTAGTGACTGAACAACAATAAGAATAACATCATTTATATATATTATAGATACCTCATTCTGGCTGCTGTATGAGGAATGGGGAGGTATTGGGGTTGGACTAGAACATGGAGACCGTTAGGTAAAGGCTATACATGATGGTTGCCGAATTAAGGCAGAGACAGAAAGACTAGAGACAAAAGAATAAATCTGAGAGTTTTAAAGATAAAATCTGAGAGTTTTTTAAATTTAATTTATTATTTTTTAATGTATTTATTTATTTTTTATTTTACTTTACAATTCTGTATTGGTTTTGCCATACATTGACATTAATCAGCCATGGGTGTACATGTGTACATATTTTAAAAAGGATGTATGGCAAAAACCAATACAATATTGTAAAGTAATTAACCTCCAATTAAAATAAATAAATTTCTATTTAAAAAAATTAAAAAATAAAAAGGATAAAATTAATGGGACTTGGTTACTTGATTGGATTGCTGGGGAGCAAAGGGAAGCAATTAAGGATGACTTACTGGTTTCTGTACTGAGGAGTTTGTGGATATGGATCAATTTATTGAAAATTAAAATACAGAAGAAGGAACAGGTTTCAGGGGAGATAGACGATAAGGCTTGTTTCGTAGATGTTGAATTTGAAGAGCCCAGGAAACATCAGTGTGAAGATTTTCAGCAGGCTTTTGGACACAAGTATCAAGTTCCAGGCAAGATAATATAGATGTAGATTTGGGAGGCACTTTATTATCAGAAGTACTTGAAACAAAGAGAGTGAATTTACTGTCCAAGGGAGAGTTTATAGAGGAAGAAGCAATGACAAGAAGGAGAGTCTGGGAAAACTCTTCATTTGAGAAGAAGGTAAATAAAGAAGAGTCTAAAAGAATATCAAAGCATAGTTGGAAAAGTAGGAGGAGACTCACGAGCGAAAGACATTACAAAAACTAACATTGGAGAGAGTTTCAAAAGGGGATTGGTCCAATAAGTCAGATTCTGCTAAGAGTTGCAGGTGTAATTAGAACTGAAAAGTGTCCATTGATTTGAGTGAGAGGAGATTACCAGGAAACTTACCACATGGGAATAGTAGGGGCAGGAGCCTGACTCCAATAGGTTGAGAAGGGAAAGTAATGAGGAAGTGGAGAGACTAAGTGTAAACAACTTACTCTACACGAGTGGTTATAAAAGGGAAAAGGACGATCTTCCAACTTCCAGAATGACTATGGAGCTGAAGGACATTTCTCCCTCAGAAAAACATTTAGTAAGCTGGCAAAATTATCAAAGTCTCTGGAGATTGATTAAAGGTCTTAACAAAGTTGAGAAATGTTTATTTTAAAAATATATAAAAACAAGAATAGTGGAAAGAGGCCAGGGCTTTTGGGGCAGATATTGCAACCATCCCTGGCAGCTCTGTCATGCAGAACTATTTCAACAGTCTCTGCTGCCAAGTGATGATTCTCATCTCCCCAGACCCCTGGGATGGATAAGCTATTTTGTGTGCTTTTGGAAGTTGGTAAACTTCAGCAATTCATTTTCCATAGCTCTGTTACATGGAAGATCTATATACAATAGGTGGCAGTAACCAGGATGCACCTGTTCCCCACCCCAACTCCCACGATATATGGAGAATCCAGGCAGGGCAAGGCAGCTGATGAAGAAAATAATCCCTCTTTCCAGCAGAGCTCTGTCTTATGAGAGAGCTGTTCCAAAGCACTTGGTAGATGAGTCATAGCTCCCACAATGCCAAGATTTCCAGGGTAGAAGACCTACTCCAGGTAGAATCAGTGACCAGTGAACATTGCAGATCCTATCTTCTCCAGTTCTTAACTACAAAAATGCATACTACATTGTGTCAGCAACTGGGGGTGACACCAGTGCCTCCTGCATGTACCCGTGCCTCCTGCATACTCAGGCACACACAAACATACACCACTGACTCTAGAGGGAGGATCTAGGTGGAGTATCTAGTACCTAACAGGTTTCCCATTTCTTATTCCCACTCCACCCACCAGTTCCTGATCTATAATGCAAAACTTCTTCCCAGAAGCAGATCTGAGCAAGCCTAAAAGACTGGCAACACTGTATCTCTGCCAAGGAATGCAACTACAATTAGATCAGACTGTGGAGCAATTTATGCTGCAAAGCATTCTTGAAAACTATAGAGCAATCATCAGCAATTAACAGAGGCCAACAGCTGGGTATAATACTAATAGGAGCAGATTAGCCACAAGTTTAATAAGAACACCAGGGAGAGAGATAGTCAAAGAGAGACAGATTAAAACTACAGTCATTCCTGGTGGGCAGGAAAACTGTGCATGTGTAAGGCTGTACCCTCTGACGAGCAACAGAAGCTCTGTATCAAGGGAGAAATAGACTTCGCTGAAATAGTCCGACTAAATCACAAAACAAACAAATAAACAATCAAGCAATAAAAACCTAAACTGGAGAGAGGGAATCTATATTCAGAACTGTTTTACTATATCATCTAAAATGTCCATTTTAACAAAAAATTGGAACATGCAAAGAAACAGAAAAGTATGATCCATATACAGGAAAAAAGCATGCAATGGAAACTGCCTTTGAGGGGACCTGGATATTGACTAAGTAGGCAAAGACTCATTATAAAGGTGTTCAACTAGGTAATAAAAATCTTTCTTAAAAATTAAAAGAAGTATGATGACATATCTTACAAAATAGAGAAATTATAAAAAAGAATCAAAACGAATTTCTAGATTTGAAAAGTATAATAGCCAAAATGAAAAAAGTCAGTAACAGGGCTCAACAATAGATCTGAGTGGGCAAAAGAAAGAAAAAAATCAGTGAACTTGAAGATAGATTTAAAATATTAGGCAATCTGAACATAGAGGAAAAAGAGCAAAAAACAATTGAACAGGGATTCAGATAAATATGGGACCTCATTCAGTATGCCAGTATATGCATGGTGGGAATACCAGAAGGAGAATAGAGAGAGAAATGAACAGGAAAGTACATAGAAATATTGGTTGAAATTTTCCCAAATTGATTGAAAATATTAATCTACATATGCAAGAAGATTAATAAGGTCCAAGAAGAATAAATTTAAGAAGATCCACATACAAACATATAGTAGTCAAAATGCTGGAAGACGACAAAGAGAAAATCTTGAAATCAGTGAGAAACAATTGATTCATTATGTTCAAGGATGACACAATAAGATGGATAAATGGCTTTTCATCAGAAACAATAGAAGCCAGGAAGCAGTGACATGACATCTTAAAAGAGGTAAAAAGTCTGCCAAGCAAGTGTCTGATACAGTTGACGTTTCAACAGAAAGAGTTTGAACTGTGTCAGTGCACTTTTACATAATTGTTTTCAGTAGTCAATACTGTCATACCTCACAATCTATGGTTGATTGAACCCAAGGATGCAAATATGTGGTTCCTCTGTATCTAAGGTTCGTCTGTATCTACAGATGTAAAAGAATCACATATAAAGAAAGCTGACTTTAAGTTATATAAAGATTTTTGACTACAAGGAAGGTTGGCGCCCCTAACTCCTGCATTGTTCAAGGATCAACTGTAAGTAGTAAAAGTATCTTTCAGAAAGGAAGAAGAAATAAAAGACATTCTCAGATCAGCAAAACCTGAGAGAACTTGCTGTTAGCAGACATGATTTGCAAGAAATATTAAAGAAAGTTCTTCAGGCTGAAAGCAAGTGACACACCAGATAGTAATTAAAATCCATAAGAAAGAAATGAATACTTATAAAGGTAATTATGTAAAAAATTATAACAGTATAGCCAATTTAAAAGCAAATTTTTGAACAGATATGCAAAGTCTTAAACATCAGCTTGCAACCACATATCCTACCCCAACGTGCTGCCAAGATCATACACAAACCTAGTAGCAGATCAAGGACTAAATAAATTACAACGAGGAAGCCTAAAGTGACCTAAGGCCATTCAATGACACGAGAAACATACAGACTGTATTCAAATGAGCTATGGGACATTTGCATGTATGAAATTGTTATGGGCCCATGATATTTCCAGGTAATACTCCAGTGATTTTCTTACAGCATTGAATATACTTGAATGTCAAAGACTCTCCTGTCCTAAGCTCATTTCAGCAGGAGTTAAGACTACCAGGCCTAGGTAAGGCACTATTCCAATACTTCTGTTTTACCTGGGAAACAAATGTTATCTAAAGCAAAGCCAGATGGATGTGAGAGTTGGACTGTGAAGAAGGCTGAGCACTGAAGAATTGATGCTTTTGAACTGTGGTGTTGGAGAAGACTCTTGAGAGTCCCTTGGACTGCAAGGAGATCCAACCAGTCCATTCTGAAGGAGATCAACCCTGGGATTTCTTTGGAAGGAATGATGCTAAAGCTGAAACTCCAGTACTTTGGCCACCTCATGAGAAGAGTTGACTCATCGGAAAAGACTCTGATGCTGGGAGGGATTGGGGGCAGGAGGAGAAGAGGACGACCGAGGATGAGATGGCTGGATGGCATCACTGACTCGATGGATGTGAGTCTGAGTGAACTCTGGGATATGGTGAGGAACAGGAAGGCCTGGCATGCTGCGATTCATGGGGTCGCAAAGAGTCGGACATGACTGAGCGACTGAACTGAACTGAACTGCAAAGCCAGAGGGATAACTGCCTTGCAGCAATGAAGCCTGGTGCTAACAACTCTTCCTGTACCTCCTACAGTCAGTAAGGTGTGCTGAAATGCCCTTGAGGTACATGCTTCTCACTGTAAGTCAGTCCCACGTGTGCAGGAGACACCTGAGGACAGCAAGTCACAACCCCATCAAAGTTACCTCCCAAACAGGGGAGTTTGAGTCCTCTGCAAACACAAGTGTCACTTGTGTTTATAAGAATAAACAGATATTCTCCATCTTTACCTTAAAGAAAGTGGTAACTCTATGGCATCATGACAGGTTGAATATAGGTTTTTTTTTAAAAATTGAATTCTGGAAGAACTACATGGACAAGGAGGCCAAATAAGCTCAGGATCAACAAATTCCTGAGCCCATGCTCAGTGTAGGATCCTTGAGACTACTGCTTTGCTTAACTTTGTACTTTGCTCACCACAAAGATCTTTCTTTTTGAACAGTCTTTTGTAGCAAAGTGGACAGTAATATTTTGCTGCTTGTGGATATTGTTCCTCATTAATCCTCCTTGCTGTCTAATATCTATGTACAGATAGCCCTAGCATCTTACCCCAAATCCCACTCATTGTAGATCTACTGCCTTTTGGGTATAAGACATAAGATCTTAGAGGAATTTTTCTTATCCCAGTATGTCCTAGTACACAGGAATTGCCCAATAAAACTTATATGTTGGTTAGTTGATATTTTAAAAAGCAATCACATTTCGAGCCTATGACATATAGAATGTGATCCATTTGATAATAAAAGGGCAAAGGATGCAGGCAGGAAAAAGCTGATTTGGAGTAAGAAAAGGACACCAGATGGTAACTTGAATGTACAGAAAAAAATAAAGACAACTGAAAATAGTTAATTAAAAAGGCTATTATAATAAACTGTATAAAATATACTAGCTGTTCTTTCGTCTCTGAGATTCTTTCAAGTATATAAGTTTATACAATATGATAATTAAAACAATATATGTTGGTTTTATCATTTATAGATATGTATGTGTATACTCAGTCATTAAGTCATGTCTGACTCTTTGCTACCCTGTGGACCATAGCCTGCCATCCTCGTTTGTCTATGGGATTTTCCAGGCAAGAATACTGGACTGGGTTGCCATTTCCTCCTCCAGGGAATCTTCCCAACCCAGGGATTGAACCCACATCTCCTACATTGGCAGACGGATTCTTTACCACTGAGCCACCTGGGAAGCCCAGAATAGCACAAAAGAGGGGAAAATACAGGTTTATAGGAATAAAGTGTCTACATCATACTGGAATTTGTTGTTTAGTTGCTCAGTTGTGCCCGACTCTTTCCGATCCCATGGACTGCAGCCCACCAGGCTCCTCTGTCCATGGGATTTCCCAGGCAAGAATACTGGACTGGGTTGCCATTTTCTACTCCACATACTGGAATTAAGTTAGTATAATTCTAAAGTAGATTCTGATAAGTTAAGAGGTATGTGGCCATTCCTAGAGAAAACAGTAAGAATATGACTGAGAATACATAGTGAAAAATCATTAATGATACTAAGATGTTTCACTAAGAATAATAACTCAATGCAAAAAAAGGCATTAAAGGAGGACAGAAAAGACATGAGGCATACAGGAAACCAAAAGTAAAACAAGAGACACGAATCCAATCTCTCAATAATAATATTCAATGTTAATGGATTTGAAAATTCAATAAAAAACGAGAGATCACCAAATTGTGTAAAAACACAAGCCCACTAAAAGAATGGCATCCAATCATAGGATTATAGAATATTTCCCTTCCCCTCATACCTAACTACAACATCAAGAATGTTCCTTTATAACAGTCAATTACAGCAAAAACTACAGTGAACTCTTGTCTAGGACAACAGGGGAGACAAAAATGAGGACACTGCAGGAAATTGAAGTTTACTACAGAAAACATTAAAGGCAGCTTAACTCCTAGCTAGATAAATATAAAATCTAACACTACAGACATACTTACTTCAGTTTCTATTTACCTCATACATCATGCATCCAGACATCCTGGAATGTGAAGTCAAGTGGGCCTTAGGAAGCATCACTATGAACAAAGCTAATGGAGGTGATGGAATTCCAGTGGAGCTATTTCAAATCCTAAAAGATGATGCTGTGAAAGTGCTGCACGCAATATGCCAGCAAATTTGGAAAACTCAGCAGTGGCCACAGGACTGGAAAAGGTCAGCTTTCATTCCAATCTCAAAGAAAGGCAATGCCAAAGAATGCTCAAACTACTGCACAGTGGCACTCATCTCACACGCTAGTAAAGTAATGCTCAAAATTTTCCAAGCCAGGCTTTAGCAACACATCAACTGTGAACTTCCAGATGTTCAAGTTGGTTTTAGAAAAGGCAGAAGAACCAGAGATCAAATTGTTAACATCCACTGGATCATGGAAAAAGCAAGAAAGTTCCAGATAAACATCTATTTCTGCTTTATTGACTATGCCAAAGCCTTTGACTGTGTAGATTACAATAAAATGTGGAAAATTCTGAAAGAGATGGCAATATCAGACCACCTGACCTGCCTCTTGAGAAACCTATATGCAGGTCAGGAAGCAACAGTTAGAACTGGACATGGAACAACAAACTGGTTCCAAATAGGAAAAGGAGTATGTCAAGGCTGTATATTGTCACTCTGCTTATTTAACTTTTATGCAGAGTACATCATAAGAAACGCTGGGCTGGATGAAGCACAAGCTGGAATCAAGATTGCCAGGAGAAATATCAATCACCTCAGATATGCAGATGACACCACCCTTATGGCAGAAAGTGAAGAAGAACTAAAGAGCCTCTTGATGAAAGTGAAAGAAGAGAGTGAAAAAGTTGCCTTAAAGCTCAACATTGAGAATACTAAAATCATGGCATTTGTTCCATCACTTCATGGGAAATGGGGAAACAGTGGAAACAGTGTCAGACTTTATTTGGGGGCTCCAAAATCACTGCAGATGGTGACTGCAGCCATGAAATTAAAAGACGGTTACTCCTTGGAAGGAAAGTTATGACCAACCTAGACAGACAGTATAAACCAAAAAAAAAAAAAAAAAATAGAAGATATATTATTTTGTCACCAAAGACTCGTCTAGTCAAGGCTGTGTTTTTTCCAGTAGTCATGTATGGATGTGAGAGTTGGACTATAAAGAAAGCTGACTGTTGAAGAATTGATATTTTTGAACTATGGTGTTGGAGAAGACTCTTGAGAGTCCCTTGGACTGCAAAGAGATCCAACCAGTCCATCCTAAAGGAGATCACTCCTGGGTGTTCATTGGAAGGACTGATATTGAAGCTGAAACTCCAGTACTTTGGCCACCTCACGTGAAGAGTTCACTCATTGGAAAAGTCTCTGATGCTGGGAGGGATTGGGAGCAGGAGGAGAAGGAACAACAGAGGATTAGATGGTTGGATGGCAGCACCAAATCAATGGGCATGAGTTTGTGTAAACTCCAGGAGTTGGTGATGGGCAGGGAGGCCTGGCATGCTGCAGTTCATGGGGTTGCCAAGTTTTACATGACTGAGCGACTGAACTGAACTGAACTGAACTGATACATCATGTCTGAAAGTGAAAGTTGCTCAGTCGTGTCTGACTCTTTGCAACCCCATGGACTGTACAGTCCATGGAATTCTTCAGGCCAGAATACTGGAGTGGGTAGCCGTTTCCTTCTCCTGGGTATCTTCCCTACCCAGGGATTGAACCCAGGTCTCCCACATTGCAAGCAGATTCTTTACCAGCTGAGCCACCAGGAAAGCCCACATCATCTCTAGTTTTCAACAAAAACTTACAAGGGGTCAGTTCAGTTCAGTTGCTCAGTCGTGTCTGACTCTTTGTGACTTCATGAATTGCAGCATGCCAGGCCTCCCTGTCCATCACCAACTCTTGGAATTCACTCAAATTCACGTCCATTGAGTTGGTGATGCCATCCAGCCATTTCATCCTCTGTCGTCCCCTTTTCCTCCTGCCCCCAATCCCTCCCAGCGTCAGAATCTTTGCCAATGAGTCAACTCTTTGCATGAGGTGGCCAAAGTACTGGAGTTTCAGCTTTAGCATCATTCCTTTCAAAGAACACCCAGGACTGATCTCCTTTAGGATGGACTGGTTGGATCTCCTTGCAGTCCAAAGGACTCTCAAGAGTCTTCTCCAACACCACAGTTGGAAAGCATCGATTCTTCAGCTCTCAGGTTTCTTCACAGTCCAACTCACACATCCATACATGACTACTGGAAAAACCATAGCCTTGACTAGACAGAACTTTGTGGTAAAAGGCAAAACAAAATGGAATGCTGAATGGTAAGTGTTTTGCACATTTACAGCTTTGAGCCATATGGTAACAATTTGTTTACACAGGTTATACAAATAACATGATTTATGTTGAACACCTAATTTTTCTTGGAATTAGATAGCAATAATGGTTGTATTACATCTGTGAATGTACTAAATGCCCTTGAATCATACACTTTTAAATGATTGATTTTATTTATATGAATTTTACCTCAATAAAAAACAATAGCAATTTTAATAATAAGGCAAATGATTTTAATAAACATTTCTCATATAAACCATATAACTGGCTATTAAACATATGGAAAAATTCTCAACATTAGTAGTTGTTAGGGGAATGCAATGAAAACCATGATGTGATACTACTCTACACCCATTAGGATAGCTATAATCAAAAAGACAGATAATGACAACAGTGAGTGAGGATGTAAGGAATTTGAAACTCTCCTGTATTTCTGGTGAATATGTAAATCAGTGCAGTTTCTGTGAAAATCAATTTAACAGTCCCTTATAAAGTGAAAAAGAGAATTATTATATAGTCCAACAAATCTTCCCCTAAATATATACCCAAGAAAAATAAAAAGTATGTCTGATTTTCACATGCTATTTATAGTAGCACAATTCATAAGTCAAAAAGTGGACACAACCCAAATTTTCATCAAGTGATGAATGGGTAAGTATAATGTACACCCATTCAATGAAATATTATTCTACAATAAAAAGAAATTAAGAATATTCATTACAACATAGATAAATCTTTAAAGTAATATTCCCAATTTAAAAAAAAATCACAAAAAAACAAAACAATATGAGGAGACAAAGCAAGCATTACAACAAGATTCAGATATGGTAGAAGGTGTGTTAATAGAACTTCCAAAACTGAAATGCAAAGAGAAAAAAGAATGAAAAAGTCATAACAGAATATCTAAGAACTAGGGAAAATTAGAAAATGTGTAACATTAGAAAATGTCTAATTTGTGTACATTAGAAAATGTGTAACATATTTGGGAATATCAGAAATAAAGTAGAGAAAGGAGAAGAAGAAATATTTAGAGTAATAATGGTTGGGAATTTTCCAAAATTAATGACAGACAGCAAATCACAGATTCCAGAAGCTCAAAGAACACTATGCTGGATAAATATCAAAGGATCTGCATATAGGCATATCACATTCAAACTGCAGAAAGTCAAAGATAATAAGGAAATTTTAAAAGAAGCCAGAGGGGCGGGGGAAAACCTTACCTATAGAGGAGCAAGTGTAAGAATCACATCAATCTTCTCTTCAGAAATAATACAAGCACAAAGAGAGTAGAGTGAAACATTTAAAGTTTTGAAAGAGAAAAATCTCTTTCAGAGTTTTCATCCTTCAAAAGTGAAAGAAAGGTAAAAGTTGGTTCCTCAAACCAACTGAAAGTGTAGCAATTTGTCACTAGTAAACCTTCTGTGTGAGAAATGTTAAAAGACGGAGAAGGAAAGTGATATGTCAGAAACTCAGATGAAAGAAGAATGTTAGAGAATAAACAAAGATACAATAAAACATTGAATTTTTCTTATTCCTAGTCAATCTAACAGATAGGCGTTTATTCAAAATAATAATAATAATAACAATGTATTTGGTAATCATAGCTTATGGATAGGTGAAATGAATGACAGCAATGTTATAAGGAATGACTGGGTGGAATTGGGAATACTTTGTTATAAAATATCCGCACTTCTGGTGAATAAATATTATTTTATTTTATGATATTTTCAAGTGGACTTAGATTAATTGTAAATGTATACTGCAAACTCTAGGGAAACTACTAAAAATACAAAAGAAATATAATTGATATGCTAAGAAAGTAAATAAAATGGAATAATGCTCTATTAAAATGCTCTATTAAAATCAGAGGAAGCAGAGAAATAAAAAATCAGAGGAAGCAGAAGATAAAATAAGAAAAATTAGTTTAGAAGTCATTGAAATTGAAAACAGAAAATTTACAGAAAAAAATTTAACAAAACTAAAAGCTGATTATTTGAAAAGACTGGCAAAATTGCTGAACTACTCACCAGGCTAACCACAAAAAAAGGAAAGAAGACATGAATTACTTATATTGGAAATAAAAAGGAAGTTATCACTGCTGATCACTGGTATTAAAAGGATAATAAAGGAATATGAACAACTCTCTGTCAACAATTTGATAACGTAGATATAAGGGACAAATTCTTGAAAGACAGAAGCTACCAAAACTCACACAATGAGGAACAGATATATCCATTATATAAATTAAGTCGATAGTTGATAACGTTCCAAAACAGAAAGCAGTAGGCTCAGATGGTTTCTCTGGTGAATCTACCAAACATTCAAGAAAGAAATGATATCAATTCTCTATAATCTCTTCTAGAAAATAGAAGCAGAATGGTCCATTTCCTAACTGATTCTATGAGGACAGCATTACCCTAATATCAAAACCATATAAAGACATTAACAGAAGGGAAACCTGCAGACCAATATCTCTTATGAACATTAATGCAAAAATCCTTAACAAGATGTTGACAAATTGAATCCAATAGTATATAAAGAAAATTATATGCCATGAAAATGGGATTTATACCAAGTGTGCAAGATTTTTTCAATGTTCAAAAATCAATTAATATAATTATTATATGGGCAAGCTAAAAATGAAAAACATGATTGTATCAAAGATGCAAAAAGAGCATTTGATAAAATCTGACACCAATTCATGATGTCAATTCTCAGCAAACTAGAAATAGAGGGGAAGTCCTTTATCTTGATTTTTTTATTTTTCCTTCATTTTGTTTTATTATAGCATGTTTGCTTAATTTACAGCAAGCAGAAAATAAGCTGGGTCTTGTTTTGATCCAAACATTGATGTTTTAAAGGTTGTACACAATATTTGTTAAAAAGAACATATAAAATACCTTTTTAGAAGCTTCTATAAGAAAGAAAATACAAAGTTTAACCCCACAACTTTCCTCTTTGCTAGAACTGCGAACTACTGCTACAGTTTTAAATAGACTTTTTGTTTAAACTATACATCCAGGAAAATCTAAAAAAAATTAAACGTGCATATAAATGATTGCATAGCAGAACATGAACATTAACTGCAAACAGTAAAGAAATGAGTTAGAAACACTATCAAATATACAAAGGTTCTAGAATCAATCCTTTAAACACATTCCACAAACAGTATTTAAAAACCACCTTTTGTTCTTTACAGGCAAGGCTTATATCTCTAAAACCAAAACTGAAAAAAGTAACCCTCTAAAAGGATTAGTTTCCCCACAACATTTCTTACTTATGCCTGTAAGCAAGCAATCTAAAATTTTAAAGATGCTAGCTTTTACTCTGAAATGAGACTGGACATATCAAGTCACTTTTTATTGCCCCCA
>NW_024070207.1:80546210-80572005 GCF_014754425.2 Oryx dammah
AAGGCTCCTTGTTTCAATCAAACAATCTGCCTGAAAATGCTACTTAACCCACTTGTCATTTTCCAAGACAGTGGGGGTTAACAAAAGAACTATTCCACAGTGTGCCATAAATTATCATCACGGGCCTAGACATCTTGACAAGACAAAAAGGTCCACCCTGAACCTAAATGTGTCTGGTCGGTCAGTGTTGTACTGTGGCTACAACTTCACCTTTCTATCATTCTATCTTATTAGCAAGCTACACTTAACAGTTCTACCAATTATGGATATGAAAGTTTATTTTTAATAAGACAATGTTACCAACATCTATTCACCAATACTTTAAGCATAAAAAATGAGAATCTTTACAAAAATATACAGACACACCACGAATTGGTAGCTGTCCATAACATTAAACAAACTGGACTCTTAAGAGTGGCTTCTCAACAGCATATTATTTTAAATTATAACCATTGCCTGGTACAGGGAAAACTGAGAAGTGTTTTTTAAGTATCATTGCAACATTGTATTCCTGATAATTTAAGTAAACCAAACTATGAGTAAATGAATGATACATGCCTAAAAATATCATGGTTTATACTATCAGTGGCCACTGGACTTAGGACTAATCCAAGACGTTGACCTAGACTTTGACCTAGACCTAGACTGTGATCTTGACTGAGATTTGCATCTAGGTGGTTCTTTTTTCCTTGATTCCTCTTCATATCTTGAGCCAGACTTTTAATGTGTTTTGGAACCTGTTTTAGAGGTGCCTCTAGTTTTGGTGTGATATGCAGACCTAGAACGTGATTTAGCCTTCATTTCTTTCCTGGGCTGGGACTTGGACCGTGATCTTGAATTGGATTTAGATCTTGAAAAAGATCGATTTCGGTGTTTGAATCTATCATTGTCGGAATGGCTTCTGCTACGCCGTGGTCTTCCAGTCGGTATATTTCTAAGACTATAAGATCTTCTATAGTTGTAATCGAAGGACTGACTTCTTGATCTTCTTCTGTCATAACTTCGGCTTCTAGAACGTCTGTATCTGTCATAATCATCATAGCGTGAAGAACCATACACATTCCTCCCTTCCTTGGCTTTCATCTGATTTGGAGTCTTTCGATCCCCCTGTGCAAACTGTATTTCAGTTTGGCGTCCACAAATTCACTTTCTGTCTGAACTATGTAAAGCATCTTTGGCATCACGAACATCCTCAAATTGAACATATGCAAATCCTCTTGGATGGCGAGTGCAGAAATCAAGTGGAACATACACATCAACTATAGGACCGTAACGACCAAATTCCCGACATAAATCTTCAGACCAGGTATCGTCGGCCACGTTCCTCACGAAGAGAGACGTGTTGGGGGGGCGCAGGTATCCGGACATGACGCCGGCGTTGGGTTTCCTCAGGAACACTAACGGGCTCAGCAAACCGTCCGCAACTTCAGCGCCGAATCCTCCTCAGACACACCTATCTTGATTTTTTTTAAATCTACGAAAACCTTCAGCTAACATCATACTTAAAGGTGAGAAACTATCTTTTCCCTCTAAGATTGCTAAAAAGTCAAGGATGCACTTCTCATCACTCCTATTCAGCACTGTAAATCTTAGTTAATGCATTAAGTAAAGAAAAACATATACAAGGTATACAAATTGGAAACAAGATATAAAATTTTCTTTGTGTGTAGATAGGCATGATTGTCTACATGAATCAGTTCAGCTCAGTCGCTCAGTCATGTCCGACTCTTTGCGACCCCATGAATTGCAGCATGCCCGGCCTCCCTGTCCATCACCAACTCCTGGAGTTCATTCAAATTCACGTCCATCCAGTTGGTGATGCCATCCAACCATCTCATCCTCTGTCGTCCCCTTCTCCTCCTGCCCCCAATCCCTCCCAGCATCAGAGTCTTTTCCAATGAGTCAACTCTTCACATGAGGTGGCCAAAGTACTGGAGTTTCAGCTTTAGCATCATTCCTTTCAAAGAACACCCAGGACTGATCTCCTTTAGAATGGACTGGTTGGATCTCCTTGCAGTCCAAGAGACTCTCAAGAGTCTTCTCCAACACCACAGTTCAAAAGCATCAATTCTTCAGTGCTCAGGTTTCTTCACAGTCCAACTCGCACATCCATACATGACTACTGGAAAAAACCATAGCCTTGACTAGATGGACCTTTGTTGGCAGAGTAATGTCTCTGCTTTTGAATATGCTGTCTAGGTTGGACATAACGTTCCTTCCAAGGAGTAAGTGTCTTTTAATTTCATGGCTGCAGTCACCATCTGCAGTGATTTTGGAGCCCCCCCAAATAAAGTCTGACACTGTTTCCACTGTTTCCCCATCTATTTCCCATGAAGTGATGGGACCAGATGCCATGATCTTCGTTTTCTGAATGTTGAGCTTTAAGGCAACTTTTCCACTCACCTCTTTCACTTTCATCAAGAGGCTTTTTAGTTCCTCTTCACTTTCTGCCATAAGGGTGGTGTCATCTGCATATCTGATGTTATTGATATTTCTCCCAGCAATCTTGATTCCAGCTTGTGTTTCTTCAAGTGTAGCGTTTCTCATGATGTACTCTGCATAGAAGTTAAATAAGCAGGGTGACAATATACAGCCTCGACGTACTCCTTTTCCTATTTGGAACCAGTCTGTTGTTCCATGTCCAGTTCTAACTGTGGCTTCCTGACCTGCATACAGGTTTCTCAAGAGGCAGGTCTGGTGGTCTGGTATTTCCATCTCTTTCGGAATTTTCCACAGTTTATTGTGATCTACACAGTCAAAGGCTTTGGCATAGTCAATAAAGCAGAAATAGATGTTTTTCTGGAACTCTCTTGCTTTTTCCATGATTCAGCAGATGTTGACAATTTGATCTCTGGTTCCTCTGCCTTTTCTAAAACCAACTTGAACATCTGGAAGTTCATGAACATCTGGAAGTTCACTGAAGCCTGGCTTGGAGAATTTTGAGCATTACTTTACTAGCGTGTGAGATGAGTGCAATTGTGCGGTAGTTTGAGCATTCTTTGGCATTGCCTTTCTTTGGGATTTGAATGAAAGCTGACCTTTTCCAGTCCTGTGGCCACTGTTGAGTTTTCCATATTTGCTGGCATATTGAGTGCAGCACTTTCACAGCATCATCTTTCAGGATTTGAAATAGCTCAACTGGAATGACATCACCTCTACTAGCTTTGTTCATAGTGATGCTTTCTAAGGCCCACTTGACTTCACATTCCAGGATGTCTGGCTCTAGGTGAGTGTTTACACCTTTGTGATTATCTTGGTTGTGAGGATCTTTTTTTGTACAGTTTTCTATGTATTCTTGCTACCTCTTCTTAATATCTTGTGCTTCTGTTAGGTCCATACCATTTCTGTCCTTTATCAAGCCCATCTTTGCATGAAATGTCCCCTTGGTATCTCTAATTTTCTTGAAGAGATCTCTAGTCTTTCCCATTCTGTTGTTTTCCTCTATTTCTTTGCATTGATCACTGAGGAAGGCTTTCTTATCTCTTCTTGCTATTCCTTGGAACTCTGCATTCAGATGCTTATATCTTTCCTTTTCTCCTTTGCTTTTTGCTTCTCTTCTTTTCACAGCTATTTGTAAGGCCTCCCCAGACAGCCATTTTGCTTTTATGAATTTCTTTTCCATGGGGATGGTCTTGATCCCTGTCTCCTGTACAATGTCACAAACCTCCGTCCATAGTTCATCAGGCACTCTATCTATCAGATCTAGTCCCTTAAATCTATTTCTCACTTCCACTGTATAATCATAAGGTATTTTATTTAGGTCATACCTGAATGGTCCACTGGTTTTCCCCATATTCTTCAATTTAAGTCTGAATTTGGCAATAAGGAGTTCATGATCTGAGCCACAGTCAGCTCCCGGTCTTGTTTTTGCTGACTGTATAGAGCTTCTCCATCTTTAGCTGCAAAGAATAGAATCAATCTGATTTCAGTGTTGACCATCTGGTGGTGTCCATGTGTAGAGTCTTCTCTTGTGTTGTTGGAAGAGGGTGTTTGCTATGACCAGTGCATTTTCTTGGCAAAACTCTGTTAGTCTTTGCCCTGCTTCATTCCGCATTCCAAGGCCAAATTTGCCTGTTACTCCAGGTGTTTCTTGACTTCCTACTTTTGCATTTCAGTCCCCTATAATGAAAAGGACATCTTTTTGTGGTGTTAGTTTTAAAAGGTCTTGTAGGTGTTCATAGAACCGTTCAACTTCAGCTTCTTCAGTGTTACTGGTCGGGGCATATACTGTGATATTGAATGGTTTGCTTTGGAAATGAGCAGAGATCATTCTGTCATTTTTGAGATTGCATCCAAGTACTGCATTTTGGACTCTTTTGTCGACCATGATGGCTACTCCATTTCTTCTGAGGGATTCCTGCCCGCAGTAGTAGATATAATGATCGTCTGAGTTAAATTCACCCATTCCAGTCCATTTTAGTTCGCTGATTCCTAGAATGTCGACGTTCACTCTTGCCATCTCTTGTTTGACCACTTCCAATTTGCCTTGATTCAGGGACCTAACATTCCAGGTTCTTATGCAATATTGCTCTTTACAGCATTGGACCTTGCTTTTATCACCAGTCACATCCACAACTGGGTATTGTTTTTGCTTTGGCTCCATCCTTTCATTCTTTCTGGAGTTATTTCTCCACTGATCTCCAGTAGCATATTGGGCACTTACCGACCTGGGGAGTTCTCTTTCAGTATCCTATCATTTTGCCTTTTTGTACTGTTCCTGGGGTTCTCAAGGCAAGAATACTGAAGTGGTTTGCCATTCCCTTATCCAGTGGACCACACTCTGTCAGACCTCTCCACCATGACCCGCCTGTCTTGGGTGGCCCCACAGGGCATGGCTTAGTTTCATTGAGTTAGACAAGGCTGTGGTCCATGCGATTATATTGACTAGTTTTCTGTGATTATGGTCAGTATGTCTGTCCTCTGATGCCCTCTTGCAACACCTACCATCTTACTTCGGTTTCTTTTACCTTGAACATGGGGTATCTCTTCATGGCTGCTCCAGCAAAGAGCAGCCACTCCTCCTTACCTTGGACGAGTGGTATCTCCTCACCACTGCCCCTCCTGACCTTGAACATGGAGTAGCTCCTCTTGGCCCTCCTGCTCCCATGCAGCCACCGCTCCTTGGATGTGGGATTGCTCCTTTCAGCCGCCTGCCCCTGGCCTCGTGTGGGGGTAGCTCCTCCTGGCCACTCCTGCGCCATCTCAGCCTGGCACTCTCAGCCGCCGCCCCTGACCTCGGAAATGTCTATGTGAATAATCCCCCAAATTATTCATTTTTTACTAGGATAAAATTCTAGAAACTCCCAAGTAATTATAGCAAAGTCGCAGGATATAAAGTTAATATACAAAAGTCAAATGCTTTCCTACATAACATCTATTAATAATTGAATTTGAAATTGAAAAAAAAAATAGTCCCATTTACATTAGTACCAAAAAAGAAACCTTAGGCATAAAGTCACCCACTCCAGTGTTCTTGCCTGGAAAATCCCAGGGGTGGGAGAGCCTGGTGGGCTGCTGTCTATGGGGTTGCACAGAGTCGGACACAACTGAAGCAACTTAGCAGCAGCAGGCATAAAGTCAAAATATATATACAAGATATATATGAGTAAAACTATAAAACTTTGATGTAATATATCAAATAAGATATAAATTCATAGAGAGACATTCCATAATCATGGATTGGAAGACTCAACATTATTGTTATATCAGTTCTTCCCAACTTGATCTATAGATTCAATGCAATTTCAATACAAAACTAGCAAGTTATTCTGTGGTTATCAACAAACTGATTCTAACCATTATGTGGAAAGGCAAAAGATCCAGAATAGACAATGTGTGTGCATGAATGCTAAGTTGCTTCAGTTGTGTCCAACTGTTAGTGACGCTATGGACCATAGCCTGTCAGGCTCCTCTGTTCATGAGATTCTCCAGGCAAGAATACTGGAGTGGGTTGCCATACCCTCCTCCAGGAGATCTTCCTGACTCAGGGATCAAACCCACATCTCTTATGTATCCTGCATTAGCAGGTGGATTCTTTACCACGGGAGCCATCTGAAAAGCCCAGAATAGACAATACAGTACTGAAAAACAGCAGAGTCAAAGGACTGACACTACCTGACTTGAAGTAAGTCTTTTTTTGTTTGTTTGTTTTTTTAAAAATTAATTAATTAATTTTAATTGGAAGCTAATTACTTTACAATATTATAGTGGTTTTTGCCATACATTGACATGAATCAGCCATGGGTGTACATGTGTCCCCCATCCTGAAACCCCCTCCCACGTCCCTCCTCATCCCCTCCCTCAGGATTGTCCCAGTGCACCAGCCCTGAGCGCCCTGTCTCATGCATTGAACCTGGACTGGCGATCTATTTCGCATATGGTAATATACATGTTTCAATGCTATTCTCTCAAATTATCCCACCCTCGCTTTCTCCCACAGAGTAAAAAAGGCTGTTCTTTATATCTGTGTCTCTTTTGCTGTCTCTTATATAGGGTCATCATTACCATCTTTCTAAATTCCAGATATATGCATTAATATACTGTATTGGTGTTTTTCTTTCTGACTTACTTCACTTTGTGTAATAGGTTCCAGTTTCATCCACCTCATTAGAACTGATTCAAATGTGTTCTTTTTGATAGCTGAGTAATATTCAATTGTGTATATATACCACTGCTTTCTTACCCATTTGTCTGCTGATGGATATTTAGGTTGCTTCCATGTCCTAGCTATTAAAAACAGTGCTGCAATGAACATTGGGGTACATGTGTTTTTTTCAATTCTGGTTTCCTCAGTGTGTGTGCCCAACAGTGGGGTTGCTGGGTCATATGGCAGTTCTATTTCCAACGTTTTAAGGAATCTCCACACTATTCTCCCTAGTGGCTGTACTAGTTTGCATTCCCACCAACAGTGTAAGAGGGTTCCCTTTTCTCCACACCCTCTCCAGCATTTATTGTTTGTAGACTTTTTGATAGCAGCCATTCTGACCAGAGTGTGATGGTAACTCATTGTGGTGTTGAGTGGTTTTTATGTTTCAATTTGTTTATGTGGTGTATTACATTGATTGATTTGTGGATATTGAAGAATCCTTGCATCACTGGTATAAAGCCCACTTGGTCATGATGTATGATCTTTTTAATATGTTGTTGGATTCTATTTGCTAGAATTTTATTAAGGATTTTTGCATCTGTGTTCATCAGTGATATTGGCCTGTAGTTTTCTTTTTTGTGGCATCTTTGTCAGGTTTTGGTATTAGGGTGATTGTGGCCTCACAGAATGAGTTTGGAAGTTTACCTTCCTTTGCAATTTTCTGGAAGAGTTTGAGTAGGATAGGCATTAGCTCTTCTTTAAATTTTTGGTAGAATTCAGCTGTGAATCTGTCTGGTCCTTGGCTTTTGTTTGTTGGAAGATTTCTGATTACAGTTTCAATTTCTGTGCTTGTGATGGGTCTGTTGAGATTTTCTATTTCTTCCTGGTTCAGTTTTGGAAAATTATACTTTTCTAAGAATTTGTCCATTTCTTCCAAGTTGTCCATTTTATTTGCATAAATGGTCTTATGCAAATATAGAACATAAAAATGCTCTTATCCTTTGTATTTCTGCATTGTCTGTTGTGATCTTACCATTTTCATTTCTGATTTTGTTGATTTAATTTTTCTTCCTTTGTTTCTGGATGAGTCTGGCTAATGGTTTATCAATTTTATTTATCTTCTCAAAGAACCAGGTGTTGCCTTTGTTGACTTTTGCTATGGTCTCTTTTGTTTCTTTTGCGTTTACTTCTGCCTTAATTTTTAAGATTTCTTTCCTTCTACTAACCCTGGGGTTCTTTTTTCTTCCTTTTCTAGTTGCTTTAGGCGTAGAGTTAGGTTATTTAGTTTACTTTTTTCTTTTTTCTTGAGGTAAGCCTTTATTGCTATGAACCTTCCCCTTAGCACTGCTTTTACAGTGTCCCATAGGTTTTGGGTTGTTGTGTTTTCATTTTCATTCATTTCTATGCATATTTTAATTTCTTTTTTGATTTCTTCTGTGATTTATTGTTTATTCAACAGCGTGTTGTTCAACCTCCATATGTTGGAATTTTTAATAGCTTTTCTCCTGTAATTGACATCTAATCTTACTGCATTGTGGTCAGAAAAGATGCTTGGAATGATTTCAATTTTTTTGAATTTACCAAGGCTAGATTTATGGCCTAGGATGTGATCTATCCTGGAGAAAGTTCCGTATGCACTTGAGAAAAAAGGGAAATTCATTGTTTTGGGGGTGAAATGTCCTATAGATATCAATTAGGTCTAACTGGTCTATTGTATCATTTAAAGTTTGTGTTTCCTTGTTAATTTTTTGTTTAGTTGATCTATCCATAGGTGTGAGTGGGGTATTAGAGTCCCCCACTATTATTGTGTTATTGTTAATTTCCCCTTTCATACTTGTTAGCATTTGTCTTACATATTGCGGTGCTCCTATGCTGGGTGCATATATATTTATAATTGTTATATCTTCTTCTTGGATTGATCCTTTGATCATTATGTAGTGTCCATCTTTGTCTCTTTTCACGGCCTTTGTTTTAAATTTTACTGTATCTGATATGAGTATTGCTACTTCTGCTTTCTTCTGGTCTCTATTTGCATGGTATATGTTTTTCCAGCCCTTCGCTTTCAGTCTGTATGTGCCCCTTGTTTTGAGGTGGGTCTCTTGTAGACAACATATATAGGGGTTTGTTTTTGTATCCATTCAGCCAGTCTTTGTCTTTTGGTTGGGCCATTCAACCCATTTATATTTAAGGTAATTATTGATAAGTATGATCCTGTTGCCATTTACTTTGTTGTTTTGGGTTTGAGTTTATACACCCTTTCTGTGTTTCCTGTCTAGAGAAGATCCTTTAGCATTTGTTGGAGAGCTAGTTTGGTGATGCTGAATTCTCTGAGCTTTTGCTTGTCTGTAAAGCTTTTGATTTCTCCTTCATTTTTGAATGAGATCCTTACTGGGTACAGTAATCTGGGCTGTAGGCTATTTTCTTTCATCTCTTTAAGTATGTCCTGCCATTCCCTCCTGGCCTGAATAGTTTCTATTGAAAGATTAGCTGTTATCCTTATGGGATTCCCCTTGTGTGTTATTTGTTGTTTTTCCCTTGCTGCTTTTAATACTTGTTTTTTATTTTTGATTTTTGTTAATTTGATTAATATGTTTCTTGAGGTGTTTCACCTTGGGTTTATCCTGTTTGGGACTGTCTGGATTTCTTGGACTTTGGTGGCTATTTCCTTCCCCATTTTAGGGAAGTTTTCAACTATTATCTCAAGTATTTTCTCATGGTCTTTCTTTTTGTCTTTTTCTTCTGGGACTCCTATGATTTGAATGTTGGGGCATTTAATATTGTCCCAGAGGTCTCTGAGGTTGTCCCCATTTCTTTTAATTCTTTTTTCCTCTCTGCTTCATTTATTTCTACCATTCTATCTTTTACCTCATTTATCCTATCTTCTGCTTCCATTATTCTACTGTTGGTTCCCACCAGAGTGTTTTTGATCTCATTTATTGCATTATTCATCATATATTGACTCTTTTTTTATTTCTTCTAGGTCCTTGTTAAACTTTCTTGCATCTTCTCGATCCTTGTCTCCAGGCTATTTATCTGTAACTCCAATTTGTTTTCAAGGTTTTGGATCATTTTCACTATCATTATTCAAAATTCTTTATCAGGTAGATTCCCTATTTCTTCCTCTTTTGGTTGGTCTGGTGGGCATTTATCCTGTTCCTTTGCCTGCTGGGTATTTCTCTGCCTTTTCATCTTGTTTATATCGCTACGTTTGGGGTGGCCTTTTTGTATTCTGGCAGTTTGTGGTTCTTCTTTATTATGTCAGTTCTTTGCTGTGGGTGGGGTTGGACGGGTGGCTTGTCAAGGTTTTCTGGTTAGGGAAGCTTGTGTTGGTGTTCTGGTGGGTGGAGCTGGATTTCTTCTCTCTGGAATGCAATGAGGTGTCCAGTAATGAGTTTTGAGATGTCAGTGGGTTTGGTGTGACTTTGGGCAGCCTGTATATTGAAGCTCAGGGCTATGTTCCTGTGTTGCTGGAGAATTTGCATGGTATGTCTTGCTCTAGAACTTGTTGGCTCTTGGGTGGTGCTTGGTTTCAGTGTAGGTATGGAGGCGTTTGATGAGTTCCTATCAATTAATGTTCCCTGGAGTCAGGAGTCTCTGGTGTTCTCAGAATTTGGACTTAAGCCTCCTGCCTCAGATTTTCAATCTTATTCTTGAAGCCTCAAGACTTTTCCATCTATGCAGCACTGATGATAAAACATCTAGGTTAATGATAAAAAGTTTCTCCATAGTGAGGGACACCCTGAGAGGTACACAGAATTACATGGAGAGAGAAGAAGGAGGAGGGAGATAGAGGTGACTAGGAGGAGAAGAGGGGAAATCAAAAGGGGAGGGAGCAAGCTAGCCAGTAATCACTTCCTTATGTGCTCTCCACAGTCTGGATCCCTCAGAGATGTTCACAAATTTACACAGAGAAGAGAAGAGGGAGGAAGGAGACAGAGGTGGCCAGGAGGAGAAAAGGGGAAATCAAAATGAGAGAGACAGATCCAGCCATTAATCAGTTCCCTTAGTGTTCTCCACAGCCTGAAAGACACAAAGAGATTCACAGAGTTGGGTAGAGAAGAAAAGAGGGAGCAGAGAGAAAGAGGTGACCTGGTGGAGAGAAAAGAGAGTCAAAAGGGGGAGAGAACAATCAGGCCAGTGATCGCACTCCCAAGTAAAAATGGGTACTGAAGATTGGGTTCTTAAATGTACAAAGTTGATAACAAATACCAAAAAGCAAAGATTAAAAATCTAGAGTAGAGGTTAGATTCTCAAAAATACAATATTAAAAAAACAAAGTCACAAAATTATAATATATATATATATGAAGTTTGCCATAAAAATAGGTTTTTTTTTTTGCAAGGTAATAGTAGGTTATAAAAATGAAAATTAAAGGAATAATAGTGGACTTAAAAATAATTTTTTTAAAAAATTAAAAAAATGATAATAGTAGAAGTATATCTGGGACTTTCTCTGGAATTGTTGTGGACAGTGTGGGGTCAGTTCATTTTCTGATAGTTCCTTGTTTCAGCTTGTACTTCTTAAAGGTCTATAGGCCCCTTCCTATGTAGTTAGTGTTACCTACAGGGTTTTAATCTATTGCACCTGTCACTTCCAAAGTGGGTCCTTCTGTTTATTTTAGCTTCTTCTGTTTGCTGGCCTTTTCATTGTCTAATTTCCGCCCTGACATAAGGGGGGCGGTGGTGGTCACTTTTTTTAGGCTCACTTGTTCAGTCGTGTTGTATGGAGGGAGGAACACTGCAAACAAATATCACTGGCATGTGCCAGCTACACTGGGTTTGCCCCCACTCACACCATGTGTGCTTTCCCAGTCTACACTGCTCAGACTCTAGGTTGCTCTGCTGGGAACTGTCTGATGCTGGCCCTAGGTTGTATGCACTCCCAGGTCTAAGCCACTCAGGTTCAGGTTCTCAGGTACTCCACAAAGGCGCATACTTGGTTGGGCCTGTGTTTTGTGGCCATCCCAGGTCTGAACCACTCAGGTGACCAGGTGCTTGGTGAGCACAGTTGCCCACAGTTGAAGGCTGTGACTTATAGCCTCCACCGTCCCAGACACTCGGTTTTCTGGGTGTACAACAGGCGTGCCTTCTCAGGAGTGCCATGTGTCTTCTGGGGAGCTGATCTCTGGCTGCGACCCTCCCGGCGGATGTCAATCATCCAGAATCCCAAGAAGTCTTGGTTAGCAATAGAGCCTGCTTGCAGTTTGGTATAGGATGCCTCTCTGGGGCCACAATTGCCCCCTTCTGGCTCTGGAAGCCCTTGCCTGTCTGTCTCTGGCGGGGGATGGGCCAGTCTGCAGCCAGCTAGCTCTGCTCATTCCTTTGTTCTGTGAGCAGGCCTGGCGGTGTCTTAGGTTAGGGCTTTTTGCGGGATAGATATCCCACAGTCTGGGTTGCTATTTCAAGCTAGTTCCCTCAGATTGCCCTCAGGGCCTTCAGGCCCGGTCCTTTACCCTAAGCAATGTAGCATGCACCTCCCTGTCCAGCCCCCACTTGCTAGTAGGGGATGAGAGCGTCTGGGCTGCTGCTCTGCTGGGAGTTGCTGTTAGGCTCGCAATCTGTGGGTTTTAATTATTTATTTATTTTTCATCCTGGTTATGTTCCCCCTGAGATTCCAAGGCTTGCCACAGACCCGCCAGAGAGTGTGTTTCCTGGTGTTTGGAAACTTCTCTTTTTCAAGACTCCCTTCCTGGGATGAATCTCCATCCCTACCTCTTTTGTCTCTCTTTTTATCTTTTATATTTTGTCCTACTTCCTTTCGAAGACAATGGGCTGCCTTTCTGGGTGCCTGATGTCCTCTGGCAGCATTCAGAAGTTGTTTTGTGGAATTTGCTTGGAGTTCAAATGTTCTTTCAATGAATTTGTTGGGGAGAAAGCTGTCTCCCTGTCCTATTCCTCCCCCATCTTAGGACCACTCCCTATTCGAGGTTTTTTGTATTTCCATACAAATTGTGGGATTAAAAAAAAAAAATTGTGGGATTATTTGTTCTAGTTCTCTGAAAAATACCGTTGGTAGCCTGATAGGAATTGCATTGAATCTATAGATTACTTAGGGTAGTATACTCATTTTCACTATATTGATTCTTCCAATCCATGAACATGGTATATTTCTCCATCTATTTGTGTCCTCTTTGATTTCTTTCATCAATGTTTTATAGTTTTCTATATATAGGTCTTTTGTTTCTTTAGGTAGATATATTCCTAAGTATTTTATTCTTTTCATTACAATGGTGAATGGAATTGTTTCCTTAATTTCTCTTTCTGTTTTCTCATTGCTAGTGTATAGGAATGCAAGGGATTTCTGTGTGTTAATTTTATATTCTGCAACTCTACTATATTCATTGATTAGCTCTAGTAATTTTCTGGTATGTGAAAATGTGATCCACTGGAGAAGAGAATGGCAACCCACTTCAGTATTCTTGCCTTGAGAACCCCATGAACAGTATGAAAAGGCAAAATGATAGGATACTGAAAGAGGAACTCCCCTGGTTGGTAGGTGCCCAATATGCTACTGGAGATCAGTGGAGAAATAACTCCAGAAAGAATGAAGGGATGGAGCCAAAGCAAAAAAAAATACCCAGTTGTGGATGTGACTGGTGATAAAAGCAAGGTCCAATGCTGTAAAGAGCAATATTGCATAAGAACCTGGAATGTTAGGTCCATGAATCAAGGCAAATGGGAAGTGGTCAAACAGGAGATGGCAAGAGTGAACGTCGACATTCTAGGAATCAGCGAACTAAAATGGACTGGAATGGGTGCATTTAACTTAGATTACCATTATACTTACTACTGTTTTTGTATCCATTCAGCCAGTCTTTGTCTTTTGGTTGGGCCATTCAACCCATTTACACGTAAGGTAATTATTGATAAATATGATCCCGTTGCCATTTATTTTGTTGTTTTGGGTTCAATTTTATAAACTTTTTCTGTGTTTCTTGTCTAGAGAAATCCTTTAGCATTTGTTGAAGAGCTGGTTTGGTGGTGCTGAATTCTCTGAGCTTTTGCTTGTCTGTAAATCTTTTGATTTCTCCTTCATATTTGAATGAGATCCTTACTGGGTAGTCATCTGGGCTGTAGGTTTTTCTCTTTCATCACTTTAGGTATGTCCTGCCATTCCCTTCTGGCCTGAAGAGTTTCCATTGAAAGATCAGCTGTTAGCCTTATGGGAATTTCCTTGTGTGTTATTTGTTGCTTTTCCATTGCTGCTTTTAATATTTGTTCTTTGTGTTTGATCTTTGTTAATTTGATTAATATATGTCTTGTAATATTTCACCTCGGATTAATCCTGTTTGGGACTCTGTGGGTTTCTTGGACTTTGGTGGCTATTTCCTTCCCCATTTTAGGGAAATTTTCAACTATTATCTCCTCAAGTATTTTCTCATGGTCTTTCTTTTTGTCTTCTTCTTCTGGGACTCCTGTGATTTGAATGTTTGGGCATTTAACATTGTCCCAGAGGTCTTTGAGTTTGTCCTCATTTCTTTTAATTCTTTTTTCTTTTTTCCTCTCTGCTTCATTTATTTCCACCATTCTATCTTCCACCTCACTTATCCTATCCTCTGCCTCAGTTATTCTACTGTTGGTTCCATCCAGAGTGGTTTTGATCTCAGTTATTGCATTATTCATTATTGATTGACTCCTTTAAAATTTCTTTTAGGTCCTTGTTAAACATTTCTTGCATCTTCTCAATCCTTGTCTCTAGTCTATTTATCTGTAACTCCATTTTGTTTTCAAGATTTTGGATCATCTTTACTATCATTCTTTCAGGTAAACCCCCAATCTCCTCCTCTTTTGTTTGATTTGGTGGAAATTTATCAGGTTCCTTTACCTGCTGAATATTTCTCTGCCTTTTCATTTTGTTTAAATTGCTGTGTTTGGAGTGGCCTTTCTGTATGCTGGAAGTTTGTGGTTTCTCTTTATTGTGAAGTTTACTCCCTGTGGGTGGGGTTGGAGTACTTTCTTGTCAAGTTTCCTGATTAGGGAAACTTGCATTGGTGTTCTGGTGGGTGGAGCTGGATGTCTTCTCTCTGGAGTGCAGTGAAGTGTCCAATATTGAGTTTTGGGGTGTCTGTGGGTTTTGTGTGACTTTGGCCAGCCTTTATTTTAATGCTAAGGGCTGTGTTCCTGCATTGATAGAGAATTAATATGGTATGTCTTGCTCTGGAACTTGTTGGCTCTTGGGTGGAGCTTGGTTTCAGTGTAGGTATGGAGGCTTTTGAATGAGCTCTTGTTGATTAATGTTCCCTGAAGTCAGAAGTTTTCTGGTGTTCTCAAGTTTTGGAGTTAAGCCTCCTGCCTCTGTCTTTCAGTCTTCTTCTTACAGTAGCCTCAAGACTTCTCCATCCATACAGCACAGATGATAAAACATCTAGGTTAATGGTGAAAAGATTCTCCGCAGTGAGCAACACCCAGAAGGGTTCATTGAGTTACATGGAGAAGAGAAGAGGGAGGAGGGAGATAGAGGTGACCAGGAGGAGAAGAGGGGGAGTCAAAAGGGAAGAGAGCATTCTAGCCAGTAATCAGTTCCCTAAGTGTTCTCCACAGCCTGGAACACACAGAGAGATTCACAAAGTAGAGAAGATAAGGAGGAGGTGGGTGGTGGAGATGACCTGCGGAGAAAATGGAGAGTCAAAAGAGGAGAGAGCAATCAAGCCAGTAATCAAACCCCTAAGTAAAAATGGGTACTGAAGATTAGATTCTTAAAGGTACAAATACCCAAAAACAAAGATTAAAAATCTAGAGTAGAGGTTAGACTATCAAAATGCAATATTAAAAATACATAACAAAATCAATCACAAAATTAAAATATATATATGAAATTTGCTTTAAAAATAGGGTCTTTTTTGCAAGGTAATAGTAGGTTAAAAAACAAAAATTAAAGGAGTAATAAAGAACTTAAGAATAAAATTTAAAAAAAAAATTAAATGATAATAGTAAAAATATATCTAGGAATTCCTCTGGAGCTGTTGAAGGCAGTATGGGGTCATTTCAGTTTCAGATAGTTCCTTGTTCCAGCTTATACTTCTTCTCAAGGTCTACAGGCCCCTTCCAATGCTTAGTCAATGTTAACTACAGAGTTTTAATCTGTTGCTCCTGTCACTTCCAGAGCAATTCCCTCTTCTTCGTTTCTTTTTTGTTTTTGATTTCCTCTGTTTGCAAGTCTCTTCAGTGTCTAATTTATGCCCTAACACAAGGGGGCAAAGGTGGTCACTTATTTGGGCTCACTTGTTCAGTTGTGTTGTGTGGAGGGAGGAACACTGCAAACAAATATCACTGGCATGTGTAGGGAGTGCTTGCAGTGTATGGACCGCACTGGGTTTGCCCCAGCTCATGGCAGTGTGTGCTTTCCCAGTCTACACTGCTTGGGCTCCATTGCTCTGCAGGGGTACTGTCCAAAGCGGACCCTGTGTTTTGTGCACTTCCCAGTCTTAGCTGCTCAGATTCAGGTTCTCAGGTACTCCACAAAGGCACAGACTTGGCTAGGCATGCATTATGTGCCCTTCCCAGGTCTAAGCAGTTCAGGTGACCAGGTGCTTGGTGAGTGCCCTGTCCTAGGTGGGCCGTGTGTCTTAATCACCTCCCCAGCCCCAGCCGCTCAGTTTCCTGGGTGCACTATAAGAGCGCCATCTCAGGTGTGCCGTGTTTCTCCTCTGGGGAACTGGTCTCAGTCTGCAGCCCTCCTGGTAGATGTCAACCATCCAGGATCCCAGGAAGACTTGGTTAGCAACTGGGAGCCTGCTCAGAGTTTGGTGCAGGATGCCGTCTCTGGGGCCAAGATTGCCTCTTGCCTTCTGCCTCTGGCTCTCGCATACCTGCCATTCTGCCTCCAGCTGGGGGAGGGGCCAGTCCGCAGCCGGCTAGCTCTCCTTTGGTATTGGCTCAATACTTTGTTCTGTGAGTTGGCCAGGCTGTGCCTTAGGTTAGAGCTTTTTGCAGGAAATTTCTCTCTCTCTTTTTTCCTCTCTCTGGCTATCCCACAGTTTGGGTTGCTATCTCACATTAGCTCCCTCAGATTGTCCTCAGGGAATTCAGGCCTGGTCCTTATCCTAAGCATGCAACCCCCTCCTCTCTGTCCAGCCCCTGCTTGCTGGTGGCTGATGCGAGTGTCTGGGCCACTTCTCTGTTGGGAGTTGTGGTTAGGCACGTATTCTGTGGGTTTTCTTGTTGTGTTTTTTTTTTCTTCTCCTGTTTATGTTGCCCTCTTAGATTCCAAAACTCCCCACAGACCTGCCAGTGAGAGGGTTTCCTGCTGTTTGGAAACTTCTCATCCTTCACAACTCCCTCCCCAGGATGGGTGTCTGTCTCTAACTCTTGTCTCTTTTTCTGTCTTTTATATTTTGTTCTACCTCCTTTCGAAGAGAATGGGCTGTTTTTCTGCGTGCCTGGTGTCCTCTGCCAGCATTCAGAAGTTGTTTTGTGGAAGTTGCTTAGCATTCAAATGATTCGATCATTAAAGGGGGAGAAAGCAGTCTACCCATCCTATTCCTCTGCCATCTTAGAATCTCCCTCTGACTTGAAGTCTTTACTATAAAGTTGCAGTAATCAAGGTAGCATAGTATTGGAAAATAAAAAGATTAATTGATCAATGGAACAGAATAGAGATAATTACTGTAATGTTATAGTAATCAAGACAGTGTGGAAGTGTCAAAGTGATAGATAAGTATAGAATAGGGAGTCCAGAAATACATCCACAAAAATATGGCCATTTGTTTTTTTTACAAAGGTACAAGAACAATTCAATAAAGAATGGATAGGCTTTTCAAAGTGTTAGAATAATTGGATATTCATAAACAAATTAATGGACCTTTATCTAAACCTTACATAAAAATTACCTCAAAGTAGATCATAGATCCACTCTAAAACTTTCAGAAGAAATCATAGGTGAAAATCTTGTGACTTGAGGTTAGATGGAAAGTTCCTAGACATGGTAACAAAAGTGAGATCTGTAAAAGAAAATGTAGACAAGTTGGAATGCATCAGAATAAGAAACTCTGATGCATAGTAGACATTACTAAAAGTAAGAAAAAGCAAGCTATAGACTGGGAAAATATAGTTTCAAATCATTTATCCAACAAAGGACTTATATTCAGAATACATATTGACGTATAAAACTCTCAAACTGAACAATAAATCAAACAACCTAACTTTTAAAATTGAAGGGCAGGAACTTGAACAAATATTTCACCATCTGGATATGAGGATGTCAAATTAGCACATAAAAAGATACTCAATATCTTTGACTATTAGGAAAATGTAAGTTAAAAACCATGATGAGATAACCACTACACATGTATTAGAATGGCTGAAATAAAAATTACCAACAATACCAATTGTTGGTGAAAGTGTCAAGCAACTGAAGCACTCATACAATTCTTATGGGGATGCAAAATGAAACAGCCACTATGGAAAATGATATGGCAGTTTTTTCATAAAATTAAACATTGATTTACCACATGACTTGGTCTGATTCCTAGAGAAATGAAGAATCAGCATTAACAATTATATTCACACATAAATCTATACATGAGTATTTATAGCAGCACTATTCATAATCACCAGGAAAAGGGGGGTAAATTCAAATGGCTTTCCACAGGTGAATAGATAAACTCTTGGACATCCATACAATGGAATATTATTCAACAGTCAAAAGGAATTAACTATTGATGCATGCAACAACTTAGATGAATTTCAAAGACATCATGCTGAGTGAAAGAAGCCAAGTTGCAAAGGGTTACATATTATATGATTCCTTTTATATGACATTCTTGAAAAGATATAACTATAGTAATAAAGAATAGATCAGTGACTTCCAAGGGAGTGATTGTGTGTGTGTATACATAAAGGCAGAGCTTGAATTTATTTTTGGTGGTAGTGGAACCATTTAACATCCTGATTGTGGTGATGATATGTGGAGGACTTTTTAAAAAGTAAAAGAACAAAGATGGTAATTGATTTTTAAAAAAATAAACAAAACTTCCCCTAAAACAAAATCAAGATTACTCTGGCTACTGTTTAAAGGTTTGACTGTAGGAGTCAAATATAGAATTAGGGAGAATGGCTGGGAAGCTTCTAGAATAGTCTAGTCTAAAAATCTTGATAAGTTGTACTAGTGTAGTAGCCATGGTGGGCTGAGTGAAATTTGATTGAATTTGAGGTATATTTTGGAGGTGGAGCCAGTAGGACAAGATGATAGATTGGACAGAGCAATAAGAGAAAAAAGTGCATTTCCTTTCATTATCTTTCTTGGAACAGCATTACAGAGATTGATTGACATCATTATTTTATCCTGCATATATCGATTAGGTAAATTTTCTTTATTAAGCTTTGTTCAGGGTGTTGAAGGCCCAGAAATTATCAACAAACCATTATCAACATACCAACATTACCATCATTAAGACAAATTTCTTGTCTTCAAAGATCTCAAAGTGTAGTCAGAGTCAGATATACAAAAGGGAATGCATAGTGTAGTGTGAAAAGACTAATATGATGGAGTTAAGCCTTGGGGGCTGTGGAAGCACTGAACGTGGCACTTATTTCATGCTTGACTTATTTGGGTCCTCTCAAAGAAGGCTTTTTGTTTACTTGGCAGTGGAAGATAATAGCATCAGTTGTACAGTATTTTTTAATAAACTTTACTGCAAGCATACATTCATTCGTTTAACAAACATTTCAATATCAGCTACAACACATGCTAGGCAGTGCAAAACATCCATATGTAAATAACATATGATTCCTTATTCAAGAACTTTGAAATTTAGAAGAGATAATGGTATAAATATACAAATAACTGTAAAGTGGGGCAGAAAACAAAGAATACTATAAAAGAGACAAATGTAAATCCCAGTTGCCTCATGTCTTATTTGCTTGATTTTAGATCAGTGACTTAACCTCACAGAACAATAGTTTCCTCAACTTTAAAATGGTGTAACACTACTTACCGTGCAGGATCTTTGGGGTGATTGAATGTGAAGATACCGATCATAATGCCTGCAATAATTCTGAGGTTGGCACTTAGCATATGCCATGGAAACAAGTTTTGTGGATAAAGTGACATAGAAGTTGTGGCATGGAGCTAGTCATTGACAAGTGGAATATTGGGAGGCCAAAACAGAGAATGTGCCTCCTGTAACATCTACTCTAAAATAAACTAAACCACATCATTTATGCCTCTGGCTACTGAACAACTTCCTCACTTCTGTTTATTTTTGTTCTGTTAAACATAAGACCAGAAATTATAAAACTCTTAGAGGAAAACATAGCCAGAACACTGTCTGACACAAATCACAGCAAGATCCTCTATGACCCACCTCCTAGAGTAATGGAAATAAAAAAAAAATAAATGAATGAATGGGACCTAACTAAACTTAAAAGCTCTTGCACAACAAAGGGAACTATAATCAAGGTGAAAAGACAGCCCTCAGAATGGGAAAAGATAACAGCAAACAAAACAATTGACAAAGAATTAATCTCCAAAATATACAAGTAGCTCATGCGGCTCAATACCAGAAAAAAACAAACAACCCAATCAAATAGTGGACAGAAAGCCTAAACAGACATTTTTCCAGAGAAGACATACATAAGGCTGATAAACATATGAAAAGATGCTCAACATCACTCATTATTAGAGAAATGCAAGTCAAATTTACAGAGATGTATCATCTCACACCAGCCAGAATGGCCACCATCAAAAAATGTACAAACAGTAAATGCTGGAGATGGTGTGGAGAAAATGGAACTTATACTATTGGTGGGAGTGCAAACTGTTTTTCACTTTTTATAGTGTTTTAATTTACAAATCATAAAATCACACTTTGAATGTGTATAATACAATGTTTAGTATATGCAGAGTTAAAATTTTCATCACCACAAAAAGAAATGCCTCAGATTTATACTTCAGGAAAGATGAATAGACATACATTTCCATATTCCCCAAATTAAGTACAGATAAAATCATGTATACTATATGTAAAGTAAAAATTAGATGCATTGAAAAAGTGAAATAAAGAAGACAGTACAGGAGTCCTTTCCCACGAGAGGTCAACAGAAATCAAGTGGGGAACCCGGACTTCCACACCTAGCTGGCAGTAATGAGGTGGCACAAAAAGAGTTGTGTCACAGACTTTCTAAAATGTAAGATTCTGATTTTCAAAACAGAATACCACAAACATCCATGTTACAATTGAACAATCAACAAACAAGAACCAAAATTTCAATCAACAGATGCTAATAAGATGAAACAGATGTTAGAATTATTTGACAAATATTTTAAAACAATTTTCATAAAAATGAGTCAATGGAGTAATCATGAACATACTTGAAAAATGGAAACAAAAGAAAACAAATTTCATTCTTAGGTATTTATCCCAGAGAAATGAAAATTTATATACACACAATAGCCTGTATACAATTGCTCGTACTAGAGTTATTTGTAATAAGTGCAAAAAGGTACATAAATGCCCAAATGGATGAATGGTTAAACAAAATGTGGTACATCAATACTATGGAATGTGGTAATAAAAAGTTATGAACTATTGATACATGCCACCACTTGGATGGATCTCATGGATATTTCACTGAGTAAAAAAATAAAGATAGCTTCAAAAGATGACATACTGCATTATTCTATTTATGCAACATTCTTGAAATGACAAAACTACAGAGATGGAAAATAGACTACCAGAGAATAAGGATTTGGGGAATAGAGTTGGTGGATATAATCATAAAGCGGTAACATGAGGGAGATAGTTGTAGTGATGGAATAGTTTTGTATTCTTGATTGTAATGGAGGGATCTACACATGTGATAAAATGACACAGAATTACAGTTGACCATTGAACAACATGAGTTTGAACTGTGCAGGTCCACATATATGTGGATTTTTTTCAATAGCAAATACTACAGTACTATATGATCTGTGCTTGGTTGGATCCAAGGATGTGGAACCATGGCTATGAAGGAACCAAGGATTCAATGTAACTGCATATACTGAGGGTCAGCTATAAGTTATTTATAGATTTTTTACTTCATGGAAGGTTAGCTCTCCTAACCTCCATGTTGTTTAAGGGTTAAGTGTACAGACACACTTTTTAGCAATATTAACTTCTTGCTTTTAATATTGTACTATAATTATTTAAGTTATAAACATCAGAGAAAACTGGGAAAAACTTCCCTTAATTTTTTTAAGTTTTATATGTACAAAATAATCCCTATTACACATTAGCAGTTACTCCCCATTTGCCAGTCCTTCTTCCCTCCAGCCCTAAATATGTGGTCTTTTGCCACTAGCTTCTTTCACATAACCTAATGTTTTTAAGGTTCATCTACATTGTACCACATACTACTAGTTCATTCCCTTCTGTTGCCAAATATTCTGTCATAGAAGCATGCCATTGTTTTTCATTCACCAGTTGTTTGAAGTTTGGTTTGTTTCTACTTTTTGACTATTATGAATAATGCTGCTATGAACATTCATGTAAAAGTTTTTGTGTGGACTGTTTTCGATTCTCTTAGGTAAATATTGATATCTAGGAGAGAGTTTGCTAGATCATATGGTAACTCTATGTTTAATATTTTGAGAAGCTATCAAGTGTTTTTCAAAGTATCTGAACCATTTTATGTCTCCACTAGTAATATATGAGATTTCCAATGTCTCCATATCTTCACCAATGCTTAGTTTTTGTTTTTTTGCTTATAGGTGACTGGTGGGTGTGGAGCGTTATCTCATTGTGATTTTGATTTGCATTTACCTAATAACTAATTAAAAGATGCTTACTCCTTGGAAGGAAAGTTATGACCAACCTAGATATCATATTAAAAAACAGAGACATTACTTTGCCAACAAAGGTCTGTCTAGTCAAGGCTATGGTTTTTCCAGTGGTCATGTATGGATGTGAGAGTTGGACTGTGAAGAAGGCTGAGCACCGAAGAATTGATGCTTTTGAGCTGTGGTGTTGGAGAAGACTCTTAAGAGTCCTTTGGACGGCAAGGAGATCCAACCAGTCCATCCTAAAGGAGATCCGTCCTGGGTGTTCATTGGAAGGATTGATGCTGAAGCTGAAACTCCAATACTTTGGCCACCTCATATGAAGAGTTGACTCATTGGAAAAGACCCTGATGCTTGGAGGGATTGGAGGCAGAAGGAGAAGGGGACGACAGAGGATGAGATGGCTGGATGGCATCACCGACTCGATGGACATGAGTTTGGGTAAACTCCAGGAGTTGGTGATGGACAGGGAGGCCTGGTGTGCTGCCATTCATGGGGTCACGAAGAGTCAGACATGACTGAGTGACTGAACTGAACTGAACTGAACTGAATAACTAATCATGCTGTAAATCTTTTTATATGCTTATTGGCCATTATGTATATCTTCTTCAGAGAAATGCCTATTCAAATTTTTTTGCCCATTTAAAAATCAGGTTATTTGTCTTCTTAGTGTTGAGTTCTAAGAATTTATTTTGTAATTTCCACAAAAGTCCTTTCTCAGGTATAAAGTTTGTAAATGCTTTCTCCCATTTCATGGATTGTCTTTTCACTTTATTGATGGTGGCCTTTTGTGTAGGTAAATGATTCACATTTGAAATGATTATTGATACGGTTGGATTAATATCTACCATACTTGTAAACTCTTTTGTATTGATGTTTGTTGCACTTGTCCCCCCCGACACACTTTTTTTTTTAAGTCAAGGAGTTTCTTCATTGTCATTTTACTCACCAAGGGATAGAGTTAAGAATCCCAGGCCCAATACCCAAGGCCCTTGATCTTCTGACCCTATTATTAACTTTTGCAAAGTTTTCATTTAAAACAGAGTGGCATATTTCACCAGTCTCTCACTATGAATTCAATTTTTCTGCACCCATGCCCTCTTTCATGTTCCCTCTACAGTCTCCCTTTCACTGCAACATATACAATATACCATCTCATTTTTCCATGTATTTGAATAATAACTAACCTTAAAGGCATTGCCTGGGATATATTTAATGTATATTTATTTATACTAGGTCTCAATAACAGCAGCTATTATGTATTAAGAGTTTCTCTCATACCAAACACTATGCTTAATACTTGGCATGCCTTATATAATATTTAGCTTATGTTCTCAAACACTAATTCTACTGTTTTATTTCATAAACAGCCTCTGAGTGCTGAAAAGGTTAGGATTAAATAAGTCAAGACATCCAAAAGCCAAAGGGGGGAATGATATAAAAAAGAAATGTCAGAGTGAGCGCTGGCGCACAAAAATTTCTCAATAAATATTTGTTGAATGAATGAGGTTCTTGCAAGTGTTATCACCTCCATGAGGCTTTATAAGTGCACTTTAAGTCACAAGGCTCTTTTTCTTGTGAAATTTCATAGATTTACATTTGAGCTCACATATTCAGCAGATAGCTGTTTCTCCTAGGGAAAGTTCTTGTCTCATTTCTGTGATTTTCATTTGGTTTTACTATTATTTGTTTCTCTCTTCCCCTTTCTTAAAATCAGAGGGTTATATTATATAACAGCAAGAATTCATATTTGTTAATAATCTCTTCATTTACAGGGGTTGATATTGATATAAATAAAATGAAGTTGCTGTTTGTTTCTACATTGCTTTCTTGGAAACTAGATGGAAGTATGTGTTTCAAGTTTATTGTAAGTGTGATGGATTAAAAATAGGGGAGTGACATAATCTGATTTATGCTTCAAAATTTTTCCTGAAGGAATTCTGATTCCAGGTAGATTGAAGAAATATATGCTCAGCCATTCTCTCCAGTTGAGTATAACTATAAAACCTGGAAAGAATTCACATGCAGTTATTTGAGAACTGTGAAAAGTAAATATCAGCAGAGGAAGACTGGCAGAAATCAAAATAACATTAAACTAATTTCAAATTTACTATTTTTCCTCTTCTGGAGTATTCTGACCTAAAGTCAGTGCAACTCAAAACCTAAAAGTGAGCACTGTAGTACAGACAGAGAAAAATAATAGGGAAAAAAAATTCTACTCTTGGATCAACGAAAGAAAATAGGAACTCTTAGAACTCAGAGAGAAGAAGAAATCCCTTGGTTCTTTTTTTTTTTTCTTCTTCTTTTTCTCCATTTTCTCATGCCCCAGCCTACAAGTGACTCCTCAGTAACAGATAAAGTAGCGGTGAATGTGAATGGCAACATGAAATCAAAGGATCCAAATCTATGAAAAAAAGAAAATTTTTGCTCTGTTCAGTGGAGCTGTGATGCTAAGAAAGCCAGGCAAATTTCCACTGATTAGTCTACATGCCCTCGATTCCCCTGTTGATTTGACTCTGGGTGCAGCACAATCACAGAAGTGGGCAGTTTGGGGATGGAAGACAGAAAAGAGGAGACCCAGGAAACCAGAAAAAACTAGGGAGATAGCAGAGAAGGAATATGTGAAAAAACACTCCAGTATTCTTGCCTGTGGAATCCCACGGACAGAGGAGCCTGGCAGGCTACAGTCCATGGGGTCACAAAGAGTTGGACATGACTTAATGACTAAACAACAGCAAACAACAAAGTGTGTATTATAAAAATACTTGAACAGAGAACTTCTGGTTTCAGTTCCAACATGCAAATAACTTAGGAATGGTCACTCTGACCTTCACAGTAAGAGTTAAACAAACTTAAAATCAATTATTTGTCTTAAAAGGGTTTTTGAATTCTTGGACAAAAATCCTGACTTATTCATGCGTAGGTTTTATCTCTGTTAGCATCACACAGATTTTGAGAACTGAGATAATGGACAGACTGCAGTCCAGGTTCTAGACTGACCACTGGGTGGTGCACATACAGGACAGATCCAAATAGCACTGCAAAAACTTTGAAAACTGACATGGGAACCACAGCCTACAAAAAAGTAGGTTGGAAATTATGGCTTGAACTAAACAAGGTCGTGTCTGCTGAAACAAAATATTAATCTTTTCTAGAGGATTTAAACAAATTCTAAAGTCCCACAACAGAGTAGTTAAAATGTCTAAATTGTAATTCCAAATTATTAACATACAAAGAATGATGAAAATCTCAACTCACATAGGAAAAGAAGCAAACAAGATTGCACAAACATTGGAATTATGGCTTCCCCGGTGGCTCACTGGTAAAAAGAATCCACCTGCAGTGCAGGAGACCTGGTTTGATCCCTGGGTCAGGAAGACCCCCTGCAGAAGGAAATGGCAACACACTCCAGTATTCTTGCCTGTGGAATCCCACGGACAGAGGAGCCTG